>NC_059382.1:18075000-18427500 GCF_019703515.2 Myxocyprinus asiaticus | reverse complement strand
CATCCAAATAATTGGACATATAACAGAATGGCGTATGTGCAAGTGGTAATGTATGTGCAAGGTAGGGGTATGTACAGTTATTGAATTAAATATGTGAATTTACATATGTACATGAGATATGTATTTACATTATTGCACTATGGGGGAGTCCTGAGGCAGTTTAATTGTTCATGAGGAAAATGGCCTGAGGGTAAAAACTGTTTTTGTGCCTGGATGACCTGGCGCTCAGTGCTCTGTAGTGTCTGCCAAAATGGTGGGGGGACTTATCCTGAATGCCACTATCATCTCCACTGTTTTGAGCATGTTCAGCTCAAGGTTGTTGTGACGGCACCAGACAGCCAGCTGATCAACCTCCCGTCTGTATGCAGACTCGTCACTGTCACGGATGACGCCGATGACCATGGTGTCGTCTGCAAACTTCAGGAGCTTGATAGTGGGGTCTTTTGCAGTGCAGTCATTCGTGTACAGGGAGAAGAGCAGTGGAGAGAGAACGCATCCCTGAGGAGCACCAGTGCTAATAGTGAGGTCCCGGATGTGAGTTTCCACAGTCTCACTAGCTGCTGGCACGGAGAGCTGGGTCAGTTTGGTTGATAGAATATCAGGCATGATGGTATTGAAGGCTGAACTGAAGTCCACAAATAAGATCCTTGCATAAGTCCCAGGTCTGTCGAGGTTTTGCAGGATATAATGCAGTCCCATATTGACAGCATCATCCACAAACCTGTTTGCTCGGGAAGCAAAGTGAAGGGGGTCCAGCAGGGGTCCAGTGATGTCCTTCAGGTAGGCCAAAACCAGTCTCTCAAATGACTTCATGACCACAGACGTGAGAGCAACAGGTCTGTAGAAATTAAGTCCTGTGATTTTAGGTTTTTTGGGAACTGGAATGATGGTGGAGCATTTGAAGCAACAGGGAACTTCACACTGCTCCAGTGATCTGTTGAAGATCTGTGTGAAGATGGCCGGTTGGTCAGCGCAGACTTTCAGACAGACAGGCAGGCGAAACATAGTCTGGGACTGAAGCTTTCCTAGTCTGTTGTTTCTGAAAGACCCAGCACACATCCTCCTCGCAGATCATAAGTGCAGATTAAGTGGCAGGAGGGGGGTTCCAGGAGGTGTTGGTGTGTGTGTGTGAAGTGAAGATCAGAGCGGAGGGGGGGTGTCTTGTACTTGGTGTTGCTTTTTAGGCCTTTCCACACAGATGCAGGATTGTTGACTGAAAACTGTTTTTTTTTGTTTTGTTGTTTTTTTAGCTTTTCAGAGTAGCTTCTTTTAGCCACTCCATTTCATCTACTCATTATCTGAATGTACAAGGGAAATGAATATTTTCTGTGACTTTTCACCATTCGTTTTAAGCTTTTCACAATTTGTATTTCACCTTTTGGCTTTTTGGAGTTCACTTAAATAGTCCTGCAGTGTGACAAAATAAAAACACTAGAGATTTTTGCTGCTGTCTGCAAAAGAAAATAAGAATAGATTATTGCACTAATTAATCTGTATTGTGCCTTTAGGCTTAAGCCATTTATCTTTATCTTTATCTTAGTCTTGATTACTCTAATATTTATGCTGATATATGTTAAGGCATGTATTATCATAATTCTTATCATAATACATTTTACTGTCATAGTTTTTCTTATGGTGTACATAGTTCATTAGTTCAGTTTAAGATTTGCAGTTGAACTTGATGCTGTTGAAAATACTGTACTTCTACAGCTAGTAGGGTAGGTAGCATTACTGTAGGTAGTATTACATTGCATTAAGCCTGTGTCAAGCCTTTTATGGTAGTGGGAGAATTGCCTTTCTGCATTATCGAGAAGAATTTGGCCTCTTGTTAATGGAACTTGTGTGGATGACGAAGTCTCCTGCTGGTGGGAAAATTAGAGGCCATGGCTTTCACAGCACCTCCCAAATGCCTTTAAACCCTGTTTGTTTTTAAATACATATAGAGTAGTGAAATAATGTCACAGTGTTTTCAACAGGCCTACATTTTAAGAGGAGTCTGTGTTTGGCAAAGTCAGCCTTGCTGTTCTAATGAAGATGGAATGGTATCGTGCCACATTATGGTATAGAAGAAAGGAGTTTCACTCCTACATTTGTACTGCATGCTACAGCTTCACTTTTTCACAAAAGAAAACATATTAACAGAATGTTCTTTTGCAGTTTAGTTGGAAATGATGAAGCCACTGGTGTCTGAAAGATTCACTTTTTACTAAATTATTAAGATAACAGTTATTGATGTTGATTTGTTTTTTCTCTCCACAGGGAGACATAATAAATCCACTCTGGACTTACAGAAGCCACTCTGTTTCTGAATGGAAAAATCCCTTACTTATGAAAACTTTGGTGCCTCTATAGTGGAACGTAGACTACTTTTGGGGATAATATGTTCAACTTGATAAAAAAAGACAAGGAGAAGGACAAGAGGGACAGAAGGGAAAGGATGTCTGCAGCTGAGCTCAGAAGCCTTGATGAGATGAGCATGAGACGGGGCTTCTTCAGCCTCAACCGGAGCTCGAAGAGAGACTCCAAGAACAAGTTGGAGATCTCAAACCCAATCCCTATTAAAGTAGCCAGCAGCACTGAGCTCAATCTAAACGACATTGAGTCAGATGGCCTTAGCAACCGCAGCAGCATGGTTTTGGATGCAGATCAGCTCAGTGCAGCCAGCTCCAGTGATGATCTGAAGTGTGATTATGGCCAAGATGGCCACCGGAGTTCAGTTAAGGAGCGAGCGGCCAGGTTTGGCTCCCTTGCCATGCAGAACTCACAAATGGGTTCGATCATGAAGCGCTTCTCCTTTTCTCGGAGGACTAAAGATGAGAGTCTATCAGAGGGCTCCACACCTTCTGGGCAGAACTCAGCTGCCCCGTCTCCACAGGTGGAGGCCAAGGTCTTTGACCCCCAGCATAAGCAAAGTCTTCAGCAGCCGCCACCTCCTGGTAAGAAGGTGCACATTCCTGAGATTGTGGACAAGACATTCCTTGCGGATCTCCGTCTGCCTGCTGTCGTGCCACCTCAGAGGCCAGTGGTTCGGGAGCTGGTACTCCAGAGGAGAAACACTGGAGATTTTGGTTTCTCCTTGCGGCGCACCACCATGCTGGACCGCGGCACAGATGGAGGGGTGTATCGGAGGGTGGTCCACTTTGCAGAACCAGGTGCTGGCACTAAGGACCTTGCCCTTGGCCTGGTGCCTGGAGACAGGCTGGTGGAGATTAATGGGCACAACGTGGAGAACAAGAACCGGGATGAGATTGTGGAGATGATTCGGCAGTCAGGTGACACAGTGCGACTCAAAGTTCAGCCCATCCTGGAACTGAGTGAGCTGAGTCGATGCTGGCTGAGGAACACAGAAGGGCTGCGACGGGAAGCCTTTGATGTAAGTCCACTTTCTTGCTCTCTTTTCTTCTCTTGCTCATGTTCACGGTCTTTCCAGGCAACTCCCTACAAGCCTGACCAGCTCTTACACTTGTGGAGCCAACTGGCTCTTCTTGAGAGTACAAGCACATCATTTAAGATGTACATGCTCTTGTAAAACAGGAAATGGGTTCCTTTCCAGGATGAACATCTGTCACAATATGTCTAGCAAAATCTTCTCCTCCTTCAGCTTTCCACAAGCAATGACTTTAATGACAGGCTTGTGAAATGATTTTGTTTTTGTACGTGTTTGTTTTCACAGTTTGTTGTGCAATAGTTGGACACTGTGGCATGCAACGGTGAATTCTGAATTTTCCCCATGATCATTTCTCTTGCAACTACACACAGTTCAGAGTTCAGTTTTATACCACTATAAATTGTAATACGTTTTTAATACTACTTAATGCCTTAACCAAAAAGTACATTTGTACTACCATGTTTTTTTTGGATACTGGACCATGCTACAACCATTTCTTTTTTTTTTTTTTTTTTACATTACAGCACTACCATGTTTTTTTTTTGGCATGACCATGGTAGTCTGGAAAGTGCTTTGGAGTACCATGTAAATACCATGGTATGTGAATTTCAGAGCAATTACCAAAAAGGACACTTGCTGTACAACAATACCATGGTAGTACCATGTTTATTTGGACATGTACTGTGGACTAACCATGTTTTTATTATTATTTTTTTTATTGACAATGACATGGACCAGTGTTATGATATTTTTGGCCAAATATATACCATGGTATATATAACAGAGTTCTGTGTTATTACCATCTGATACCATTACTTGCCAGGCAGACTATCTTGTGCTAGAGGTGTGTGAAGAATAGGCAGCTCTTTGATCTACTGACTGAGGTCTTTTCATTAAGTAAGATTTTTACTTGACAGAGGGAAACCATTGAAGCTTATCTTTCATGTTATGCACTGCTACCTTGTTGGATAAAAGATAAGAATGGTACTTTGGCGTAAATGTTTGATTTGCTTGAGGATGGGCCGATGGTGTGTCTTTATTAGTGAGCGTTTGTACAGAGACTACTGTGCTGGAATGAGTCCTGTATGCTGCCTTGCTAAGTTGCACATGTTGATGCTGAGATGACTTGCAAAGCCTCTTCCTAGAGGTATTATGTAAGACTCCTTAGTAATTGCACTCTTTGGATCCCTTGTATTTAGTAACATTGTTTACTTGAAAAGCAGTACATTCCACTAAACTCATTTTAACATGCAGGTAATCAGTAAAAGGAAACAACTGTTTGCAAAAGCATTTTGAGGAAAGACATTCTGAAGCTGAGTAAGGTGCAGCTGAAGTGAGAATTTTACATACACCTTATACATTTAAAGCCAAATACATTTAAACTCACAATTCTTGACATTTAATCATAGAAACCATTCCCTGTATTAGGTCAGTTAGGATCACTACTTTATTTTAAGAATGTGAAATGTCAGAATAATAGTAGAGAGAATAATTTATTTCAGCTTTTATTTCTTTCATCACAGTCCCGGTGGGTCAGAAGTTTACATACACTTTGTTAGTATTTGGTGGCATTGCCTTTAAATTGTTTAACTTGGGTCAAACATTTTGGGTAGCCTTCCACAAGCTTCTCACAATAAGTTGCCGGAATTTTGGCCCATTCCTCCAGACAGAACTGGTGTAACCAGTCAGGTTTGTAGACCTCCTTGCTTGCACACGCTTTTTCAGTTCTGCCCACAAATTGTCTATCGGATTGAGGTCAGAGCTTTGTGATGGCCACTCCAATACCTTGACTTTGTTGTACTTAAGCCATTTTGCCACAACTTTGGAGGAATGTTTGGGGTAATTGTGCATTTGGAAGACCCATTTGCGACCGAGCTTTAACTTCCTGGCTGATGTCTTGAGATGTTGCTTCAATATATCCACATAATTTTCCTTCCTCTTGATGCCATCTATTTTGTGAAGTGCACCAGTCCCTCCTGCAGATAAGCACCCCCACAACATGATGCTGCCACCCCCATGCTTCACAGTTGGGATGGTGTTCTTTGGCTTGCAAGCCTCACCCTTTTTGCTCCAGACATAACAATGGTCATTATGGCCAAACAGTTACATTTTTGTTTCATTAGACCAGAGGACATTTCTCCAGAAAATAGGATCTTTGTCCCCATATGCACTTGCAAACTGTAGTCTGGCTTTTTTTATGGTGGTTTTGGAGCAGTGGCTTCTTCCTTGCTGAGCAGCCTTTTAGGTTATGTTGATATAGGACTCGTTTTACTGTGGATATAGATACTTGTCTGCCTGTTGACTCCAGCATATTCACAAGGTCCTTTGCTGTTGCTCTGGGATTGATTTGCACTTTTCATACCAAACTACATTAATCTCTAGGAGACCGAATGCATCACCTTCCTGAGCGGTATGATGGCTGCGTGGTCCCATGGTGTTTATACTTGCATACTATTGTTTGTACAGATGAACGTGGTACCTTCAGGTGTATGGAAATTGCTCCCAAGGATGAACCAGATTTGTGGAGGTCCACAATCTTTTTTTTTTTCTGAGGTCTTGGCTGATTTCTTTTGATTTTCCCATGATGTCAAGCAAAGAGGCACTAAGTTTGAAGGTAGGCCTTAAAATACATCCACAGGTACACCTCCAATTCAGTACACCTCTAATTCATCAAGCTAATTGGCTGATTGTCTAAAGGCTTGACATAATTTTTCTGGAATTTTCCAAGCTGCTTAAAGGCACAGTTAACTTAGTGAATGTAAACAAACAAATAAGTATTTAAATGGTCCCTTTGCAACTCCACAATGGGACGGCATTTTTATCCACCAAAAACTTTTGAAAACACTCTCCATAACTGCATACTTTGGAAAACTATGACGTTAGGAAAATGAAAACTGAGTTTTCAAACTTTACTGTGGACTTCGCCTTAATTTAATGTTTTGTATATTAAATTTTTTATTTTTTTTAATGAATATTCTGGTCCGTCATTTCAATAACAATGACAGTTGAAATGTTCTTACTTTAAAGCTTTAAAAACAAAGTTCTTGCTTGGACACTTGTGCCACTGTGAATGAGTGGTGGACGTCAAGATTTTCAATGAAAAATTATTAAATGTAAAATTTTGTATGCCTTCAGAAGACTCATGAGTGACGCACGAGTCGCATGGACTACTTTTATTATATTTTTGGGTCTTTTTTTAAGCTTTAAAGTGAGTCCTTATCAGTTGCTATCGTATTGGAAAGACGGACCTGATTATTCATTGCAATATTTCCTATTGTGTTCTGTATAAGAAAGAAAGTCATAAAAGTTTGGAATGATATTTGGATTGAATAATTGTGCCTGAATTTTAATTTTTTGGAGTGAAACTATACCTTTAATCACAAATAATTTATTTTTTAATTATTTGCAAAAAATATAATGAAGATGTTGTGAAATTAAGTATTTTTATAGAGAGTGTAGCATTACCTGGTCTCTTTTTATTCAGTCGTGGCCTAGAGCAGGTGAAGAGCAGCTGCACTCCTGCAGGCCGAAAGGACCTACAGTTGCCTGACAGAGAGCTGACTCCCTTTCTCATCATCTTCATCATTATTACATGTACATGATTATTACATGCCTCTTAGGTTTTGCATTTGTGTCTATGATAAATCCTAACTCGTGCACTGCTATCATGCTAATGGTTCTATACTGCTGTAAGAGGCTCAACATTACTTCAAGGAGCATAATATAATCTATAACCCAGTCAAATTATGGAATCACAACTTTGTGAAGGGGTTTGTAATGGATTTTCCTGTGTTTTGATCCTCCTTGATTTGGGTTTGGGCCATAGGGTCATTGACGCAGCATAACTTAAAAAATTACTCTGGTTAAAATACAGGTTTTTACTATTGACAGCAAAAAAATGCATTGACAGTTAAGCACTTAGACAATTAAAGTAGACTACTTCCACTGTATGAGCATTTCTTTTTGTCAACAAATGTTTCTTTTTTACAAACTGAGTGATGAGGCAAAATTATTTCCTTTGATAATCAGCTGCATACCACAGATGCTGTCACAAGATTAAAGACTAGGTGACTAGTTGTCTAGAGCCTCTAGGAAACATTGGGTTGTGTCCTCAAACCAGCCTGTTTTGTAACAGACTTTCTTGTAACCTTGTTTTACCATGCATATTGGTCATTGGCGAGCACCCCCATTTCATACCAGAGTTGCTTTGTCGTTCTATTTTGGGTTTTACCAACAAACAAGAGGATCTTGCTTTGCTGCATAGTTTGAAATCAGCCTCCCTCTACAGTGATTATGGTTCATTACATGGCTCAGAGCGGTGGGAGTATTCTGTGCAGGTCACCCAGACTTTTGCCCTGTCTCTTTCTCTGTCTCTGTCTCTCTGACAACAATTATTATATATATATATATATATATAATAATTATCTCTGTTCTGTCTTTTAGCAAGCTATGCCAAAGGCATTGTCTAGAACATCTAATATGTCCTCTGAGAGCATTCATTTTGGATCTCTTTTGTAGTGGATTTATTTTAAAATCAGGATGGGCAAGAGTACCCGAAATTGACAGCAATGATTGGTCATGAAAACACAGCAGCATTCATTTTTTCAACTTAAAGGGATAGTCGACCCAAAAATGAGAATTCTCTAATTATTTACTCACCCTCATGATATCCCAGGTGTGCATGACTTTCTTTCTTTACCAGAACACATTTGAAGAAAAACTGAAAAATATCTTAGCTCATTAGGTCCTCAAAATGCAAGTGAATGGAGATTTCTCTTTTGAAGCTCCAAAAACAAAATAACAGACAGTCAGAATAGACGTCAACCATACAACACCAGCAGTTAAATTAATGTCTTCTAAAACGATACGATCACTTTTGGTACTTTTTAACTATAATCCAATGCTTCATGAGAGGGTGGAGTTCAAGCAGTCTCTTGTGTGACGTATTCGTGTTGCCATGATACAGATGTAATCTCACATTCTCCACTCCGTTGGGACATCCAGGATAAGTACATAAATGCACCATTGAGTAAAGAAACAGATAAATACAAATCTAAACCAAAACCAATCAAGATACTGTACAGCATTCTTCCTCCTCATTTGAAAACAGCACTGCTCTTCCGGCTGTGATGCACGTGTGTCAGTTCTCGCATGTTTCAAATGCCAATGCGATTACGTCACATGCGCATACCGCTGCAGAAAGGAAGCATGATTTAGAGTAAATAAAAGTACTTAAATATTTATCTTTTTCACACCAAAACGATTGTGTCGCTTTAAAAGACATTAATTTAACAGCTGGTGTCATATATGGATCACGTTTATGCTGACTGCCTGTGATTTTTGGAGCTTCAAAAGAGAAATTGCCACTCTCTTGCATTTTAAGGACCTAATGAGTGAAGATATTTTTCTTCAAATGTGTTCTGGTGAGGAAAGAAAGTCATACACTCCTGGGATATCATGAGGGTGAGTAAATAATTTTCATTTTTGGGTGAACTATCCCTTTAAGGCATTTTGTGCTAATCAAAATAATTTACTATTCTGTGTGCATGTGCCAGAAATGGGCCTCGGTTTTATTTTATTTTGTGATAATCTCCGCGTTCATTTAGCGATTAAGAGGACTAGGGGGCGTTCTCACAGGATACGTTCTATCTTTCAGCTATATGGAACAGGGCCTCGTTTCCCAAAAGCATCGTAAGCCTAAGTAGATCGTAGAATTCAACTTAAGATTCATCTTAGTTTTGCAGCCGGTTTCCCAAAAGCATCGTAACTTAAGTAGTACTTGAAAATACTAGTAGATTAACGAGTGCTCTGGAGTAATCGCGCACCGCTAAGAGCATCGTAACAGGACACAGACTTATGCAGACACCTGCAGGACAGTCACAAAATGACACTTTATACAATTTAATTACCGATAGCTGCACTTTATGCTGAGACTTTAAGATCGGGATATATGTGTTTTATTTATTTTATTTCACAGAAAAGTCTAATAATAATAATAATAATAATAATAATAATAATTATTATTATTATTATTATAAAGAAATACATAAAATAGATAGTCTAAATGGATGAATAGATTAATTAGTAAGCAAATAAAGTTATTTGTGTGGACTAATTGGACAAGCTGGTAACAACAAAGTTGTGGCATGATTGATGCAGACATCTATAATTTAATATTAGAAAGAGGAAAAAAAAAGTAATTAACTTGCTTCCGTGCATGAAAATTGTCCATATATATTTGCTCATCATCCTAAATTTATTTGGCAGACACTTTTATCCTCATCTCCTCTTTCTCTCTGACACCCAAAGGCTTTCTCGCCAGCACTACAAGTTGTGTACTGCACATGCAGCATTACTGTCACTTTTGGTAGTAAAGAGTAGATCCACTTTATTGGTGAATGTCCATAAAGCGCATCTTCTAAAGTCTTCTTATTTTGCGCTCCTTGATAACACAGAATAATATTCAATGAATGCTTTTAAATAACAGGTTCAACACACAGGGCCTCCACTGTCTTCACTAATCCCGGAATTGGATCGGAAGAGAAAAAGTGGTATCGGTGCATCCCTAGTTGAAAACACTCTTAACTGCTAAGATCGATCGTTATTGGGAAATGCAGCCCAGAACAATTAAATGGAAGAGAACGCAGGGATCTCGATGTGTTTTTAAAATCTCAGCTGTTTTTAACTTGATCCGCCATCTTAAAAATGTGATGGTAATGGTGCTACAGAGCTGGACCTTTTGTGGACATGGTCTCAGGTAGTTGTCGTTTTGTAGCACGTGTCCATGGAGGACTTGTGTTTGCCTGAGTGATGTGTGGAGTGCTGCACTGATTTGTGGGCCTCACTGAGCTGCAGGAGCCATTCTCGGCCCTTTTGTGTCTGAAAACAAACAGCAACAGCTTCATCATCAATCCAAGTAAAGACAAGCCGTAAAACGATCATGGCCCAGTGCAAACAAAGGCCAAGCAGAGGGAGTTCATGGCTGTCTCAGCCAGCAGGCATATGTTCTGAAGACAGGGGCAGCTGGGCCCTGCTACGTCATTCAGATAACAACCTTCTTGACTAACGTTTTACTTTATATATTTGATGATAGCTCAATGTTGTTGGTTTTAACCCTGAAGAAGACAGAAGGATAAACCTGAATGTAGGCTGTTGCATAACATAGATATTACATTTCTGGAAAATTTGGGATGGTTGCTTGGTGTTGGTTGCTGGCCCAAGTCAAAATAGCCCTCCCCCAAGTCTCTATTATTTTCTGGTAGACTAGATGGCTTTGCCTTATTCAGAGTACGTTTTTTTGGTTTGTTTTATTGTTCACCAGGTGATAATTGCCAATACGATTGCTTTGGCAAGCACCACGTAATATCTCTAACTAACATTCTTCAGAAACTACTGAAATAATTGATGGATGCCAAAGTTATTCACAATCAGGAGTACTTTTTTCACGCTTTTTCAGGTCATTTGATTTACTAATACACACACGATTTTTGATTCTCGGGCATATTATATTTGATTTGATTTTATATATTTTTTATTATTCTTATCCCCTTTACTCCCCAATTTGGAATGCCCAATTCCTGCTACTTAGTAGGTCCTCGTGGTGGCGCGGTTACTCACCTCAATCTGGGTGGCGTTTCTGAGACAGTCAATCCACGCATCTTATCACGTGGCTCGCTGTGCATGACACCGCGGAGACTCCGCACGTGGAGGCTCATGCTATTCTCCATGATCCACGCACAACTTACTGCGCGCCCCATTGAAAGCGAGAACCACTAATCACGATCACGAGGAGGTTACCCCGTGTGACTCTACCCTCCCTAGCAACCGGGCCAATTTGGTTGCTAAGGACACCTGGCTGGAGTCACTCAGCACACCCTGGATTCGAACTCACGACTCCGGTGGTGGTAGTCAGGGTCAATACTCGCTGAGCTATCTCGGGCATATTTTTGACGTCCTTTATTTGAGTTTGGCGGAAATAGGAACTCCCCCCTTCACAGCAAAGGAATGTCTTTTGGGTGGCATGCCATTCCTATTGTTCCCTATCCTTAGAAGAGAGCACAGCAAACATGCAGGAAGTCCTCCATTCTTCTAGGCATTGACCAGTGTAGCAAGGATTTCCTGAGATGTTACTGTGAGGAAGCCAGAATACAGACAGTGCAGACCCTGCTGAAACAAACAGGTAAATACCGTCTATTTTTGTCGCACGGACTGCCCTGTCTAGCCAGATTGTCTTTAAGACAAAACCACAAACCCTCCAATGAACCAAATGTTTTCTTTGAGTCCCACACTTGTTATTCTGCCAGCTTCAAGATACAAAGAGATCTTTCTTTATCAGATGAATCTTCATTGGTAGGTAGCGAGTAGCATTCCAAATGAAACAACAAACAGCTGTGAAGTAAAGAAAAGTTTCGTTATGTCTTGGAGGTGAATGGGTCTGGCATTAGTGATGGTATTTCAGCGTTATCTGCAATAAAGGCTGCTGACTCAGCTGCAGTGCCCTTACTGTGGAGGCATCGTCATAGGTGGCAGTTCAAGGTTGCAGGGCTGTCTGGAAAAAGAGTTATCTACAGCTGTGCACCAGATGCCCCCAGTTCTGAACACATACACATTCCCATGCAGGGAGATGATGCTGCCATTCTGATACCCATCTTTAAAGTGCCATCATGCTGTTTTACAGACAGTGTGAAAGCATGACTTAGCATTTAACCAACCTCAGAGGTCCACAATTATGAGGCAACATCCAGAACCACAAAGAATGTTTTCTATTACAGGAATAGATGGACTAGTCGTATGGATTACTTTTATGATAGTTTTATAGTGCCCTTTTTGTCCTTTCTGGAGCTTGACGACCCTTAATTCCAATCCATTTGCATTGTATCGAAAAGTGCAGCTCGGAAGTTTTGCCAAACAACTTCTTTGGTGTTCCACAGAAAGAAAGTCATACAGATTTGGAACAACATGAGGATGAGTAAATGATGACAGAATTTTCATTTTAAGGCTAATTTATACTTTCTGGGCAAATTATGACAGTGCACTGAGCTTTTAGATCTGCAATGATGTTCATTTAGCGATATTTCTCCTATTTACGCACATCCCTGAAATTCTTGATCTAGGAGAACTCAGCTAGTTGAATAGCATTGACGAGTTAAAGCTAATCATGGGTTTGGTGTGGATGTGACCTTTTATTTATTTATTTTTCAAAAGGAACTCATTTTAAAACGACATAGCGCATAGTATAAACGCAGACTTTGTTCGCCTTGCATGCTTGAGTCTGTTCAGGAGAAGAAAACTTCAGCTTCTTTCATTGAATAAATAAGGCTTAACTATCTTTTTAAAGTCTTTCCCACATATACACTTCTAACAACATTTAAATAAGTACTAAATAATTTGCTGATCACACATTTTAATATCCCAGTGAACAAAGGAACCTAATTGTCATGTATTGGGGTATGGTTTCATAATTGCCTGTAGCAATGAATAAAACCAGGCACCTCGTGATTGTACTGTAGTTTTCTTCACTCAATAGACAGGGCCACACTGGCTCCATATCTGACGCAGGACTGGCCCACAGCACCCCAGGGACTTTCTGCACCACACTGCTGTATTTCTCTTCTTTTATGCTTATATGGAAAGCTTAAGTGGAAGAGACGTCAATGAACGCTTGTTTTCCACTAAAAATTAAGAGCTTTACATCTGCTGTTAACTCTGTTATGATGTTCAGATCAAAGCTTGCTGTCAGTTTGAAGTTGCATAATGTAAAAGGTCAGATTGGAAAGAACTATGCAGGCCAGAACATCCTTTTCACACTTACCAGGTGCTAAAAATGGACACCTTGACAGGAAGATGGCTTGCATTTGGAGTGTTTGCTTAAATGGAATCATCTGTGACAAATTAAGGGGACTAGGCTACCCTTTTCTCCATAATTTGGTAACATTAATTTTAACTCTGGATGTCATTTCAAGAAATTGCTTCAGTTTAAGCTCTCGATCACTCTCTGACCTCCCTCTCTTTCTTTCACTTTTTCTCGCTCTCTCAATCTTATTGCATGTGGGTTCTGGTACTTCTATCGTCTTGGCATGGCTTCTGAACAGTCTGGGAGCAATTTTACCAAGCTAGGGTTTTCATATGCAAGTGTATGTAAAATAGCAACCACCGAAATCCTGGAGGATGGAAATCTTCAGCTTTGTGCTGGCTCCTGACCAATGATGACAGTTACCACTCCGTGCATGGGATGACTACACTTTTTCTATTGTGTTAACTCCATTCAGAAGATTTAAAGGTAAGTGTGTAATTTCTGTGCCATTAGCGTCACCAAACAGAATTGTAACAAGAATCTCTTTTATTCTAGAAAACTCCCCCCATCTTACATTGGTTAAACAAACAGATATTCCCGCCCCAAACTAACACCAGTGGTCCAGCCAATTCCTTTGTGTCAGACCGCTCAAACAAACAGGAATGATTGTATAGAGAAAACAACATACAAAGGACTTACAGTATAGTTGAATGCATATTAAGTTGGAATATGACAACTCTTTTTAACATCCAGATTTAGTGGTCCATTTTTCTATGTGGTTTTTGTTTATTCTGGAAATGTGTTACTATTTAATGTAGGATACAGCTTTGAGAGGCAAACCATACAGGATGTACATGTATGTGGCCTGGTTCTTGTTTTTAAATGGATCTACTGTAGAAAAAAACAATCCTTGTTAGTTTCCATGAGGGCTTTGGCTCCACTGAGGATGCACTCAGGGCTGGGCGATATGGCCAAAATGTGATTACAATATTATTTTTCATATCGTTCGATTTATAGGTATTTATCACGATATACATTCACATTTGCATTTTTATTTTATTTTTTATTTCCAAGTTGGCAGAAGAATAAAAGAAAAAATAATTAAATCCTAAACAGTCAATATAGTCTCTACAAAACTGCATTGAGGGCCCAGAGACAGCAAAAGCAGTGGGGTTTGAGGGATCTTCTACCAAAATATTAAAATATTTTTAAGTTTAAGTTTATCGTAGCTCAGCGGTTAAGATGCTGGCTACCACACCTGGAGTTCGCTATCCCAGGGCGTGCCGAGCGACTCCAACCAGGTCTCCTAAGCAACCAAATTGGCCCAGTTGCTAGGGAGGGTAGAGTCACATGTGGTAACCTCCTCGTGATCGCTATAATGTGGTTCGTTCTCGGTGGGGCGCGTGGTGAGTTGAACGTGGTTGCTGAGGTGGATGGCGTGAAGCCTCCACACGCGCTATGTCTCCGTGGCAATGCGCTCAACAAGCCATGTGATAAGATGCGCGGGTTGACGATCTCGGACGCGGAGGGAACTGGGATTCATCCTCCGCCACCCGGACTGAGGCGAATCACTACACGACCACGAGGACTTAAAAGCACATTGGGAATTGGGCATTCCAAAGATTGAGTGCTGTTGGATATGAATGTTAAAATATCATCTGTTCATTTTGAAGCATAATGACAGCAGTCCAGAATTTGTTGGAATATTTTTACATTCAGATAATATATTTGTATATTTCTTTACATTCAGATACCCAATTATGGGGGCATAGAAGCCCTTGTGACTGAGGAATGATACTGGGAGTTCAGGGTTATCCCCTGAGAGAAAATTTAGAAAATGTAAAAGTCTGAATGGACCTTTTTTATATTTTCATGCAAGTGAGAAGACTAGGCTACCAACTAGTAATTTTATTTTCTTTCCTTGTCAGTTAGATTAATTTATACAAAATTAGAACGGAAATCAATTTGTTCATTATTAAAGGCTCGTAACATGCCGATTAATAAAGCAAAATTTAGAAGGAAAAAACATTATGGTCTAAAAGCGATTTGGAACCACGTTAACTTATGTGGTGCCTCATTTCTACTCACATGCGGGGAAAAGAGGCAAAGCGTGCGGAGCGGGAAAGGGCATAAATGAAGCATGTTCAATGTTGGAGAAAAATATTCAAGAATACAGTGCAGAAAGATCAGAGCTGGTGTACACAGTTCTGTTGTTTTGTCACGCTGCTCAATAGAGACGATGAGTAACAGTCATCATGATGTCTTGCAGTCTGGATGGAATCAACCCAGGGTCTGGACCCGGACTGCGGTGACCGGCGCAGCCTAATCGTTAGCAAGGCAGCTAACGTCAGCAACTTCATACAGTCTGGGAAAGCTGAACTGCTTGCATTTTTAGCAACATGCACCCAATCATCTAGATGTCGAACATAGGCTAAATATAGAAAATTACTCAAAAGCTTATCATCGATATTGTGGATTTCTTTATTGCAATAAATATCATGATCGTTTTATCGCTCAGCCCTACACTCAGTGCTATGTGGAGCCTTCTAGAGTAATAAGCCATGAAAGACGTGCGTTAAATTCATTTTATTATGGTTAAATGGTGTTGTTGGGCATGATGCAAACTCTGGTAAATCACTGTAACACACAGCCTCTTGCATCTTATTGCTTTTATAAAATGCAGAACACAGCAGTATTAGGGGTGGGTAAAAATATTTTTTCTTCGATGCATCGCAATCTTCATTTGAACAATCTCAATATCGATTCTTAAATCCAAAGATCATTCTTTCAATCAGTGCGCAACCCTCTACTACAATGAGAGGAAATCACTCACATTTGGAACCAAATTTTGAGCATGTGCGTCTAAAGTTAATATATTTGGCAATTGGCTGGTAAATGTTTACATTTCACTCACCAGTAACTGTGTAGTTTAGTCGTGAAGTGTTCAGCAGTGAGATCCTTTCACAGTGTGTTGAAAGTAAAAGTTGTTCCGTGTAATGTGTGTTCAAGGACGAGATCCACGCAGCCCATTTGTAATTGAATACTGTCTCTTTTAATACCCTTTCTGTTCTTTACAGTCAGTTAAAAAAGCATTTAATTCTAATCATGCATCACACAGATGAGGTAAAGCCATTCGAGTCCTCTCTAGTTAACATGCGCTCATTTAATGGCGTTGTTTACAGAAATGCCATTTTTTGTAGCAAATATAATATATAATATCTTATTTATTTGAATACATTTATTTGTTAATTTTTAAAAAGCCAAAATGTGAACAAAATGATGACAAAGTAATAACATTTAATTAGTAAAATTAACATTTTCCTAATGAACCTAGTTAAAAGGTCCCCTGTATAATAATTAACAGCATTAGCTGGGAGATAATTTCTTATATATATGTAAGCAAAAGGGACATTATAACTGAAATAAGCCCATATGAATCGATATTGATATTGAGGTAACATTGACTCAACCAATGGCGTGAGTTTGGGACAGGACTATCTGTTTTTTTAATTTAATGTTTTATTCGGGAAAGCTGTTTAAAAAATCAAGTTTATTTTTGCAGTTACACACTTCAGCTTTACTATAGAATTCAACATGTGTGGTCACAGGTGCAAGTAAATTGTCTTTTTACTATGGCTTTGAACGTGGATCTTTCAAACAGATTTTAGAGCCAGAACAATCTGTTTTATAACATATATTTTATACAGACAAACACAAATGCTTCATGATAGAGACCCCTTCTCAGAATGTAAAGGCACTGTAGTTGTTACTCTTGGCCCTTACAGTATTATTTTATTCCACAAGACCATGAACTCTGTTCAGAAAGCAATTCTGATTTGATTGGCTCTCATTTATCTCAACCTTTTCAGCATTTCTGATCTTTGAACCTAAACACACTTTTTTCATGCTGTTCCATATGTTTCTCTCTCTCCATAACCAATCTGAATTTTTCTTGTTGTCCCTCATAACTTTTACTTCCATATAATAGATAATTGTATTAATCACTTCAGTTGTTTCCCCATATTCTCTGCAGAAATTGGTTATGAATTCCCTCTCCCATAGTAATGCTTCCATGATCTTTTGAATGCGTTTTACTGTCCTGTGGGTCATGGAATAGTGTTTATATCTGTTTTGGAACCCATGCAGACAAATGCAGTGTTTTCTTTGAGGATCAAAGTCTAAGTGGAAAATCTCTTGACACTTTGTTATTTGCCGATAAAAGGACTTTAAAATGTTCCAAAACCATATGACTTTATTAATTCAGCGAAACATAAAAGATGTTTGGCAGAATGTTAGTGATTTACAACCTCAGTCACCATTCACTTTTTCTGTTGAAATGGTCACAACATCTCCTTATGTGTTCCACAGAAGAAAGTGTGAAGGTGCGTTAATGATGACAGAATTTTCATTTTTGGGTGAACTATCCCTTTAAAAAAGCATGTTTTATCTTGTTCTGCATTTCTGGTTTGGTTTTATCTGTCTATCAGGTCAGCTAACGTTTCACACCCCTGTGTCCTCCCCAGTTGATCCTTCAGTAATTGTACCACTGACCATTGGGGCATATTACTGTGTGTCATAATGCTGGGTGTGCCAGGCAGGAGTGTGATATGAGGGAAGTAATTGAGCGTGCTCAGGAAGCCCTAGCACTGGAATTGGTAAAAGAGCCAATTTCTATGTACCACGCCTGCTACGTCAACTGAGATGAGCTTAACTCTGTCTTTCTTTTATGTGAATAAGCTGACGTATTGTTGCCTTGACAGTTTACAGTAGCCCACATTTTTTTTTTTTTTTTTTAAACGGCTTGTCTCAATAGTGAATAAATAAACTTTAACATGCTTTTCCTGAGCTTCTACTAGTGCATTGTAATTTATCAAGCTCTGGGGTATTTACCATTGTTTGCTGTAGATGGAGAGATTCTGACAGACTTACACAGAACTGTAGGCAATTACCATACCATCACAAGCAACTGCGTCTTTCTGAGAAGTATTAGATACACCAATATAGCAAAAAAACTGACTAGGCATACTTTTAAAAGTAGGAATGTTAATGTTACGCATTGAGAGCTATTTTTCAACGTTTTGTGAAGATGGCCATCAATAATTAGTGCAGTGAACTGCTTTTAGTGCTTGTTTCAGTGACTGGCTAGGAAATGTTTCCTCCCTAAAGTTCCATTCTTGGTATTTTTGGAATTTGCTTTGGAACAAGCATGACACTTCCAGACGGGGTCTCTGGAGAAAGCAGAGCAGAGGTGGGGTCTAAATGAGATTTAAAGAGGTGGGACGAGAGCAGCATACTTCATCTCAATGCTTGAGTCCACACTAGCATTCAGTTCTGAGGCCATAGAATGGTTTTAACAGCTATGGAAATGGATTATATAACATTAAGCTTGTCAGCTGATTATACTTGTCCAACTTTGATTCTATACAATGAAAATGTATCTGTGCTTTCAATTGACCCTTCGCTAAGCTCCGCCCCCATGGTTATGGTTGCTCGCTCTGACAAGTTCTGCAGATCTCCCCATTGGAATGAATGGGGAGAACGTGGTTTTTGGCAAAATATTCTCAAACGGAATGGATAATATTTTTACATGGGCTGGTATGAAGAGTGACATTGTAATGCATATTTATCTGAAGTTTTTTGTAAGAGAAATTGTTAAATTACACAGTAATTTGGGTAACACTTTACAATAAGTTTCCATTTGTTAACATTAGTTAACAACATTAGTTAACATGAACTAACAATGAACAATACTTAAGCATTTATTAATCTTAATTAATGTTAATTTCAACATATACTAATACATTTTTAAAATCAAAAGTTGTATTAGTTAACATTAGTTAATGCACTATGAACTAACAATTAACAACTGTATTTTTATTAACTAACATTAACGAAAGATTAATAAATGGTGTAACAAATATATTGTTAATTGGTTATTCTTGATAACTAATGCATTTACTGATGTTAACAAATGGAACCTTATTATAAAGTGTTACCATAATTTGATTAAAAACTGTGGAGACTTAATCAGAATCAAGGCAAATGATTATTAGTCACTTGAAAAGAGAAAAACTTCACTTAATAGCGATTACACATCTAATAACATTAGTGTAAGTGAACAGAGCTTTTTATAACGTCTCATCACACACTCATTTTGATGCTGTGAACTGTTTATTTACAATTGCTTTTATTATGACTTGAATAAATACATAAATTAATAAACTGTGACAATGTTCTTGTCTACCCCAAAGGAGGAAGAGGGAGACAGGCAATGTTTCAACTCAAACAAGGTAATTTTTTTATTTTATTTTATTTATTTTTATATATTTTTTCCTCTGTTTTCTCCCCAATTTGGAATGCCCAATTCCCCAATGCACTCTAGGTCTTGTGGTGGTGAAGTGACTTGCCTCAGTCCAGGTGGCGGAGGACGAATCTCAGTTGCCTCCGTGTCTGATACCGTCAATCTGCGCATTTTATCACGTGGCTTGTTGAGCGCGTTACCGCAGAGACATAGCGCGTGTGGAGGCTTCACACTATTCTCCGCGGCATCCACGCACAACTCACCACGACCACGAGGAGGTATACACCATGTGACTCTACCCTCCCTAACAACCGGGCCAATTTGGTTGCTTAGGAGACCTGGTTGGAGTGACTCAGTACGCCCTGGATTTGAACTCGCGACTCCAGGGGTGGTAGTCAGCGTCTTTACTCACTGAGCTACCTAGGCCCCAATTTTTATTCTTTTCACACAAATGTTTAACTCAAAAGAACACAGTCTGGACGTGAGTGTGCTAGCTCTCTCCCTTCCTTCCTGTTGCGTCGGCCCCCTCTTATCGCTCTTCTAGGATTACTGCAACGAGAAACAGCTGTTAGTCATAATAATCACCCAGGGGTGAAGCCTTGCTGCTTTCCCTCTCCCCCAGATGCACGCTCCACCACAACCTCGCCACCACATAAACATTCACTTATTAGCTTTAATTTACCTTGGAGCAAATGTAGGTGTCGTTACAGATGTTATATGTTCATTTGGGAATGAGGGCTGACACAGTTTAATCTATAACATGTTCCTCTCCATATTTTTTTGAAGATTATTTAAAAAAAGAAAAAAGAAAGAAAAACACTGCGGGTATCCTCTCTGGGTAACTCGTGTCACTATTACAAATGACCTGGCAACAATGTGTTTTACATTTTTTTAAATTATTTTAGTAAAAGCCCACTGAAGAGTATTCAAACACATTACTTCCATAGGCTGTCATTGGAAAATAGCAAATGTGTGTCAGTGTAATGGTGGCAGGGCAACAGCTGCTAAGACAGGATTGGTCAGAAGCGTTTTTAAGGCGGGGCTTAACGAAGGGTCAATTAGAGCCTGTAGGCTGACAGGGTACTTTATTCCAGTGACAATATGACAACTGGAAAACTCATGAATGAAATTACATTTACCTCAATCATGTGCATACCTAGAAAAATTAACTCTAATTGTGGATAGGGCTACGTGATATAGCCCCCGAAATTATATCTCAATAAATATTTTTCAGCTTTTTGTCGATATTCGTATAATACTGTATGTTGAAGTGATTTTTATGTATTGCACCCATTTTGGGTATTGGTACCAGTTTTCCTTGTGTTTAGTCAGTGAATGTATGTGAACTAGTGCTCTCAGCTCTCCATGCCACCTGGTTTTTCACTCACTAAGGTCACAATTAAAGAGGAAGTCTCCAGAGGATGGGGAAAGAGCAGAATGGGGCAGATGAGAGGAGCAGTGCAACCGTGCCTCAGTGCTCATTAGAGTAGTGATGCATCCTGTCAGGATGGGCCTTTCATCGATGTCCTGAGAAAGTGGTCTCTCAGTGGTCTGCTGTCCCTCGATTTGATTCCGATTCACAAGCTTTCAATTACATTCCGATTTCAATTCAATATCGATTCATTTGGGTATATTTCAGTTAAAATGTCAATTTTGCTTGCATATGAAAAATTCTAATTATACAGGGGACCTCCTGCTAGGTACATTACGAAAATATAAATTTTACAAATTATATTTAATTTGTTTTTCATTATTTTGGTCACATTTTAGCTTTTTAAAAATGTACAAATTAATGTATTCCATCAAGAAATATGATATTATTGCAGATATTTTATTTTGTAACATGTTTATTGTTTAAATGCACAGTTTGTATTATTTACAAGTATTTATATTGATTTGTTGAACACATGCTAAAAACCCAGCCTGGTCTCATGAACATTACGTGACAGCATTACGTGACAACATAAAAAAAAAAAAAGAAGAAAAAAAAAGGATGTGCTTCATTACATGTTTGACAGCAGTTTCCCAGTGAAAAGTCCAGCAGGGGGCACCAAAAGCCAGTGAAATGGTGTTGTAATCAGAAAAGGTTTTAAGGTGAATATTAGATTGAGGTTTTAATGAGTAGCCTAAAACGAACCTCCCTAACTTAAAACTTTAACCTAAACCTAACAATAGTGATCTAAAATAAAATGAGCGTTGCACAAAACAGACATTCTTACCCTAAACCAATGCCTGAACCAAACCGATAACATCCAAAAACAACATGAAAAGCACATTTTCTGAAGCAACCACTTCATTTCGTGTCAATTCTATGACACTCTAGTCTCATGTGTCAGCTTACATGCTTGACTGGTTTTGAACCGCAGTCTTTTGAGTTAAATGTCCAACCCTCTCTGAGATGAGCTACCATGCAAGCTAATACTTTTAGAATAGATTTGTAAATGTAGGTGGGTCTGTAATACAAGCGCTAAAATTTTTTAATTTTTTGATATAAGAATATAACAGTGTGTGATAGTGTGAAAATAAGTGTTTATAAAATCATAATCAGCCGTTGTAGTCGTGATTTGTGTGAAAGTGAATAAAATGCACAGTAGTCAGTTTGCAAAAATGTAGTTATAGCAACATTCATTCTATGAGACCAGGTTGTTAAAAACGGTACTGTCTCTCTGTAAAGAGCATCTGTAAATGAGTGCACATTAATGAGAGAGGACTCTAATGACTTTACCTCATCTGTGCTATGTGTGATTAGAATGAAATTGTAAAATTTTTGTTGTTTTTAACAACAACTGACTGCTTAGAACAGAAAGGGTATTAAAAGTGTCATTATTCAATGACAAATAGAAATTGCATGGATCTTGTCTTTAGACTCACGGAACGAGTCAAACCAAACGTTTACTCTCAACATGCAGTTAAAGGATATCTGTGCTGTTCTTCTTTGACACTTTACTTCACAATCACTGTTGAGTGAAATCTGGACATTTACCAGCCAGTGACTAACCAGAGGAACTTTTAGATGCATAAAGCGACATTTGGTTGCAAATGCAAGTGATTTCCTCTCATTGTTGTAGCGGGTTGCACATAGAGTAAAAGAACAATCTCACGATGCATCTGAAAATCTATATTTTTACTCAGTCCTAATCGGCATGCCCAAGAGGAAAGCCGCAATGGCAGCCAATGAAAGCCCACTTTGCACACATTAACATTTTGCATGTGCTGCACGTCAGGCCCACTCGGCACAGGGCCTTGGTGAAACTATTCTGATTGGCTACCTCCCCAACCCGGAGAAAGGCCTCGCTGTACAGCTCTATAAGGAGAATTCCCCTCTTTTTCCTTCCACTTTTCATCCCACAGCTTCTCTCATGTATCAGCTGCAGGCTGGAATAAGTTGAGGCTGCTAGATCAAACTTCTTAGCATAATACAAAAGTATGGGAAAGGATCTCTCATAACAATACTGTATATATCTCAAAAAGCTCTCAGGGATTTCTGCAGCAGCACGCCATACATGTATTTTCATTTGGCCATGAATTTATCATTAATGACAGAGATGGCAGAATGTATATTTAGCAATCCAATATAGAGGATCCGTAGCCAATTCTGATGCAAACTGATGCTCTGTCCTATAAATTGTAATTTATAACCCCCTGGAAATAGAAGCAATTTGAGGAGGGAAAGGAATGCTCATTGCCCCAAGCTTATTCTTTTCCACACAGTCCATTGTGGTTGTGGTCTGTGCTGAAATACCAGTGATTCTTGATGGCTTATGATTTGTTGTTTCTCCCTGGATGTATTTACACTTGACTGCATGTCGTTGATGTCCTGTTCTGACTCCAGTCTGATCAAATGGCTTATTATGAATGTTACTACATCACTCTCTTGCCGACGATCACGGGACTGGGGAGAGGCCTAAAAAAGGCTTTATCAGATCCACTCAAGGGAGGGGGTGATGTGAGAGTCTTGGCATCTGTCACACCATTCTCCACCAGCCTACTCCAGTAACTAAAACTGAGGTTTTTATCATTACAGTTGGAAAATGACACAGTCTGGCCCTCCCAGTAAAGCCCTCCCCACAGAGATAAGCTGCCATTAAGTGGTGTAATACGGAAACAAGCTTTATTTGGATAATCTGCCAGATGTTCCACTGACCATGAGAGTGATTGTGAGTTGGGAAATTGCGCAGCATAGATTACAATTCTAGACCCCGATTAAAGACCTCCTAAATTGGCCTAGAGTGTGCAGTTTTCTTTCCTGTTATTGGCGTACTTCCTATTGAAACAGGAAGTTGGGGTGTGACTTTTTTTTAATTATTGGCCAATATTCTTTAGTTATATCATAGCCATGAACCATTAGTGGGGTGGGGCATTCTCATTCTAGAGAGCATTTTATTTGGACAAAGTAATCAATAAAAATAAAAACAAATATTTCTGCTAAAGGTTACATTTGTAAAAATTTTACTTTTGGAGTACACTAGCATATACATGGCTTCAAAGCTAATAGACAAGGACTGAAAGCCATAAAACACCAATTTTGATTCCATGGCATCTATAACTTTAACTGTGAAGTTAAGTGCTATATTCTGCTGACAAGTTTATTATGACAATACAGGCCCAACACAACAACTTCAATGTGAGACCTCCTCGTTTGACAAAAAAATGCAACAAGATGCTGCCACTAGACGCTGTAAGACAATTTCCTCTTATTGAAATTTTAACCCGATTGGGAGCAATGTCCATCCATAAGGAAGTCTTATGTGTCCCTTGTGGAGCTGAATAATGTTCAAAAAGTGGAATGTATGACTAGAGAGTACAAAACACTACACAACTGCTATAGCTCAATCAAATTTAGATAGGCTTCATTTGGAAACGCCAACCACTTTTGTGCTGCTTCTCATTCCAGGTTAGAGACAAAAAAAAAAAAAATCATATAAACCACATCTCAGAACATTGAAAACATAGTCTACGGATACAGTCAAAACTTTGAAATTCTTAAAGTGCACAAATCTAGAATACCTTCTGTTATGTGTGCAACTCACTATATCATTTTACGACAACGTCATGTCATGCTTTAATAATGCTTAAATAAAAAAGTGCTCAAAGTAACAGAAATAGTAAACCAATAAACAATGGGAAGCCATGGAATTAGCTGCAATACACCAAAAGTCTTCTTTCTAGCAAGATGCAGTATTGGCAGAGACAATACTACACCTTAAAACTGGAAAACAATTTTACAAAAACAAATTTTGTTAAAAAAAAAAAAGTTACAACAAACTGATCAGTTACAAATCAGTTTGGGGAAAGTTTACCAAAAATTACAAACTATAAAGCAAGTTCTCCCCTAACATGTGATAATGACTTTGATCTTCCTGACAAACATTTGGTGTGGGCAGGGCTCAGTGGACTAGTTGAAGTGGTTACAGTTGGTTACAGGGCGCAGTGCAGTACTGGGCTCACTGTGCAGCTGTGATCTCATTCACTCTCTAACACTGTTTCTGGCCTTGCAGCTGTCAATTATTTAAAAGGCCCTGCTACAGGCAAACTGAATAATGAAAGAGCTAGTTAGGACAGGCAGGCGAGACTGAGGAACAGGGAGGGAATGAGCAGGATACATGGAAATAAGAACATGAATTAAAGGATTGAATGTGTAATTCAGGGATGCAAACTACTCGCCTTTCAGCTGAAGTCACCTTTTCTGAAGCTAATTTGCCCTAATTGTTTGGTAAAATATTCTACATGTTTCTTATTAAAATAACTTGAAAAGGTTAAACACTTAAGCTTAAACAAGCTTTAAATACAACTATCAAACTGAAAATATGCGTCTGGAACACCTGCAACAATTTTCTCGCCTTTTTCATCTCGTGAATTTGCATCCCTAATTAACCACTTCTTGTAAAAGGTCTCTCTTGTAGGACCTCTTTACTTCAAATATAATATTTACTGTGTTTGTAAAATTATTACCTTCATCTGGGCATGAATCTCTGGATGGTGATCCCTCAGGTGCTGGAACATATTAGATGTGTTTGCTGCTTTTGCTGACACTTTTTCGTCTACACGTTTTGCATAATGGATACCAGCGGCGGCTGGTGGAAAATGTTCTAGGTAGTGCTGTACCATATACAACAATTTCAGCAACCATCCCAGTATGATTTAATGCATAGTTTAATGCAAAGTTTAAGAAAAACAGTTAAAGGGATAGTTCACCCAAAAATTACAATTCTGCCATCATTCACTCACCCTCATGTTGTTCCAAACCTGTATGACATACTTTCTTCTGTGGAACACAAAAGAAGATATTTTGAAGAATGTTGGTAACCAAACAACATTGGTCCCCATTGACTTCCATTATATAGACAAAAAAAAAAAAAAAAAAAAAAAAACATTGCGTCATTTCTCAAAATATCTTCTTTTGTGTTTTGCAGAAACTGCACTGGTAGCCAGTGTATATTACCACTGAGCTACCCAGGCCCCCGTCCCCGTTGTTTTTAAAAGCAAGCATGGAAAGCAAAATAGCGCATTAGCATAACCGCACCCACATAGCCAGTCCTTTTTGGTGTACCACCTACCAGAGAAGCCTCACGTGTACGGCTTCCCTTTTTCACTAGCCTGCTGTCTGATTGCAAGGTCAAGTTGATCTGGGCCCAGCTCTTTCACCTGTAGTTGTTCTGCCAAAGTTTGGAAGAGAGACTTTGGAAGAGAGATTTTACAGAGTTAGGGTTGGGTCTGAAAGCAGTGATAATTGTGCTCGTCATTGTCATTTAGTTAAAACAGCACCCCTACAGACTAGTCCTGACTTTAGCTATAGCTCATTAGGGGCGATAAAATAATCGCCCTTTTCGGATTAGATTTGAGGATGCTGATTGGCTAAATTTTATGTCCTGTCTTGAATATGTTCATATCTTGAACTGCCACATAGACCCGCCTCCTGTGAGTGATCCTCTCTATCGCCCCAGAGCTGAACTTGAGACATGCGTGGACAGGCAGAGACATGTAGGGAAAGCATATATTTTGCACAGATGATTTTCTATCATATATCATATTATATAAATTTATATAATTTATTATTATTATTATTATTATTTTGTGTGTGTGTGTGTGTGTGTGTGTGTGTGGCTCAGGGGAGGCGGCGCCCTAGCACCCTCTATTGGCCAGCCGCCACTGCTGGATACCCGTCTTCAACAACTCCTGTGTCATTTTTTAGATAGCCAAAATGCTTCCAAATAGCTGATTTCATTAGCTTCTTCAGCGGATACAAGTCCGGGAGATCGCGTTGTTCTGCCATTTTTTTCATTTTGAGAGTTTCCCTAATCAATTATTGATTGGCATGTTATTTTCTTGATACGTTTTTGAGGCATAGATATATAAATATTAGCCCCCATTTAAATTAGAAGCCTAATTTGTGTGCTTTCCAGTAGACTGTCAGTTGGCCTTCCATTTAATGTAGTCTGGTGTAATGGCTTTGGGAGACCACAAGGGTCTCCCCCTTGTGGTTGCAGGTAGGACAAGGCACAGGTATTCCACACAGGACGCATCGATGCACTGCAGGTGGCAGTCCAAAGTTGTGAAGTCACAAAGGTTTTTGTACTTCAAGAATGAGCAAAGTGACGTTGATGAGTTTGCAGGTTAGTGTATGAAACAGATGTAACTATGCAAACTGAATGATTAGAAATGGCGATGTTTATTATGCAGTTTTTGTTTGTAGCCTTGAGTAGGTTTCATTCAAGCTGTCAAACCACAAAAAGGCATACTTGTAACTGAAAATACATTGTGTAGGCTATATGAAAGATACATATACTCAGTCTATCACCCAGTGATGGCTAGAGTAAATAACCTATGTCTCTGTGGCATTGCAGAATTTTGAGCAGCCTCTGGAGTCGTAGCTGGGTGTACCTTCATAGAAAATAATTGTTTTGAATTTGAGAATGCACTGTGTTGTCCGCCTGACATGTCTGGTGTGCAACCCCCTATAAGTTACCCTGCCGCTGATTCTTTACCAAAGTTGTATTGAGAAATATGTATGAAGAGACAAACTATTGTGCAACGATAAGCCCTATTTACACTGGCGGCCAAAAGTTTGAAATAATGTACAGATTTAGCTGTTTTGGAAGGAAACTGGCTCTAACAAGGACAGAAAGAGATGTTGAAGGCTCAGATATACAACTAAATGAGGATAAGTACATCAGAGTCTCTTGTTTGAAAAATAGATGCCTCACATGTTTTATTTACTTACCTTCATGCTGTTTCAAATCCATATAATTCATGGGAGACACAAGGGGAACTTGTGAAAAATAGGGTTAGGATTTTTTTTCCAAAAAGAAAAAAAAACTATAAGAGGAATGGGGCCGTCAAGCTTCAAAATATATATTTTTTTCTTTCTTTAGGATTTTCTCCCCTTTTCTCCTCAATTTGTTATGCCCAAATCCCAATGCTCTCTACTTCCTCGTGGTTGCACAGTTCCTCACCTCAATCCATGTGGCGGAGGGCAGATTTCATTTGCCTCCTCTTCTGAAGCAGTAAGCCCACGCATCTTATCACGTGGCTTGCTGAGTGTGTTACTGCGGAGACTTAGCGTGTGTGGAGGCTCACATTATTCACTTATTCATATTTATTTTGCGAGAGTGGTGCAAGTGGTGTGAGAGTGGCGCAAGTATGAAATATAACATGCTGAGACTGCCTCTGATATAACCTGGGCAGGAAGTTCCTCCATTCTGGCAGGGGTGCTGGTGATTTATGATTGAGAAACCAGCAGGTGTCCTTCCTGTTTATGACTCGAGCATGCCACTGTAACATAACCTGGAATGTTCACAAAGCAAATCTCTCAGTAGCCACAATAAGTCACATGAGAGCAACTTCAAATAGGGGAATCCAAAGCACATGGTTTCACTTTCTCGCTCATGGAAAGCAAATAAAGTTCCTTAGTGTTTGTTTGGGAACAGCAGCTTCCACTGAGGGTTCAGGGAATTGTGCTGGAATTTTATGTTTACTCAATAGCTGGATATTCCAGTCACCACAATAGTTGGCATAGCAGGTCAGGCCAACCAATTAATGCCTGATGGCACTGCAAAGTAACATTCATTTCACCCACTGTGAATCCAGCAGTGGGATCAATTGTGATCAAAAATAGTAACTTGTTTTAATTTATCTTTTTCTCATTAGTTCACTGCTGTATCCTGTCTTTATGTAAAAGTGAAGTATGACTTTATTTTTGAAAATAATTTTTATCAAAGTTTACTGTGCAGACTCAACTATATATATGGCAATCTTAGGTTGATTTTTCGTATTTTCTATTTATTTACTTTTTTTTCCGGGACAAACCCCTTACCCTATGAATTAAATGCCCAAAAATGTGTAACTCGTCCTGTACAGTATGTGCTATGGCCTTTTAAGGATACCTTAAATTGTTTAGCTTGTTGTGGATAAGGGTTCTATTACTTTCTAAGTAAACATAATTAAATATTTCTCCTGGCGGAAAAAGAAACTGGTAAAAACCCCATAGACTTGCATTGAAGGGGAGATCTGAGTCAAATCTGGGGACCAGAATATCGTAGAGATATGGTGGTGGGCTCTTTTACCTTGGGCCAGTGAGCAACCACAAAAAACACCCTAGCAACCACAAAGCAACGTGATTAAAAAAAACACATTAGTGGTGGCTTAATTTTCTTCAGAAAATTTAAAAATGTTGTTGTTTTTGTACTTAACCTAAGTGTCAAAACTGTAATATGTTTGTAAAGATCAAAGCTGATTAAAGATTGATGGAGAATGGCTTCTGTTAGGCTTTTCAGATCTTTTCATTGGCAGTCTGTAGGCATGGTTGCAAAATGCAGTTATGATGGTAATTGTGGCTTTGTTCAGTATGAATGAGGTTTAGTGGATGTGTATGTGCACATGTGTATGTATTTGTTGGGAAAAAGTTCTTACAGATCTCAGTGAAGGTTGGTCCTTGGTTACGGGAGATAAAGCTGTGCTACACTGTTTATGTGTGTCTGTGTGTGTATGTGTGGTGTCACCATGCATTTAACTTCCTCTCAAGCTCCCAGCACAATATTGCAAAGGAAATCCAAACATTCAACTGGCAGCAACAGACAGCTCTTAATCAGAGAACACAATTCAGCTGAAGGCCTTAAGACAGACAAACTTACTAGTCACTTTTTTTGATGCTGCTAACACAAGCAACAGGGTAAATGCCACATTCTGACAACAAAATCGGTTGTAAATAAGAAAAACAATACACTTTAATTTAATTTACAAATTTAGAATTTGTTATTTATCATAGCTATCTAATTTTGGATTAAAGCTGCAAATGTATAGACATATAGCTGCAAGTTACACAGTTTATACTGTAGGGAACTAAGAGAAAATTAAATATAAGGGATTCAAAACCTAATTAAAACCTTTAAAAAATGTTTTTGGATATTGCAAAAATAGAGCAAAGAAACATTATGACATAAATCTAATAAGAAATGTTTAAGATTATGCACTATTTCTAGATCACTAATCAAATAAGCAAATTTGTGGCTTTGACTATGCTAATTCCTTTGTACAAATGGTCAGATTTTCTTGTTTCCATAGAAGTGTACTCTACAAGATGCTTTTGGAACATTCTCAAATCATGCTGCGATTACATGAACTCCATGCCAGCTTGAGTGCATGCTGTCATTAAAGTAAATGGGGGACATTACAAATACTGAAATTCTGAAATTAATGTACATTTTTCAGTTTAACTTATCATTCAAATTGCTATGCTGATATATCAGCATTAACTACATAATTATACTTTATAGATATTACAGTTTTCGTTTTCTGTTAATGCATGATTTTCTGTAAAGCTGCTTTGAAATGATGTGTGTTGTGAAAAACGCTATACAAATAAAAATGACTTGACTTGAAATTATTGAAAAATAATTTAATAACAAAGAAAACAGTACCAAATAAGCATTTTCACTCATAGTCTCAGACTTTTGGAGCCCTCTATATAAGACATAAACACACATTACAGTACTGAATGATGTGTTGATGGGGAGTGCTGGAAATTCTGCTCATGTACTCTTCAGGATTACACCAGGAAGGAAAATAGATGCATAACAAGATAACATGTCATTTCATGTCAACAGTTCCCTTCCTTCATAAATTACATTCTTGGTAGCCGGCATTTCCACAAATGGACAAAAGTTTAGAAAAGTTCATAATAAATTGCAAAGGCTTTCCTGTTCCCTTCACAGTGGTGCTAGTGTTTAGATTTAGCAGGTATCATTTTGTGTTAGTTTATGTGTGTGTCTGGTGGATAGACCTCTAATGTAGAGCTCTGCAATGTCTCTCTCTATTACTGTTACCACCACAGCTATGTGCAGTAGAGCTGTCCCAGAATGCTGTGGACTCCAGGCACAAGGCACTGGGCAGAGAGTGTGGTTTGGATTCAGAGTGGAAATGACCCTGGCCACAAAAAAAACAGTGTTGTCATCATGGTACCAGTGCCAGCTCAGCAGCCTTGCATTTTAAATCCAGCCAAAACAGTTTAAATGCTATTTATTCATCTGTGGGCACTTTCAAAGCAAAAGCTATTCCACGAACAATGCCAATTGTTGCCCTTTGGAGTGAATATGTTCTTTCAACAATGATTTGTACAAACATCAAGACAAAGTTATTCTTTATTGAAACCTGGAAAGAGTTCCTCTGTTCCTCTAGGAAAGAATCTTTTCAAATTTGGCATTTCTTGAGTCCAAAGAGAGCTCTTTGAACTGGAATTCTCAAGTGTTTGCATGCCTTGTGGGAAAGTGCTGGTACATAGGCATTTATGTAATAGCACTAGTTCAATACCCTTGCAGCTGATGGGCTGTCAGTTTGATACAGCGTTTAGTACTGGAGTGAACCCATTACAGGCCAAACCCACCCTTGCTCTACATCACTTTTCATTGGTCCCTGATGCTCTCATGGTCATTTAAATTTTATTCCTGACCATTGAGCCAGGAAGGAGGGGTGAAAGGGCAGTTAAATTCCTTAAGTTGTGTAAATGCAGCCATATTTCCCCTGCATTCTATGAAGATTAGCACAGACAAATAGAATTAGCCTGGCCACTAAACAAATGCTGAATGTGGCTACAAAGCATGCCTGAGCTTTTCTAGTGCTGCAACTCAGCACGTTTGGAGGAAATGTTTTAGATGTCCAACCACAGTATGAGGGGTAGATAATATGCAGGTTAAAACAATGACAGAGACTTTGCTCCATTACAGTCCTCTTTATTTAAGTATTTACTAAATTAAGCCTTTTAAAGCCTACATTCCCTAGATTTAAACTATTGGCAACTATCGGCATATTTCGTTTTTTTACCGATAGTTCTAAAAAGCAAGTATCAGTACCGATTAATCAGTAAAACCGATATATGTATCAGTCTACCTCTAATATAAATATGAATTTCTATTCCAATCACCGATACATGCACCAATGTGTCGGTCAGTCATCGGTATTGGCCAATAAAATAAATTATTGGATATTGGCCGATTTGTTTTAAAACCGCAAAAGGGGCCAAAAATGAGAGACCTTGTTAGAAATAAAAGTGCATTCTTCATGGTGTGACACTGACCCTCTGCCAAGCCCTGCCCCTCTTAGTTACTGTTACTAACTGTGTCAAGCTTTCCTTCTAGCACTTGTTCTACCGCCATCAAACATGAAGAGATAAGCAATCGGATTGTTATAGTGAATTACCTCAGAAAATGAGTGAATCGCCTACCATCTGAATTAATCATTTTATAGTTAGTAATTATTTGCATTTCTAGCTAGTAATTAGGGATGCTGCGGTGTGAGTTTCTGATGGTTCAATCGCGGTTAACCATTTTTTATGATTATTTGATCATTTTCTTATTATGCATCAGCACTGATGCAAAAAATGCATATCATATCACAATTGAACGTCTTAGTGGACATATTTCTGGGGGATATGTGGACGCTAAGGGCAGCCATACAGTAAGAAAACTGATAAATACACAAAAAATATATAGGAGGTAACAGGGCTTTGTTCACACAGGCAGAAAAATTCTGATTTTTTTGGCCTATCTGACTCAAATCCGTTTAGGTTTTTGTAGTCTGAACAGGACAAACTGATTTTAACAAGACTGATCCAAACCACATTCGTAGGTGGTTTGGAATCCGATAAAAATCAGATTTTTCTTAATGCATCTCAGTCTGAACGGTCAGATCAGACTTTTATGTGCTTTTTCGTCATTCATTGTGCACGACGGGTTGTTTCGTCAATAAGAAGTACTGCGTTTCAAATGGCTTAAATGATGCCTTCACAAGGCACTTTGAAGGGAAACCAATAATGATGACCATGCTTTAGGATCGTTACAAGAAAATTGTCAATAAAAAATGACTTAAAAACGGAGTTCAGAATGACCGTTTTATTACACTTTGCAACCCTCCGGCAGTGGAAGGTAAAGTCTATGAGGGGAATAGGGCATTGGGATGATCACTTCCCAATGGAACACACCCATGTGTCATATATATGTTACAGGGCAGCCAAAATGCAAACCTCATAAATAATACAGATATTGTCTTTACTCACCCAAAGAGATATGCTAAGGTGCGGTAGCACACACCGGCTGTGAGCCACCACAGCGTGATAAGGTACTGAATTACGCACGTGAATATGGGACGCCTCACTGCCTGCTTAAATACAGGACAGCAGGCGTCCAGTATAGGATAAAATACAAGACAGATCAGCTAAAACTGGACCGTTGTTAACCCTAGCAGCAATAAACATTGCATATGTCACCTCTCTTGTTTTATAAGCCATTGTCTGTGACTAATATTTGATACTGCCCAGTGCCCTCATGAAAACGTCCATTGCTAAACTCTCACGAATGGTAAATATGCAAGTTTGCACCGTTACTATGACAACAAACGTGTACATGCTAGCAAAGCGACTTCTGTCTGAACAGAAAAAAATCTGACCTGTCCACATATAACCTGTAGTTTGAACAGTCAGTCTAAAAAATCGGATTTGAGAATAAATCACATTTTTCCTGCAGTGTGAACAAAGCCTAATAGACATTCCAATCTAGAACACGACACCTCTTGTACTCATCCCAAACACAGTGATGTGCTTAAATGTAACCAGAGTGCTTCAAAAGTGCGTAGGCTAAATGTAATATTGTGGGTGCGCAACATGAAGTTCACAACATCCAATAGTTTTTTTTTCTTCTGCAACAGTTTATTAAAGCAACCTACTGTCTGTGAGACACCCCAACATAAAGAATCAGCTACAGACTCTATAAAAAAAACTGTTCACAACATCTCATAAATAAACCTATGGACTATGCATAATAATGAGAGCATTGCTTACAGCAGGCGATTTAAAGTCTGATCATGACTAAAATTGACATTTATTGTTTAATGCGGGAAATTTGTACAAAGCAATGCTTTAAATAATGAGGATAATTTAAGAAGCAACTTTTCGAAGATTACTCCCTGATAGTAACTACACGCAGTGCACCACGTGCTGTCAGCACACTTAAACATTACAAAAAGTTGCATCTTTTAATTCATCACTTTAAAATCACCACAGCTAAAATTATTAAACTTACCAGTTTGTTGTTGGACATCCTGTCTCATTTGTAGGATGTTTATCTTTCTTTGACTTCTGTCTGTTTGTTTCACATCCGTTGTCTTCAATCAGTCATTTAAATGCTCACAGACAGCCAATTTAAGACACTTTTTTGATGGATATGCGTCTGGTATATTGAATTCCAAGCTTCAGTTTCACGTGAATTGAAAGTTTAGTTCAGTCCGCGACACCTAGCCATTAAAGCACCACACGGCAACTGTCCGTAACCATAGCAACAGCTCCAGTACCCACACAGGCACAAGAGTTTTCACATTTAGGCTTACAAAAAACTCTTTTATATTATATATTTATAAATTATATATAATATTCATGTAAATAAATCATTTCACGGTTTTTAACCATGGATTCTAAATTCTTACGGTTAAATTAACCGTGACATTTTTAATTGCGGTTAATAGTAAAACCACATAATCGCGGCATCCCTACTAGTAATTATATATGGTCATCAAATAGATCTCCAGTATGCCATGGGAACTTAAATCCAAATGCATCAGTCAATCAGCAAAATATTAGTCTTGGTTATATTTGATTAGGTTTTAACGTCAAACCGTAATCGTGAAGTCGGTCAGGTTGGAGACATGAATCTTGTCTTGGCGGAATATTCTTGGCTCTCTGACCTTTATGGTGGTTTCTTAAATGTCTTGCACACCAGCTCTTCTCATCAGCTCTAATGGCTGCTGTTCAGCCAACTCTACATGGATCTGCTCTTCATCATTTAATCCCCAATTTACACAGCTTCAGCTTAATGTAGGAGAACAGTGCACAGGAAAAGAGTCTGGCACTCATCAAAGGGGCTTCTTAGAGGAAAACACACAACAGTGATGTTGTAATGTTGATTGTCTTTAACATGCCCTGTACCTGCAGAGGTCACATTGTGGCTGGATTACTGTTCCATTTCATGCTCATAGATAATTGCTGTTTCCTCTTATCTGTCTTCATGCTTTTTAAATGTCAAAATGAAAGCAACAGATAAATGGGAAGCTATTAATTGCTTTAAATAATAGCTGGTGATTGCATTTAAAGATAGATGGTGTTACATCTGCCTTCATAAGTGTATATGTTAAGGCATCCAGAATCTTGTGTCACATCCTGTTGAGGAAGAGGGAAGGGTCTGTGTGTAATAGTGACCCAGATGTACCAGCCAAGATGTGCCCTTGAGCACAGCCATTGTATGACTGGCTCAGTGACATGTGTTTAACCCAGTTCTGCCAGTACATTAACACATTTTCATGAATCACTTATGCAGGTCTATCCAGCAGGGTAAACTATGCCCATTTTCTGTGAAGGGAGTGGCAGCAGACATCTGAGGAGGAGGACCACATCACTAAGCATTGAGATCTGAATCAATGCTGCTGCTCATGTGCTCCCCTGTCACTCACTCAACTTCCACTCCATTTACTGTTCACTTGAGTAAGGCATATTGTAGTATCCTTTAAGGATCCTGAGTAATGTAATGCATGTTGTTTAAGGAATTTTTAGGGTTGTGACATGACAACTTCCTCCCCTGATGTCAGCGATGCCCTGCCCTTTGGATCAGATGCCCTGCCCTGCCCTTTGGAAGGGCGGCTGATCCAAAGGGCAGGGCATCACTGACATCAGGGGAGGAAGTCGTCATGTCACAGGGTTCAATACAAGTTAAACTCCGTCTACAGCATTTGTGGTATAATGTTGATTATGACTTCAACTAGTCCCTCATTTATTATAAAAAAAGAGCCAATATTGCTGTTACAGTGAGGCACATACAATGGAGGTGAATGGGGCCAGTCCATAAACATTAAAATAGAATAGCCACAACATGAAAACATAAACGTGTTAAAATGATTTTAGACTACAGATGATTTGATGTTAATTATGTGTTGTTTTTAAAGTTGTTATAGCCTTGTGACTGATAAAATCACTATAGTATTTTGCTCCTGTCTGCTTGCATGTACTAATGCTTCTGCAGTGGGGCACAGTTAATGTACCAGGAAACTGCACTTTACTTTCATTTTGTTGATAGAGTGTATCCTAGTTATTCTGGGCAATTGAAATTGCTTCAGTCAAGTGGCTTTGGTACTAGGTTTTGCATTTACAGCATCTTTTGTAGCACAATTGTTTTTATGCAGTACACCAAGAGTAGGGGAAGGCAGACTCCTTGTGTTTGGAGGACTGAGGGACTGTTTAAGCTGATCTGTTTTCAGGGCTCAACGCTAAGGATGTTTTCTACTGACCCGGTCGAGCCAGTGCTTCAGATTTTTACTTGCCCTGCCAAAATTTTCACTGGCCTGAACACAAAAATTAAAAACAGCTGTTTTTACCATCATGGCTTTTAAAAAAATGTATCCGAAGCTAACAAAATTTTTAGGCACATAAGATGTTTCACAAAAGCATTTGTCTTAAGATGGTTATTTATATCTTCAGCTTTAGTGTGTCAATAGGAAATATAAATGTTAGACTCCCAAACATTACTTTTGCAAATAGAAAATATTAGAATAGAAGAACAGGGAGCCCTGCAACAGATGTCATGGCCCCCACAAAGCCCCCCACAGAACATCGTGTCAGTCTGCGATTACATAAAGAGACAGAAGCAATTGAGACAGCCTAAATAGATAGAAGATCTGTGGTGAATTCTCCAAGAAGCTTGGAACATCCTATCTGCCAGCAACCAAGAAAAACTGTGTCCAGGTGTACCTAGGAGAATTGAGGCTGTTTTAAAAGCAAAGGTGGTCACACCGAATATTGATTTAGCTTTTTTTTTATTTACTGGAATTTGTATGACATTAAGTGATAAATAAAACTATTTATGTCATTATTTTTGAAGACATCTTCACTCTGCAACCTTTTTCAAAAGTGCCTAAAAATGTTGCACAGTACTGTGCAATATATATGACATAGACATAATTATTCCCCCAAATATTTTATAACATTTATCATTTACAAGATATGGTTTATGTCTTGTGTAATCTAATATAAGTGCTTTATAGATATACATTCATAAATATATCATATTAACTTCAGCCATCCTGCCATTTACACATGTGTTTTTCAGCAAAGAGTTCAGTGGAGCAGATGATGGGGTTTTGGTCACCCGTTAAGTCATGCTGTCAACTTTTGGGCCATGTGCAGTGTTATCACAAGCAGGATCAAAGATTATTGATTATTGGCTGAATGTAATAAACATATGAATCCCTGAAAGATGAAACTTGCAGCTAAATCAGTTACCAAACCAAATCTGATAATACACAAAGCACAAAAACAAAAATACCTGTACAGTTCATAAAAGAAAAATGTAATTGGTGTGCTATGTGGATGATATGAAATAGACTGATTTAAATGTGATCTTCGAGATGAACAACTCTTCTATTAATAATAGCCATCGTGATGTTGCTTCTTTGAATATCAGATGCCATTAGCATGTCGAATTAATGTTTATGCTTTGAAACATTACCTAATTAAATGTATGCTTACATTTTGGATACTGAGCATCTCATGATTTCCAGCCTCGTGTATAACCGGAGCTTAACTAAGTTTATTATGTTTCATTTAGCGCTTCATCTCTAAAGTTGAAATAATGAGAGAAAATGCTATTTATTTAAAAAAAAAAATTACTGTGGGAACAACACTTGTGCTCTGTCCATTTACGAGAGCTCATGCACGTTAAACAGCATCTAAGCTGCACGGAGAGAGAGGATGAGAGAGATGCATGGGGAGTGATGGATTTACAGTCCAACAGAAAGAAACTGTTGATTTCTTGTGTTCCAGTGTGGATTACTAATTTTCACCAACTGAAAAATGTGGGAATTACGTGCACTGCGAACAAGGAATGTGTGGGGAATGGGGATGATTAAAATGTTGCGTATAAGATGTGCATTCCTGCTCTGAAATTCATGAAGTGGGGATTTTTCCTGCAGTTTTCACATATTGTGAATTGCTGCTGAAAAGACACGGAAAGAGCGAGGACCGTTCTAGGAGAGCACGCTCAGTGCCTGCACACTCTTGTGCGCTCACGCATCCATGCCTCAGTGTGTCCAGTATATTATGCGTTCACCCATCTTTGCGAGCTAAATATAATCCTGCTCGCACATCTCTTGAGTGCGCGGTTAGAAGACTTTGTTCGCTCCATGTAATTTTTGTGCTTTCTTGCTTGTTGTTTGCTTACACTGCAGCTCTGGCCCAATCGAGAAAGTGACAGTTCTAGCAACTGGCCCGAATCTCTCTCACACTGGCCCCGGGCCATCGGGCAGTCCTTACTATCGAGCCCTGGAATACAAACAAAACTTAAGGAGAAGATCAGAAGGATTGTCTAATTCAGCATGTTGTATCATCTGAAGTCCATTAGTGTGATGTGTAGATATCTGTGCCTTGTGTGTGCCAGCTGCATTGTGTCTCTGCCATCTGTGGTCATGTTGCTGTTGCTGGGACAGGAGAAGAGAGATGTGTTCGTATGTGTTACCTTGCTGCCCAGTCATAAGGTCACTTCTTATGGTGCAATGGCTACAGACATCCATCTGAATGTGTTCGACTGTCACAATGGTGCTGTTAAGGGGATGAATTTAAAGATGCAACTTTTCCAAGAGAGTTTTACTGGACATACTGTCTGTCAATTAAAGCACCACCTCTAAAATATCTAGAAAAAAAACAAGGTACAGTAAACTAGACCTCGGTTGTTGGATGACTACTCGACCATCGTGACCCATTTATCAGATGCTCTTGTCCCTTTATCATATCAGTCCAGCTGCTGTGTTTCTTCACTCTTCATGGACTGCTGCTGCGGCAGCGGCAAGTACTTCCTCTTTATGCATTATTCAATCTTTTAGCTAAATCTCTCCTCCTACCTTTCTGCCCCCCAGTAACCCATCACTACAGTGTGCACTGCTGTGTGCCTGCAAGACTTTTACTGATCTAGGTTTAGTGAGTTATTTCTGGTAATAAGCAGCTCTTTCATGACTCAGGGTGATGTCAGCATCTTTGAAGAGGTCTACTGAGCTCAGTGCAGTCACCCACATTCTACCTTCTACCTAAATTTTTTTTTTTTTTTTTTTTTTTTTTTTCTGTGGACATGTGTTGTCTTGAGTTGGTGGGGATTTCTGTTGCTTTATGGGGAATTGTTATGGCTGTGGGCTTTGATTAATGCATTAGTCTCTGTTTCTAGAGACAGGAAGATGATTTGCATTCATAATGTAGCAGATTTGTCTGGGTATGGTGGAGTTTTTTGTGTACAGGTTGTTGTGTGGATGTGTGTGTGTGTGGGCTGCTTCGGTTGTGATTTTTACTAGTTGCACTGTAATTATTCTGGACGTTCTACAAGATTATACAGTATAATTGTTCCCCATGACTCCTGGACGTCACTCTCAGTCCTACACATAGAAAGCCTCTAGTTTTCATTGACACTTTCCCCTCAAAGTTTGATTAGTGTTTGTGTGACTCCAGCAGAATGCAGTTCATCTGGCATTTCATTATAGAAGAACTCTAATTGCTTGATTGCATTTGATTGTATTAGTCTTTTCAATGACTGTTTGACTCCATTTATAGATCATTAAGCATTTCTAAAGCATTTACATTTTTAAGCATGTGCTTTTAAAAGCTATTCGTAGGACAGAATTATGATAAGTGTGTCTTTTTCAACTTGATGAGTAGACTGAGACCTGAACTGCAGAGCCTGTTTTGGCTTTGATGCATTCTTTGGCTTCGCTCTCTTTCTCCAGAGCCTGGGAATGACCTATCGTGAGAGGCAGTTTAGAGAGGTTGGGAGAAGGTTGTGCCAGCCTAACAGACATGAACCATGGCCTTGACCTCCAGAATATTCTTAATTCCCTTAAAATGAATACCCTAATTACCTTAAAAGACTTCTTGTGGCAAAATCGCATGACAAAGTCTCTGACTGTCAGTACATCCTGTCAGCATATTATCTTTTTTATTCAAGTATTGAATTTATACAGTGACATTAGTTTTATTTATTTATTTTTTTTTTATTTTTATAATTTTGTATTTTAGTACATTTTAAATTTCATTGGCCATTTTTTATTTTATAATAGTGAGCATTACTTTGGAGTTCAGTTGCAAAAATGCTTTCACTGAAGTCAGATGCAGTGAATGCAGATATTAGGGTTCATTTTGCCCATCTGAATGTGAGGTCCAGATACATTACACAGGCCTAATAATATTCTTCCCCTGTGTTTTCCTCTAATCTGCCTTAATTTTGCATTGTAAACATTTATAATAAAATCAATTAGTGACAGAAATGTCAGCACTAATATTCACACTAATTTAAAGGAATAGTTTGCCCAAAAATGAAAATTCTCTCATTATTCACGTACCCTAATGCCATCCCAGATGTGTACGACTGTCTTTCTTCAGCAGAACACAAATTAAGATTTTGAGAAAAATATTGAAGCTCTGTAGGTCCTTATAATGTAAGTAAACTAGTGCCATCAGGCTGCTGGCTGTTTGACGGTCCAAAATGCATATTTAGGCAGCATAAATGTAATCCACATGATTTCAGTCGATCAGTTAATGTCTTCTATAGCAAACCGATAGGTTGGTGTAAGAAACAAATTGATAATTAAAAGTTTTTAACTTTAAATCGATTACTTTTATGCTACCTAAATATGCATTTTGGACCATCAAATAGCCAGCAGCCTGATGGCACCCATTTACTTACATTATAACGACCTACAGAGCTTCAACATTTGTCTAAAATGTTTAATTTGTGTTCTGCTGAAGAAAGACAGGGTGAGTAATGAGAGAATTTTCATTTTTGGGTGAACTAATCCTTTAAGTAAAAAAACACCAATTTCAGGAAATATATTTAGAAACTATAATGCAGAATATCTGTTTCACATGTCAGACTTTTGTTTTTATTGTTTGCAGTCCAAGATTTTTGTCCGCATTTTTTGCATTGCGGAAATCATACAAGATTCCCTGTTGCTTTCCAGTTTAGTGTCAGGGTTCATTACAGTGTTTACAGTGTTACTGGAAATGAGCCTGATATAAAACATGCTGTTTTCAACCTTACAGCAGTACGTTTCAATATATATGATTGTGATGAATAACTATTACATAATATGATTAACTAACTGACAAACTGACTGACTGATAGATACTTTATACAGATGGATGGATGACGACTATTAATATAAAAGATCATTTAAACAGAAATTTATTGTTGTAGTACTTAATATCATATAAGAAATCTCAATATGTCTAATTTTGGTCCAAGTTACATTAGAAGGAAAATGTCATTAAACGGAATCCCTGGTTTGAACAGACTGCAGAATACAGTCAAGGGTTAGAGCTGTACCAGGATCAAAGTGTGAACTAACATATCATTGTCCTGCTGTTGCTGACTGAGTGTTTGTGTGTGTGGTGATGGTCAGAGGTGATGCAGTTCTCTGGATGGGTGAGAGTGTTCTCGTTTGTTCCTGGCTCTATGTTGCATACTCTTCTCATTATCCCCGGCTGACAGTCACATCCTAATAGCTCTCATTCCTCACCAATCCAAATGCCATTTCTCTCTCTCTGTCTCTTTCTTGCGCTGTTCCCCCGGATCGGCCTGCAGTGTTCGCTCTGCTTCAGTCAGCTCACCCTCCCCCTCATTGCGTTTTCCTACTCTGCCCTGCACGCTGCTTCTGTGGTCTTTAAATCCACACAAACACACACCCACATGTGCGGGTGTGCTGTGTCCTCTTCAGGCCATGCCGTAGCGTAGACTCCTCGTGCCACAACCGCCACAAGCCTCTGCTAGCACCATCTGCAGAGCTTGTGCTATCACTTTCTCCATCTCCTGCAGGGTGATAAACTGTAGTGGAAGTGAAATTTATACCAGCAAAAGAGGTGAAAACAATCAGCCTCCCTGTCAGGGTGTGTTGACCACTGGTGACTTCAGGCCATTTTTAAGAAAGGCAACAGCGCGCTCTTGTGCACGACAGAGTGAATGGTGACATTTCAAAAGAGTTGCAATAGGAACTTTCACCCTCTAGTGGCTGGTTATGGGGTTTCTTCAGCCACGAAAATGCACTGCCCACTTCTCTCCAAAGAGGAAATAATTGATTTTGGCTGTCATTCTTGGCTAAGACCATTGGTCTGTGCAGAACTGTCTGAGTTCAGCTGTGCACTTCAGTTTCCTGTTGCTTTATGGAGAAAAGCTTTGAACAGAGATTCTTACTTTTACTTTATTTGGTAGCACTTTGCAATAAGGTTCCAATTGTTAACATTAATTAATGCATTTGGCAACATGACCAAACAATTAACAGAATATTTTTGCAGCATTTATATATGAATCTTTGTTCATGTTAGTTAATAAAAATACAATTGTTCATTGTTAGTTCATGTTAGTTCATAGTGCATTAACTAATGTCAACTAATACAACTTTTGATTTAAAAAAAGTATTAGTACATGTTGAAATTAATGTAAACTAAGATTAATAAATGCTGTAAAAGTATTGTTCATTGTTAGTTCATGTTAACCAATGATGTTAACTAATGTTAATGAATGGGACCTTATTGTAAAAAGTTGCCCTTTATTTTCTAACACTACTTTGACAAATGCACACTCACATTTATCATGACAGAAAAATAAATGTAATTGAAGGTTAATCCACTCACCCTAAAGATATTGTTTGGGCTAAATGCCTTAAAGGAAGAATTCTTCCAGAATGAAAATCTTTTTTTTTTTTTTTTTTTTTGTCATTCCAAACCTGTTTGATTTTCTGTCTTCTGTGGAACACCAAAGGAGAAGTTGCTGCTCTCTTTCATACAGTGAACGTGAATGGGGATGCTGTAAATCTCAAAAAAAAAAAAAAAAAAAAAAAAAAAAGCACTACTAAATGGTTATAAAATTAGTACATACAACTTTTGCATTATATTCCAAGTCTTTTGAAGCAATATGATAGCATTGTGTGAGGAACAGACTGAAATGTAAGTAATTATTCACTGAAAATATTGCTTGACAACTTTGGTCACCATTCACTTTCTTTGTGTGGAAAGTCACATAATGCTTGTTTTGGGATGACGTGAGGGGATTTAAATAATGACAGAATTTTCATTTTTGCGTGAAACGTTTCCTTAACACTCCTCATGGTGTAAAGTTAATTATTCGCTCAGTTCTTGTACTGATAGATGAGAGCCACGGCAGCTTTTATTTCCAGTGCGCTCTGCACTTCTGAAATCACTCTGTGTAAGAAGTGCCAAGGCCTTGCGTCATTTCCTCGGCCGCCTCCTCTCAGCACTTCTGTTTTTCTCCTCTGTTTCCCTTCTCCACCCTATACTACCGTTTTGTATCACACTTAGGAGAAAAAAAGCACCAATCTAGCGCTCAACGCCTTGATGCTTGCTCCACATCCTCCAACGACAAACAAATTCACACCATCATGCAAACTTTGAGAGGCTCTGCACGGCTTGAGCTCTGCAGATAGCAGTTGGGACATTCTTTCGACCCCACCGACACCCTCACACTTCTATGCTGGACCAACGTTTGCACTAGAGCAGCTGAACTGGAGATGCAACTGTGCTGAAAGAGACGAGAGGAGCTGTCCATCTCCTGGCCTACATTCCTGGAGGTGGGGAGAAAGCAGGAGTATTGGGCAGCAGTGGTGGTACTCAGAACTGTGGCTGCTGGTTAGTGTGACTCTTTCTCTGTCTCGAACACACATACACGTGCCTTACCACTTTGGCCGACGCTAATCAGTTCTGTTCTGAGCTTGGTTAGGGAGCAACACTATCTCTTTGGAGCCACTGCAGAGGATCTCAGGTAAGGTGATGGGCGTTACTTTTGGATAAGTCCTGGATGGGTGATCTGGAGACCTGGTGGAGACATACAGACCTGTGGAGGAGTCTGTGGGCTCTGAGTACCGCTGTAGTCTGGGATCTGGTCTGCACAGTTGCCTGTTTTTAGGCTTGAGTGATGGCATGTTGGCTGCAAAGACCGGGCCAGCCACTGCTAATGCTGGATCCTGTTAGCTTTGCCATTTCACACAGACAAAAAAGCATTGGGTGGATGAAATGTTTATTAAGAGTGTTCTGTACTCTAGTGTGTTGTGGTGAGAGGTTTGTTTGGATTGTGCTTTATAATATGGCATGTTTAGGCTGGGAATGGGACACTGAAGTTGCCAGCCCTGAAACCATCATGCTCAACAGAGGCTTTTGTTTGAGCTGATTTGCTTTTGTGGTAAAAGGTAGTGTGTTGTGTTTTATGATTGATGGTTTTATTTTAGCCAAGATTAATGTTTCCAATGGGCCTTATTTTTGGACCTTTGTGGTTATTTTCAAATGTGTGAACTAGAACTTCTATTTTGCCATTTGTCAATTGTTTGAAAGATGAAGTCAGTGGGTTATTTTGTGTATACAGTCATGTTGGATCATTTATTCAGGGTCTGACTGCTGAGGAATTTTTTTGAGGTGGGTTTAAAGAAATGTTCAGCTGTGTATTTTTATCTTTTTTAAACACTTGTTGAAGTTAAATAAGCTCTACTACTCTCCTTCCAATTAAATTGCAGATGGTGGCTTGGATTTATACTGTTTCTTTGTTTAGATCTTTATTCAGCAGCTAAACTGTAAATCAGTTCACTCAGGAAATTAATTGAGCTTGCTAGTTGAAATTAAGTAATCTTCATAACTGCATAAATTGACCATGGTATTAATTCCATCCCCTGTGCTACTATATTATCATGTGTCACCCAGAAACCTGTAGAACCAGAGCTCTTAATTTCTTTCTGTGTCTTGGGTGATAAGCCCACATTCATTTATGTCTTCTGTGTCTATGCTTAACATTGTTATCGATATTTAGTGTCTTAGTCTATTAACTGTGTTAATGCCACATACCAGATGTGTATATCCAGTTGCGTTTGTTTCCTCTAAGAGGGACAAGGAGGTCTATTTGCTGTGTTTTGTTTTTTTGTGGTTTGTTGTTTTTTGCAATAAAGTGCAACAGTGGCCGCCCACTTATTCAGCCTTCTGGGTTCTGAAAGTATTTTCCCCATTAATTTCTTCCATAATTCTTCTAATTTTCATAAAATCCTTCATAAAAGAGTTGTTGGCTATGAACCAAACCAACCAGCTCCGAGGTAAATCACAACATCACAAACTTTGTTTTGAGGCTGAAAAGTATTTGAAAATTGAACAAAAAGTCAAAGGTTCAAGGCTGTGTACTTACCATCTTTCATGAGGACACGTGCTACAATTTGCGAATTGCGAATTATGTCATTGAATAGAAAAATTATGGGAATATTTAAAACTATTGATTTTAGGTTGTTGATTTTAAGTATAGAAACAACATATTTTACGTTTATTGCAAAATATTGCACTAAGTACAAAAAGAAGTAGTTTAAGGGCGAAGGGAGACCGACTCAATTACATCATTCACAGTGCGTCTTGGAAATGGGCGGTCGCTCTGAGGCACGTTTTGCAGGCTTTGTTGGCCGCAGTTCTCTGATTGGTGAAGCTTTCTCTGCTGGACCATGGGTAATGTAGTTGTTTACCATGAATTCCATGATCAAACATGATTTTAATACAATGAAGTTGAAATAATAAAGACTGATGGCTTCAGCGGAAGCATTCCAACAGTGAACAACCTCGTAGCTCACAATAGGTCTGCCTCTAAAGATTTACTGTATAGTTATGATTGAAAATCAGTTTTTCTATGGATAAATGAATGGGATTTTTACTTCAGGAACCAAACTGTTGCGCTCTAGGGATGTAACGGTATGACATTTTCACGGTATGATAACCAATACAAAAATTACGATGGTATCACAGTATTGAGGTGCATTGATGATATTATTAGCAGTTTAATATCTGGTTATGAAATACAATACTGTGCAAAAGTTTTAGGCACTTGTGAAAAACTTTCAGAGTGAGGATTTCTTAAAAAAATAATGACATAAATAGTTTTCATTAATTCATTAATGTCATACAAAGTCCAGTAAACAGAAAAAGAGCTAAATCAATATTTGGTGTGAACACTTTTGCTTTCAAAACAGCAACAATTCTCCTACTTACACCTGGACACAATTTGTCTTGGTTTCTAAGTTTCTTGGAGAATTTTCCACAGTTCTTTTATTTATTTAAGCTGTCTCAATTACTTCTGTCTTTTCGTGTAATCTCAGACTGACCCGATGTTCAGTGGGGGGCTCTGTGAGGGCCATGCCATCTGTTGCAGGGCTCCCTGTTCTTCTATTCTATTTGCAAAAGAAATGTTTTGGAGTATAAAAAGTATATTTCCTATTGACTCACTAAAGCTGAAGATATAAATAACCATCTTAAGGCAAACGTTTTTGTGAAATATCTTATGTGCCTAAGACTTTTGCACAGTACTGTATGTCTGATAAACACAGTAATTTTATTTTGGATTTCTTCAACTTTAATCCTTTAAATTTTTATCTTGAACATCGGGACACTCTCTTAATCTGTCAAGGTTAAAAAAAAAAAAAAAAAAAAAAATCTCAAACAGGTTAAATAATAATAATAATATTAATAATAATAATAATACTAAAAAAATGCAACATGTACAGTAGTCTGATGATTATAATGGAAATATGTAATAATTTGTAATGATTATTGCCCAGGTTAACACTTCAGATATGTATTTGTATGCATTCAGTAATTTGTTGCATTTGTGATTTAGTTTAATTCTAAACAGTACCTACAGAAAATAAATTATTCATTATTTATTGCCATTTTGTCCAATACCGTCTATTTTCTGCCACAGTTTCACTGTCAATTTCCTGCACGCATATTGTCAGTGTCAGTTTCCTGCACACAAAAAGCCATGCACTTTGTAAACCATATTTAGTACTGTGTTGTACAAGTAAAACATATTATTAGTAGTATCAAACACATTGTTGGCCTACTGTTGCGCTGCACTTAGGCAAATGAACAAATAGTTGGCACATCGTAATGTTGAGTGTTTAAAACCGTTTGCTGCATTTGTGAATGTGACAGAAAGCATAAACATAACTTTAGCCTGCCTAGTCATAACATATCATGTAAAACTACATTGAATCTGGTGTTTTTATGAAACAGGGGCTATAATTTATTATACTGTATTTCCACTTTCCACAAATTCCGTGGAATGGTGCTCACGGAAAAGGTGCTTAAGGTTTGAGGTGTTCCCGCCTGAGCCGATTCTTTTTTGCAACAAAGTTTACAGACAGGGTAACCGTCAACATTGATGGTGCCTCGTGGGACTTTAACATACCCAAAGTAATCCCAGACAGCGGACTTCAGCCATTCAGGCTTGGACATGTCTGTATGATGTGCTCATGCTGCGCTCCGCACATGCTGCACTACTGATGTGCTCATGATGCGCTGCGCTCGTGATACTTGCATGTCACTTTTTTTTTGTTTCCCTTTTTCACCCAATTTGGAATGCCCAATTCCCAGTGCGCTTTTAAGTCCTCGTCGTCGCGTAGTGATTCACCTCAATCCGGGTGGCGGAGGATGAATCCCAGTTTTCTCCGCGTCTGAGACCGTCAACCGCGCATCTTATCACGTGGCTTGTTGAGCGCGTTGCCACGGAGACATAGGGCGTGTGGAGGCTTCAAGCCATCCACCGCGGCATCCACGCTCAACTCACCACGTGCCCCACCGAGAATGAACCACATTATAGTGACCACGAGGAAGTTAGCCCATGTGACTCTACCCTCCCTAGCAACCAGGCCAATTTGGTTGCATAGGAGACCTGGCTGGAGTCACTCAGCATGCCCTGGGATTCGAACTAGCGAACTCCAGGGGTGGTAGCCAGCATCTTTTTTTACCACTGAGCTACCCAGGCCCCTGCATGTCACTTTTTAAATTGAGTGACAGTCGAATGTAACATGAGGAAGGTGCAGTTTAAAGATTTATTTTATCTCGCCAAGTTTATATGATTCTGTAAATGTCGCCGATTCTGTCTTAATTAAACCGATTTGGATTTGAGAAAAGTTCCGAGAAAATATGTCTTTATATTCATGCAATACCGTCAGTGAGAAGATTTCAACGGTATGATAACCGTCCGTTTTAAAACCGATGTATATTGTGAAACCTTAAAACAGTTACATCTCTGCACTTTTCAAACAGTTCAAGTTCTTTCGGAAACATGCAAACCACTGTGAACGAACTGCTCTCATGAACATGCAAATGGATGTCAAGATTTTCACTGAAAAAGGACTTTCCCATTTCAGGTTGCTTCTCACGTAACGTATGCCTTCAGAAGACTTTGAATATGACGCTCTTTTTAAATTTGTATCTTTTCTGATACTTTTAATTGCTTTTTTATGCTTCAAAGTGAGGCATTATCCACTTGTACTGAATAGACAGAACAGAATATTCATTCAAAATTTTCCTTTTGTGTTTTGCATATGAAAGAAAACGGGTGAGTAATTTGACAAATTTTTATTTCTGGGTGAACTATTTATTTTAATTCTATTTATTGTTATCATGTGGTCCCCTGTGTTTCTCTGTTATTAATCCCTGTTGAGTTTGGATGCTTTTGGTTTTGTGTTAACTGTTTTGTGCAGCTAGTGTATGTGTAGTGTAGTGTAGTGGGCTGTTTCATCGTGCTCTTAAAAAAGGACTCTGCTGTCAGTATCACAGTGCTCTGTTAACAGTTAAGCATGCCATCGGCACCTTTTTATAGCTAAAGTGTGCCAGATGGGTGAAAGGCCTGGTGAAGACTCTGTGGTGACGTGAGTGGCTTTAGAGGGAGAGCAGGGTTGGGTATCTGCATATGGGGTTAGAAGAGAGGTCTGGGTGTCTACAGCCATGCCAGACAGGCTGAGTGGTGGGTCCTGGAGTAATCCATGGAGCAGTGGTGACGTGACAATGAGGTGAAACTGCTTTTTGTGTTTACAAACAAAAGCTCTCTGGCAGTCATCTTATAGAAAAGGAATAGTTCACCCAAAAATGAAAATTCTGACATAATTTACCTCATGTCATGTATGATGTTCTTTCTCTTTGAAATGCTAAAGAAAATGTTTTGGAGAAAAAGAGCTGTTCTCTTCCATACAATGAAAAGCATACAGTGACCACAGGGTTTCAAGCTGAGAAAAGGACAAACAAGAACCATAAAGGCAGTCCGGATGACTTCTTGGCTTTATTATTTATCATGTTTTTGAAGACATTCGCCAGCTTTGTGTGAAAAACAGACCGAAAATATAAATTGTAATTCAATAAAAAATAAAAAATAAATCCCCTCTGCTGTAGTTTTCAAGTCTCTTTTGCAGTGTGCCAAGTTTGAATATTTGGATGTGCGAATGAGAGCTGTCATGGAATTTGCATTTTTGGGTAAAGTATTCATTGAAAGATTAAAAGTTTGAAACATTGAAAAACGCGTCTCGAGATAACTGCATTCTTTTGTGCTTGGTCCAGCTGTCTTTGAGCGTAAAAGCGCTCCTTTGGAAGGCTGTGCTGCCTGCTGCTCTAGTTGGTTTGTTTAGGTGTGTTGCCTGTACAGGTGGAGCTGACTACAACAAGATGGTACATCAAGCTTGAGTTGCTCCGATGGTAGGAACATTCCATATAACGGAATATACGTATGGATCAGGGGTATGATTAAATGGGTTAATTTTTTAACACATTATTTTTCATATAATTGCACTGAATTAATGCGTTAAATCAACAGCCCTAATGTTTAAATGTTTATTTCGTCATACATTTAATTTTAAAAGTTGAAGGCCTTCCATTAGAGAGAGGTCAGACTGCAACTTTACTATCAATCCACTTTTTGAATCCCCATAGGTCTGTCGTCTGTCTCTTTGTTCTAATATATCTCAAAAAGTTCACCATTAGCTTGATTTAGTTCTGTCTTTAATTCCATTAATATATTACAGCATGTGCTGCTTTTCTTCCAGGCGATTTGTATGTAGTCATTGGTGTTAATCCCAGTGTATTTAATCACTTCTCTCTGTCCAACAGAGCCAAGAACTTGCTCCTCTTTCCAGCATTGTGGGTCTTGCTTACCTGAAGTTTGTTACCTCATAACATAACTGTGAAGACCAGCATCCATTGTGCCAGCCTCTGCTGGTCCCTCCATTTGTCACTCATCTTTTCACCCCGCCCTCCCTCCCTCATCTCTCAGTCTCCGCCCTCAAACCCTTACCTGGCCCAGCCCATGACAGCAGCATTGCCAGCATGGCATTCTCATCACGATTTTCCTTCTGGGAGCAAAAGGAAAGTGGTGTTCCATTCTCATCTTTCTGTACTATGTGACATCAGCTAATTGTTGTGCATGCAATGCACAGATGGTCTCACTTTTATACCTATCTGTGGCAATGCACTGGGGTGCCATGTGCACGGTTTATGAGCACACAGCTGCTAACAGCATCTATTCAGTGTATGTGTGTGTTTGTGAATGTGTGTGTGTGTGTGTGTGTGTGATGTAGCAAATGGAAAACACGAATCACTGTGTGAAAATGACCAGTGTGCTTCAACATGATGGGGAGATTTTTCTTGGCCAGCTCTCTGCAATAGTTTTTTTGATTATACATTGAAAGGCTGCCACTGCAGTAAACCGACGCTACTGCTTAAAGTACTGTATATCATGATAAACAAATTTTAAGTCGAACTTTCTTTTCTCTGTTTAACCTGGTCTTTGAAATGTTTAATAAGCCTTTAGAGGTCATGCATGAATGTTTTAATGTTTTGAATGTGCCAGCTGCAAAATAACCTCAGCATAAAATAAATAAATAAATAAAAAAATTAATCCTAAATCAAATGCTAATGAGCATTTTACATGAACCCCTATAGATTAAAGAAGAGAACAAGCCAATCCCCAAGAGTTCAAAAGACAATGTAAGTCCCCAACTTTTCTGCACACTAACAAGTGTAGTGTCCTCACAGAGGTGATGCAGTTATATAAAAAATAAATACAAATAGCAAAGTGAAAATTTGGCCATTTTGAAATTATTGGCATCAGACGATTACAGCTTCGACTGGCCGATTAACAGAAGTGGTCATTCTGCCATGTTTATTTTATAATTTTGTATCTTTTCTCCCCAATTTGGAATGCCCAATTCCCACTACTTAGTAGGTCTTCGTGGTGGCATGGTTACTCACCTCAGTCTGGGTGGTGGACGACAAGTCTCTATTGCCTCTGCTTCTGAGACAGTCAGTCCGCGCATCTTATCACGTGGCTCGCTGTGCATGACACCGTGGAGACTCACAGCATGTGGAGGCTCATGCTACTCTAATCACGTGCCCTATTGAGAGTGAGAACCACTAATTGCGACCACGAGGAGGTTACCCCATGTGACTCTACCCTCCCTAGCAACCAGGCCAATTTGGTTGCTTAGGAGACCTGGCTGGAGTTACTTGCGTATTCGAATTTGCGACTCCAGGGGTGATAGTCAGCGTCAGTGCTCGCTGAGCTACCCAGGCCCACCTGCTATGTGTCAGTTCTAAAATCTACCAACAGTCTTGTCAATGGATAGTCCACTTTTTCTGTTCTTGAATATAAGTGTTTATGTAAATTAAGCAATTTTCTGTATCTTATCTGCTGTTATTAAAGGGATAGTTCACCCTAAACTTTAAATTCTCTCATTATTTACTCACCCTCCTGGCATCCCAGATGTGTATGTCTGTCTTTCTTCTGCTGAACACAAATTAAGATTTTTAGAAGAATATTTCAGCTCTGTAGGTCCTCACAATGCAAGTGAATGGGTCCCAAAATTTTGAAGCTCCAAAATCCATATAAAGGCAGCATAAAATTTATCCATATGACTCCAGTGGTTAAATCCATGTGTTCAGACATGACATGATAGGTGTGGGTGAGAAACAGATAAATATTTAAGTCATTTTTTTAATCATAAATTCTCCTCCCCGCTCAGTAGGGGACAATATGCATGAAGAGAGTGAATCACCAAAAACGGAAGGAGAAGAATGGGAAAGTGAAGTGGGGACAGACTGAGCAGGGAGGAGAATTTATTAAAAAAGGAATTAAATATTGATCCATTTCTCACCCACACCTATCATATAAATTCAGTAGATATGGATTTAACCACTGGAGTCGTCTTGAGTACTTTTATGTTGCCCTTATGTGGATTTTGGGGCTTCAAAATTTTGGCACCCATTCACTTGCATTGTGAGGACCTACAGAGCTGAAATATTCTTCTAAAAATCTTTATTTGTGTTCTGCAGAAGAAAGAAAGTCATACACATCTGGGATGGCATGAGGGTGAGTAAATGATGAGAGAATTTTCATTTTTGGGTGAACTATTCCTTTAAATTATATTATACACATCGGCATGATATCGGCCATTGGGCACTATGTTCTCAGATATCGGTGTCAGTATTAAAAACCCATATCGGTTGACCGCTACTAACTCCATGTTTTCAGTTATTGTGTTTTGTATATCATGGCTCCAAGTCCCTGTGTTTTGACATGAGATGCAGAATTGTTTTCATAGGAAACCTGTTTCGGTGGCTGCATCGATTATACTGTAAGAAAAGATACTTAGAAGAGGCATTTTCCCAGTGTGTGTGTGTATATATATATATATATATATATATATATATATATATATATATATATATATATAAAATGTATTAAATGAAAATGGCCCATTGATTCCACTGGTGCTATCATCTGTGAAGGTGGAGACGGTTTGCTTGATTCTTTGTTGTTCTGTTGATTGACATGCAGCTGTTGTACACCGCACACTGTTTGTTTGAACAGGAGGTTGGTGGATAATTAAAAAGACTGCATAAACACACTTTAATCAAAAAATACATGCTTTGTATTGAGGTGTTTAAAAGTTGATTGTGAAAATAAGAATTACTTCTACACTTAGAAAGATTTCTTTTTTGGAGTTCTGACATGCCATCAGAATGGTATCATTTTCTTTTTCTCAACTTGATTTGAAGTGTTAGAAGGGATCTTTTGGACACCACAGTCTGCATCCATAAATTACTTTATCTTTGAATAGACAACTGAGACAGATGAAAGCATCATTTTCTGTAAGTTTCATTGAGTTTAAATAGTCAAATTTAAATAGCGTGGGTGGCAGTGAGTTGTGCGATGACTTACTGGCATGTAGACTGTGTGCATATATCTGTTAATACAGTAACGAAGTCTTCTGCATATGTGTGTGGGAGTCAAGAGACAACATTGTACGTCTCAGTAAAATTATCCACTTTGTCTGAGTTTTCATGTGTGTGCTTGGAGAAGCGCTCTGTGAAGTAATTCTAAATGTAAGAAATCACATTAAACGTTTATTAGTATAAAAGTATTTATGCGATAGTTCATAATCTCTGTTATCACAATGTTTTTTCTTTTTTTTTTTCTTCTTGTTTTTTTTTACAGAGCTGCTGGATAATATGTAAATAGGAACAGACATTCTACTTCCCTTTCACAGAGTGTGTGTTAGGTGGCCAAATGGTGTTATTTTACTTTTTCTTTTAGTAAGATACTTACAGTCATGGGAAAAAGAAAGTACACCCTCCTTGAATTCTATAGTTTTACATATCAGACATAATAAAAATCATCTGGTCCTTAGCAGGTCTTAAAATTAGGTAAATACAACCTCAGATGAACAACAACACATGACATGATTTATTTAACAAAAATAAAGCCAAAATGGAAAAGCCACATGTGAAAAACTAAGTACACCTTATGATTCAATAGCTTGTAGAATGACCTTTTGCAGCAATAACTTCAAGTAATCGTTTTCTGTATGACTTTATCAGTCTCTCACAGCACTGTGGAGGAATTTTGGCCCACTCTTCTTTATATCGTTGCTTCAGTTCATTGAGGTTTGCAGGCATTTGTTTATGCACAGTTCTCTTAAGGTCCCGCCACAGCATTTCAATCGGGTTGAGGTCTGGACTTTGACTGGGCCATTGCAACACCTTGATTCTTTTCTTTTTTCAGCCATTCTGTTGTAGATTTGCTGGTGTGCTTGTGATCATTGTCCTGTTGCATGACCCAATTTTGGCCAAGCTTTAGCTGTCAGACAGATGGCCTCACATTTGACTCTAGAATTCTTTGGTATACAGAGGAGTTCATGGTTGACTCAGTGACTGCAAGGTGCCCAGGTCCTGTGGCTGCAAAACAAGCCCAAATCATCACCCCTCCACCACCGTGCTTGACAGTTGGTATGAGGTGTTTGTGCTGATATGCTGTGTTTGGTTTTCGCCAAACGTGGCGCTGTACATTATGGCCAAACATCTCCACTTTGGTCTCGTCTGTCCAAAGGACATTGTTCCAGAAGTCTTGTGGTTTGTTCAGATGCAACTTTGCAAACCTAAGCTGTGCTGCCATGTTCTTTTTAGAGAGAAGAGGCTTTCTCCTGGCAACCCTTCCAAACATTCCATACTTGTTCAGTCTTTTTCTAATTGTACTATCATGAACTTTAACATTTAACATGCTAACTGAGGCCTGTAGAGTCTGAGATGTAACTCTTGGTTTTTTTTGCAATTTCTCTGAGCATTGCACGGTCTGACCTTGGGGTGAATTTGCTGGGACGTCCACTCCTGGGAAGACTGGCAACTGTCTTGAATGTTTTCCATTTGTGAATAATCTTTCTCACTGTAGAATGATGGACTTTAAATTGTTTGGAAATGGCCTTATAACCCTTCCCAGATTGATGGGCAGCAACAATTGCTTCTTTAAGATCATTGCTGATGTCTTTATCCTTGGCATTGTGTTAACACACACCTGAATGCTCCAGACCAGCAAACTGCTAAAACTTCATTATAGAGGTGGTCACACTTGCTGATGATCAATTAATCAAGGGCATTTGATTAGCAGCACCTGGCTACTACTTAGCCTCTTAATTCCTATGGAAGCAGTAAGGGTGTACTTAGTTTTTCACATATGGCTTCTCCATTTTGGCTTTATTTTTGTTAAATAAATTATGACATGGTGTAATATGTCATGTGGTGTTTTCATTTGAGGTTGTATTTACCTAATTTTAAGACCTGCTAAGGACCAGATGATTTTTATTATTTCCTGATACGTAAAACCATAGAATTCAAGGATGGTGTACTTTCATTTTCCCATGACTGTTTAGCATTACCATTTAGGTATTGAAAGAATGATGAAACCTAATTTCCCAAAAGGGTTTTGAGATGTGTTTACCTATTTCAATGCAAAAACAAACAAACAAATAAACAAAACTAAACAAAACAAAAACATTTAATAAAATGAAAATGGTCCCAATCAAAGTACACCAAATAAGTCAGGAATTTGTAGTCTAGATAACACCCAACACAAACACATGATGTGCTGGTAGGAAATAGTGTTCTCAAAATGCTATGTGAGGGTTGATATGCATTTGTTGTAAACAATCTGTTTGTGTTCTCAATGATCGTTTGTATTTCTATCTTTCCTCACGGACACATCTACGTCTACCAGATCTACTGGGAGAGTAGTCCGACAGCGATGGCAGCCTGAGTAGCCAAGCCTTGAGTCAGATAGAGGCCTGCGTATGCCAAGAGCCCTCAGTCTGTTTGGGACAATCCTGCACAGGTTCCGTCCCAACCTCAACTCAGGGAGTGGGTCAAGAGCCCCTCACCCAACAGAAACAAGGTGGAGACCAATAGGTACTCTGAAGTGCCCAAGATACTGGAGCGTTTCAAAAGCCCTGAGACTCCTCGAGCTCCTCTGAGTCCAAACCCGTTCTAAATGGAGATAGCAAAATCAATGGGGCTCTCAGTGGCAATGCCCAGACTGCTGTTAGTGCCAACCAGCCAGAGTTCACGGTGCACAGAATAGTTAGAAGGGTACTGCCTGGAGAAGAAGACACTGCAACAACCCCTGCAGCTGTGTCCCAAGACCCTCCTAAACCAGCTTTAGAACCACCCAAACCTCAACCAGCATCTGTACCTTAGGTTGTGAAGGTACCAGTGTTTTCTTTCAAACATGATGCCATTAAGAAAGAGGAAAAATATGATCTCTCCACTGGGCTGACCAGTTTGATGAGCCGGGGCAGGACCAGGGAACCTCGTCCACGTGTCCGCAAAGAAGAGTCTACTGACAAAGAGTATGCAAAAACTGTAGAGAAGGTGTCAGAGAAAACTCAAGAAAAGCTCAATTCTGGATCAGCACAGGAGAAAACTGCGCCGAAAGTAGAGGCCAGCCAACCACCAAAACACAAGGAACAGACTTCAACATCCACAACTACCTCGACTCCTTCCAAGTCTCCTCTTTCACCACCTACAGGGTTTATCTCTGCCTCCAAACCCAACCTACTCTCTCCCCCAGGATTTGTTCCAGCACCAAAACCTACAGGATTTGCCCCCACACCAAAACCATCTACTCTCTCCCCTCTAGCAGGTTTTATTCCTGCTCCAAAATCATCTCACATTACTTCTGATGGGTGTGTTCCGAAAGCTCCCACGGTTTCTTCACCTTCAACTCCTATTCAAGATCCCAAAACAGTTTCTGTTTCCCCCAGTTCTACATCTGCCATCCCTAAAGCAGCTGCTATCTCTGCTTCAACAAAATGTTTCACCCTTAACACCCCAGTCCTTAAGACTGACTCATTTGCCCCTCCTTCAGGTTTCATACCCACCCCTAAACAGACGACTATAGAGAAACCAGAGGTATCGATTGCATTGATTTCTCGACTGCATGGATTGCTGTACTTCACTCAGGAGTGTGCTAATTTGAATGCCATGTGCCACCGGCCCTAAAATTTTTCGACTGAGTAGAATCACTGTATACAAACAAGTTGCAACACGGTATCATTGATTTTCACTAACATGGTACCATTTTACCTTTAAGCTTTCTTTTCGTATAGTATTCAGGTAATACATAACTTTCAGGAAATGTTACGAGCTAAGGATTTCGGTTGTGTGACGGCACCCTTCTCCTAAGCTTCTTATTGTCTATATCCAAATTTCCTCTCTTGGGAGATACCCTTTGGGCCTCTTTGGCCCACTGAAAATCCAGCTTTAAGTTGCTGATGATCTCACAAGTCATTAGGGGACTTTTGAAGTCAGTGAGTGTATGAAGCCATCTCCGAGATCCACTGAGCCATTTGCTCTCTGTTTACTAGAACTAACAGCCACATATATCATATAGCCACTACAGTTGTGTGGACATTGTGGCAAGATCATAGATAGTAGACATTATGGGTTACTCAATGGTTTTGTGGATTCTTGATGAGCTTTTGCCATTATTCTTAGGCTGATGTACCTTTGCCTTATGTTGCACAAATCACTTCAGAAAGCAGTGCAAGGGCTGTATGAATTACACTGAATACCTTTTATTCTACTCTGCTGCTGGATACTTTACTTGGAATGTTCTATGCATGACATTTTATGCTGAAAGACAATTCTCTGGTGCACTGATCACTGATTGGATGCATGGTTACTTACTTAAATCACTTCACTGACCTTTGTGAATACTCTGTGTGTGGTTTGATATTTGAAGGTGAAGGGAGTGGTACGTATGCTGCCAGCCCCAGCAGGGAGATGTTCTCCTGGGAGCCTTTCTAAACCCACTGTGCCAATTATGGCCAAAAATGTTTGTTTGTGTGTGTGTGTGTGTGTGTGTGTGTGTGTGTGTGTGTGTGTGTGTGTGTGTGTGCATATATACGTGTATTTTAGTGAGTTCACCCCCTGCAGCAAGTTAGATAACTTGCCTGCTCAGCTCTGCAGGATGGGGATGCAGCATGGCTAACATTCACAATTGTGACTGTGCTTTCAACCAGGTTCTGTGTAATGCTTATACAATTTATCCTTTTGAATAAATTGTTTTTTGCTGCTTAAAAATACTTTTGTGATAACAAAGCCATTAGGGCTGGGCTGTATGATGGTATATACTGTGTGCCGGTATATAAATTATAGCGCGACATAGCCATAGACATTATACTGATGCACAGTCACACAGTCACAGGTGTGCAACTGTGCATGTATTGGCTATTTAACAAAGACCCCAAATGTGGCTCATCTAATCATATTCATAATGCTTTACTAAATTTAGTCACTAAAATGATTAAAAAAAAAGTTTCTTACTTCATGAATATGTTATACATAAAACATTTTGGGGTTTAATGACAATTCAAAAAATGACTTTATCATGGTGTTTACTGTACTGTTACTGTGATGTAAAATTATTTTTTACTGTGATTTTGGTCATACTACCCACCCCTAAAAGCCATGATCATAGTTTAAGATAGACTCACCTCCTCTTGGTGGTCTGACCTTTAGGGGAGTCTGCCACTGAGTCCCACTGAAGAGGCACTAAGACGACTGGAGAGGATTTTCACTGCATCTGTAATGCCTGTCTATTCCTTCTCCTCTATTTCAAAAGTCTATTTCTTCATTACTGCTTCCTTGTAATTTTCATCTAACTAACTCTCTCTGGAGCTAAAACTTGCTTTATCCATTGTCTTACACCGCTCTCACTGTACTGGTTCTAGAGCTATAAATACAGCACTTTAAAGCCTGACAGCGCTTATGCCGATTGAATACTCATGAGAAATAGTTTAATAACACTACATTGTTAATGAGGAAAATAGATTTTAAGGACATTAATGTGAGCAGAGTGGCTGCATAGTGCACACTAATTTAATGGGTATGAACTCTTTAGAAGTGAACTATAGCTCTGTTCCAAACTGTATTAAACTGACTACCTAGACAGTGTTTTAAGATAATTTACAGAGTTTTGGAACAGTGCTTCGTACTATGGCCTGCTCTCCTGAGAGGCCAACACCAATAGTTTAAGATGTTTTTTTTTGTCCAATAGCTCCGCTTTCTGCTCTGATTACTGTTTACTGCATTTAAAAGGTTGTTGTTGTTGTTGTTGTTGTTGTTGTTGTTGTTTATACCTAAAAAGTCTTTTAAGCCTCATGTGTCTGCTTTTATATCTAATCTTTTTCCATTTTTCCACTACTTCATGTAAATTTTTTGCATTCTGCTACAGTAAAACTTTAGTATTTAGCAAACAGTTTCTCATAGATTCAGGCATGTCCTTCTCATCTCCATGTGCCTGCTGACCTTTCATCTGTGGATATATTTCTCATCTCTTCCTCTTCTTCTCATTCACTGCTGTCTCTGTGGCTGTGATTGTTTGGCTGGCTGGTGTAGCTGGAACCCGTGGCCAGTGCCTCTGCGTCATCTCAGGTACAGGGCTCATCTGCGCCCCTCCTTGACCTGGCCGGAGTGTGCACTTGTGTGGCCTGCTGGAGTGTAAGCCCTCAGTTCCTATGCTTAACCCGCCCCCAACTTCATACTTGATTGTATATGCTTTTGTGCTTGTTTTTTTTATTTACTATTTTTATTTTTTCACCAAAACTTCATGTCATGTTGAAGTATAGGGTCGGTTCAGATAGATTTGATAGAAACTTGTCAGTTACAAATGTATTTGTTAGTTAGTTTAGTTTTTTGTTAGACTTCATAATCTGGATATTTTACACCTTAGACCTTTTCTCATAGAAGGATTGCCTGCATTTTTGCTTGTAAATCATAATTTTGTGATTGTTGTTATGCCAGTTAGTGCATGGTGATTTGAGGGTTATTTCTTACAGCATCAAACCCTCAGTATGGGAATATATTAGTCTTGCCCTCTGGGACTATTGCTGACCCACTGATCAGCTTGTGCGAGTGTATGGCAGCACATGCTTTTGATTAGTGAAGACTTTGTTTTATAATAATCAGCTGTTGCCAACTCATGCCTCAGGCTTTAAAAATGATCTCATTCATGCATTACCAACATAGTGTCTTTTCTACCCTAGTCATATCTGTTAACGTGTTGTTGTTGGCATCATGATGCTGTACATCATGTAAAATGTTAATAATGAAATGTAATGCAGTTGTAATCTATGGTCAACTGATATAGGTTGTTCAGTGGCCAATACTGATATCTAAAGAGCAAGGTATAATATATAATGATTATATTGTTATAATGGCAAGTACACACGTGATAAAATATAATGAGCGCAAATGTGATGAACACAAAATTGCCCAAATTAAATGAACATTACTGAATTGATTACTTATTACAAATTGTAATTCGAATTGTCAAATTGTGACAAAAATTTTAATCAGTTATGTAATCTTATAGAGTACACCTTTTAGGTAGTCTGATCAGCGTACTTTCAATGACTTATTACATGTTTTGATAAAAATAGAATTTTAAGTGCATTAAGTGCCAATTTACACTTCTTTTATTAAATATTAGTAAACATGAAATCAAATAACAATTTGCTATTTGCTGTCCCTCAGCCCCACCTCCCCCCATATGTAATAATGTAATCCATAAAAAAAAACTGTAATCTGATTACGCACATGTAAAAATGTAGTCTAATTACAATTACTTTATTTTTGAAATCAGATTTTGTAATACAGACTACATGTAGACTATTACTACCCAACACTGCTGATTGGACGATTAATCATCCTGGCTGATATACTGGTCATTCACTACAAAAAAAATCTAGTGATTGAATGTTAATTTCATGCCTGGTTCCTTCCAAAACGTGGCCATAATGCCTTAAATAACCTTTTTCCTTCACAGGATGCTTTAGAGGCTTCATGTGTGGAGCTGAGGCAGGCTATTAAATGAATTAATGTGTGTGTTTGAAAGATCTTCATTATAAAGTGTCATGGTGTCTAACGGTGCTCTTGACCCCTCATGCTGACCTGCCGTCTCACAGGGACAAGTGGAGGAGGATCCTGTGGCAATCCTAAAGGCAGACCATGCTGCTGCCGCCTATACTAAGGTCTGCTTTCAGCTGTGTGTAGTTCACCTGCATAATCCCTTGACCTGTCGTGACCATGTGTTGTGGAGTGCCGTGTTCTCTCACCCATCCCACTTCATTGATAACACTAAGCACCGTAGAATCACAGTTATTCAAAATGAGAGACACTTTGATGGAAATACAATGGCAAAACAGACAATCAGGCTTATAGTATTGAACTGAGAAAAATTATAACAGAGATTTGCTCTGCAGTATTGCTGTACTCCTGATGTGGGCTTGTCGCTAGCTTCATTGTTCGATTGAGAGATGCAAGTCTCAAATACAATTTAGTGAGAAGTGTGGCAAATAAGACTTATCCACTCAGCACAAGTCTCATAAACATTCAAACGTGGGTTAATCTAAAAGCTGGTTCACACTGATTTAGAATGGGGAAAGATAATAGTCATCACATTGCCCCCAAAAACACGCATCCAACAAAAACTTAACACAGGTTTCCCACAATCATGGAAAACATGGAAATATTAGGGAATTTTTAAATTGTGTTTTCCAGCTCTGGAAATAAGTAAAATTTTAAAAGTCCTGGAAATTTCTGTAGTGGAATATACATTTTTCTAGTTTTGCTTTAAACAGCTTTAAAATATTTCATAGGCTAGATATTGAATTACTGAAATAAATGAACTTTTCCACGACATTCTAATTTATTGAGATGCACCTGTACCATTCCATGAGTTGTGGACCAATGCATGAGTGAATTTGAAGCATGTGATGTTTCTGACCCAGGGACCTGTATAAAGACATTAAGTATGAGTTTGACTGGTGTTTTTCTCTACAGGTGAAGACAGAGGAGCAGATAGCTGCAGAGCAAGCATGGTATGGCTCAGAGAAAGTGTGGCTGGTCCACAAGGATGGATTCTCTCTGGGTGAGTACAAAAGCCAACCAAAACGAACTTTGAAAGGCCACTAATTCATGTTAAAGACAAAATGAAACAGCATTCAAGGGTTAGTTCACCCCAAAATTAAAATTCTCTAAATATTTACTCGCCCTCATGCCATTCCAGATATGAATGACTTTCTTTCATCTGCTGAACTCATATAAAGATTTTTAGAAGAATATCTCAGCTCTGTAGGTCCATACAATGCAAGTGAATGGGTGCCAAATGTTTGAAGAACCAAAATCCACATAAGGGCAACATAAAAGAACTCCAGATGACTCTGGTAGTTAAATCCATATCTTATGAGGTGATATGATGGGTGTGGGTGAGAAACAGATTAATATTTAAGTCTTGTTTCCTTCATTTTCACTTTTTGCTGCTTCTGTTTTTAGTGATTCACATTCTTCGTGCATATCGCCCCCTACTGGGCAGGGAGGAGAATGTATGACCAGAAATGACTTAAATATTGATCTGTTTCTCACACCTATCATATCATGTCTGAACACATGTATTTAACCACTAGAGTCATATGGATTACTTTTATGCTCCCTTGATGTGGATTTTGGAGCTTCATAATTTTGGCACCCATTCACCTGCATTGTATGGACCTACAGAGCTGAAATATTCTTCTAAAAATCTTAATTTGTGTTCTGCAGAAGAAAGAAAGTCATACACATCTGGGATGCCACGAGAGTGAGTCAATCATGAGAGAATTTTAATTTTTGGGTGAACTATCCCTTTCACTATGCAGTTAACTTTTGTACTTTTTGTTAAAAAACAATCCCAATTTAAATGGAGTATGGTGTGGGAAATAATGTTAAAGAGACTTAATTCAGAGGCAGAGATTTGTTTTTTTGTTTTTTTTTGTATTCCTATCTTAAAACAGTCATTTTCTAAGCTGTTTACTCAAAAGCATAAATTTTTTGATGAGCAAAATTAACACGTCGACATGGTCCAGTGAAAGACGGGACTTGACTCACCTGAGGCGGCTGTCCTGCGCTTGAAAAAGCCCGCTCGGCGGGAAAATAACTTACAAGCACACACAGATTTAAAGAAGAATCAAATGTGAAAATATCAGACTTTCAAGCCAACATTTCAGAAATCCGCTTTCCGCACCACCACCGAAGTGATTTCATAACTACTTTGCTGAGTTTGCTTGTCTAGTGAGAGGCTATTTTCCTGCACATGCTGCGAGTGAGAGAGGGAAAAAGCACGCGCAGCCTGAGGTGAAATAAAATTTTGTATCTGTTCCAGAATATCCTCTTTTAAATAATATTTGTATTATTAATTATATTTAAAATGTGTAACATAAATATGACAGTAATTTAAGTACAGCCTCTGTAAAAATATAAAGCCGAACGTAAATGTGTAAAACTGTTGAACAGTTTAACTGGGAAAAATATTAACTGACTAGTAATTCTAGTGTCGACTTGCAGCATCAGAACTGCTTAGTCGACTAGTCTCGCACATCCCTAGTTTCATTGTGTCTTTTTACTTAAATTATTCTTTTAAGCCATGCAGGATGTATTACTGTTACATTGAGGAGCACTTTAATGGCATTAGAATATTAGAAGCCTTGTAAGATAATCTCTTCAATTCTGATACAGTATTTACAATGATGACATCTGCATTTTTACAGCAGTTAAAACATTCACAATATTCTCTGGTGTCCCCACAGCCACTTTGCTGAAGACAGAGGCAGGCAGTCTACCAGAGGGGAAAGTGAAAATCAAACTGGAGCATGATGGGACAGTACTGGACGTGGATGAAGATGACATTGAGAAGGTCAGTCCTGTAGTATTCAAGTGTGCTTTCTTTCTTTCTTTCTTTCTTTCTTTCTTTCTTCCCTGTGTTTTCACTCTTAGCTCTTGATGAGACAAATGCTTGGAGATATTATCTGTTCACTTCCCTCCTGGCACAGGAGTTTAATTCATATACCACCCAGAGAAGGGCTGTTCTGAGCTGATGATTTCCATAATGTCAAGTTTGACCTCAAATAAAAATTTTTAACCATCTGTTCAATTAGAGAATTGCAAAGCTGGATCCAGAGTTGAGGGTGACACATTTTAAATACATTAAAAACTTGGCATGAAGTGTCGAGGCTATTATGACTGCGGCACATCAATTTAAACTCTCTCTTTTTGTAATACATTCAGTATTTTCCTTGCTTTTCCCATTCATCACAAGTCTTAATCCGTCCTGCCTTCTTTCATTGTATGACCTTTAATCTTTTCAATCCCTCTCCTCAGGCAAACCCACCGTCATTTGATCGCTGTGAGGACTTGGCGACTTTGCTCTACCTGAATGAGTCTAGTGTCATGCACTCCTTGCGCCAGCGCTATGGAGGAAATCTCATCCATACACACGCAGGACCCAATATGGTTATCATCAACCCTATCAGTGCCCCATCCATGTACTCCGAGAAGGTGATAGAGTTCACACTATCTGCAGAGTCAATCCAGTCCTGTTGATTATGGGAATTATCTTTATTATGTTAATTCTGAGAGCCGTATTTAAAGACCCCACATCGTTTAGTTTATGTCTATTAGTTTAGAAGCCATCTATATGCTGGTGTACTCTTCGAGAAATTAACTTTTTGCTGATATACATTGACCCTTCATAAGTTAAACACTCTAGGAAATAAGCAACTGAAAGCTGCTAATGAGCTGTATTGGATTTTATGCACGATGAAGTACTACCCATAAAATGTAATTACAGTCTAGAAGAGTATTTCTTTTGGTCATCATCGGTCCTTATTAAGTGATTTGGCATTATGGATATGGCTGATTATGTGCAGTAATGTGTGTTTTGTACAGTCATGAATGTGTTATTGCAGTTGTGCTGGGGATATAAAGTTTACGCTAAGCTTCTTTTCAAATTAACAGTTTAATTGACTTTTCCTTCATTGGAAAAGTAATGGTTATGGGTTTTCAGGATTTACTTTTCTGTTGGACAGAAAATTAAAAATCTGTTATACATTAAGTTATACGTTACACTGTTATACATCAAGCAATAATTAACTTGGCTTTGTATTTAGTTTTTTTTTTCTTCATAATGCTTTAATTAAACATGTCCAGGGCCACTTTCTTGCTCAGGAGGCACAGAGAATACAAATTTTTTAGACATCGTCACAAGATCCTTTTTTTTTAAAGGTGAGCTTTTTCAAGTGTAATACTTAAATTAAGTTGGCCCCTTTCTTTCTCTTTGTGTCATTTCAGGTGATGCACATGTTTAAAGGTTGTCGGCGGGAGGACACGGCCCCTCATATCTACGCAGTGGCTCAGTCAGCCTACCGAAACCTTCTGACCACACGGCAGGACCAATCCATCGTGCTGCTGGGAAAGAGTGGGAGCGGCAAGACCACGAACTGCCAGCACTTAGTCCAGTACCTTATGTCCATCGCTGGTAGCACTGGCAAAATCTTTACTGGTGCGAACTTTTGAAAACATTTATTAATTGCTACATTTTGTTGCTGTTTCACACCCATACTAAGCCCTTAGCTTCCTCTTGAGTATTTTTGGCTAGGGATGCACTGATACAAACATTTTGGCCAATGCCTATAGCTTGATGACCAGTATTTTAAATCTGGATTATTGTATTTCAACTAGGGCTGTCAGTTGATTAAATTTTTAAATGAAATAATTACATTACATGCCGATGAATTAATCAAATTAATCACAATTATTTGCATACATTATTATTTGCTGAGATAGGCCCCAAATAAAGATAATTCATATAAATAATGCATAATAATTCAAATATTTATTCATGTAAAATGTATGACCTATAATAAATATATAATACGAATTGAAATTCGGTTTGAAATAAATTGCATTATTGTGGCTGATGAAGCATTGATTAGACAATACAAAAGTGGCTTAAGAACTCAATATATTATTTGTTTTATTCTCATATCATTAAACAAGCCTACAGTTGACAGCAGTCTGTTTTGCATTGAGCTCGTCAACGTGTCCAGTTCTCACAGACGGACACGTTTGGAACGTCTCACTGGCATTCAGTGACATAAATGCCGCTTTTTCAGGACTCTGTGTCAAGTTAAAAGTAGTGGAAACTTTGAAAATCGTGTCTCAAGTTTCCTGTATTCTGTTGTGCTTTTTCCACCTGTTGTGCTTCCTCCTACTGTAAGTGAGCAGTTCTTATTCTGTGGCTGCTATGCTGCTGAGATTTGTTGAGGCACGCTGCCACCTATTGACACGACTTGTAAAAACAGATATACAGTACACACAGATATACTTCAAGCTTGAATTGCTTGTAAGGTAGGAAAACTTTTATTACAGAATTTTAGCATTTTATTTTTTATATAATTAATCACACTTAACACATTAAATCGAGCCCTAATTTCTACATAATCTTGCCATTTTTTAATGAGAAAAAAATGACTCACACTAAAGTTAGAATTCTACATGAATCTAGAATTTTACTTGTTTTTTTTTTTTCAGGTAAAATCAGACATCAAAACATAAGAATGTGCAGTGGAAAACATAAACAACTGCTCAGATCTTTTGTAACCTGGTCAAGAAGGACAGTTTAACCCTTTGATACATAAATTATTAAAATGTGGAGGACAAAAATATCATAATGTTTTTTGCTTCAAAACAAGAGTATAATATTCCTAATATTTTTTATGCATTTTGGTAGTGTGGTGAATGTAGTACAGTCACATAGAATCACTGAACGTGTGCAGACAGATTCTTAAGAATGCGCATGTGCCTGGAATTATTTGCATTAATTGTTGGGTCCAAAATATGGCAACACTTACAATTGAGCCTTTGCTGTCACAAAGAACAGGTTTGGATGTAACATCATAAAAATGACTGAACTGATAACATCTGCTTCCAGTATTGATCTAATCAGTCTTACAATACAAAATCCTAATTATTGTCCAGTATAAAATAGTCACTGACATATTTCGCAGCCCCATTTTTAGCTGTGTATTATCTCACTTTGTGTTTGAAAAGCATGAAAAAGGGTGAGTGGAAAGTTAATGTACGGTCCGTGGAAATTGGCTCTGATAATTTGGAGAGAGAGAGAGAGAGCTGGTAAGAGGGTGATAGATGAGGGCTCTGCTAATGATGCCCACTGAAACGCTCTGATAATTAGCCATCATCAAAGCCTGCTCAGTCCCTGCTTAGCCCATAATGACCTAATGAAGACTACAGTGCTCATCAACTATACCATTAAAGAGGCCATGATGTTATCTGCATATGTTCACCTCTGAATGCTGGGCCTGGATCCTCTCTTCTTGTGCACTCAGCAAATGAACCTGTTTAACTTGTAGATAATTAAATATTAATGTGTGTGTGTCCTCCAGCTGAGAAATGGCAAGCGGTTTACACAATCCTAGAGGCCTTCGGAAACAGCGCCACTTCCATGAACACCAATGCAAGCCGGTTCTCTCAGATCGTCTCCCTGGATTTTGACCAAACTGGTCAAGTGGTCTCCGCCTCCATCCAGGTTTTTAGATTTGCACATTAATGTAATTGTACAAATAGATACAGTTGTAATTTTCTGGCAACCTTTCTCACAATCTCTGGGTTGTACTCAATGATTTCTTATTGTTCTGTTGGGGATGCTGTTTAGACCATGCTGCTGGAGAAGCTGAGGGTGGTGAAACGACCAGAGGCTGAGTCCACTTTCAATGTCTTTTACTACATGATGGCTGGAGCAGACAACACTCTCAGGTGAATGCAGTTTTGTCCAGACACCTTTCTGCTCTCAAAAACCTTGCAATTGAAAGCTTGCATTATTGAAGGCCTTTATACATTAACTGTATTTTCATAACTTGATTTAATTACAAATTTTCCTGCAGAACGGAGTTGCATTTAAACCACTTTGCAGAGAACAGTTCTTTTGGGATTTTACCTCAAACTAAGGTTAGTCTTGCCCAAGGTCAAATGAGGTACAGTGAAATACCAATCACAAAACTCTTTAATTAAATGCTAATGAGACTCCATGCAAGAAACTGAATATATTTCTTTGTCAAGTTAGTATTGTCACAATACCAAAATTTCAGTAGTCAATACCAATAAAAAATTAGGTGGAAAAAAAATGTATTATCTGATGCGTCACGATTCTTTCTCCAACAATTCTGAGTTCATTGTAAACCGCGGCAGTGCAGTTGTGCTCATGTGTGTGCCAGAGACAGAGTGAGATGCTAGAAACAAATGTTTCAGTCATGCAAAAACTTAAGCCAGTCGCACACTACAGAAATGATTGCAGACTGGATGTATCAACCACTCGACCATCGTCCCCGACTGAATCTACGATCCCAAAATTCATTCACAAACTCATGCAGATAGCAACAGTTTATTCGTCATAACACATCAACAAACAACTTGAAAGATGGGCTTGCGTCCGTTATTGCACTAATTTGCATAGATAGGGAAAAACAGCTGAAAATAATGATTAAACACTGGTTCGGGAGACGTGGGTGGTGTTTTTATTTTCAAATTCTTTTCATCTCCTACTTTCCAATGCCTTTCTCTCCTCTTGCGCTCTGTTTCTTTGGCTGTTGCTCATTGCTGGTCTCTTGCTCATTGGAAGATTGCGTATACGAGATGCTTCATTGATTCCTTTAGTTGTAACCCTGCTATTTGTGTCTCTTTGTTATCACCTGTGGTGTGGAAAGGAGAAGCTGACATCTAGACCCTCACAGAAGCAGATATCTCATGTAGCATCTTGGACCAGCAACCGATAGTTGTGGTTATAGTTATAAGCTAGGGATTATTTAAGTCTAAATTAATAATGTAATACTATTTAATACTGAGTGTGTGTATTCATTAAAAAATTGTAGGACAATTGTTTTATAATCGAATCGTTACCCTTTGAATCGTAATCGAATCATGAGGCCAGTGAAGATTCACATCTCTATCAATACCAGTGAAAGTTTTCAATATTTGAAACCAATTTCGAAACAGAATCTTCGTACATACGCATTCTAGTGTTTGAAAGCAGCCAGCTCTCAGTCAAACAGCACATGTTATTGTTGTATCATTGTGAGTAATCACATCAGTGATGAGATAAATTCCCACATTATATTCTGTGTGTGTGTTTGTGTGTCTATAGCCTGAGGACAAGCAAAAGTCATCACAGCAATTCACAAAATTGCAGGCAGCCATGAAGGTGCTGGGCATCTCTTCTGATGAGCAGAAAGCTCTGTGGCTCATTCTTGGGGCCGTATACCATCTCGGAGCTGCTGGGGCCACGAAAGGTAACAAAACTCCCAGGGTGTGGTTTGTGTGTTTGTGTGTGTGTTGGTTCTCATGAATTTTGTTTGCCTTTTACCAGTAAACCAGTCACCAATATGCATATATAAAGAGTAAAGCATATTTAGGAACTTGAATAGATTGCTTTGATAGTACTGTACGTCTCAGTCTTTAAGACCTGCATTGGTGTCCCCATGCTAATTCAGCTCAGAGAAGCATAAGACAGCTTTCTCTTTACACATCTGTGCTGGAGAGCAACAATAAAGGCTGTAATTAGACAAAGCACTCAAAACTCCTAACAAGCACAAAAACAGACTTTATTAATTAAGTCCAACTCACTCTGCTTACTGAGCTCAAACAGGAGAGAGAAGAACTCCAAACAGTTTGATGTTGAGGGGTTTAAAGATATGCATGAGTGTTTCTTGCATTCTAATGAGGATGGATTGTGCATTATTCACAGCCTGTGATATAACATCGCCTCCTGCAGTCAGAGATTGATGTATTAATGAATTCTTTAATCCTCAGACTCCAAATTGTACTGCCTGCTTGCTGGCTCATCGTGTTTAGGATCGGGTTTGAATGTATGGCCATCTACCTGTCTTTATGCTATATGATGTGTACTAGTTTGTGTTGCTGATATATTGTCACTGCAGTCACTGAATTACTAAGTATCTGCAGTGCATCTATACTCTAAAGTGTAAAGTCTAGCAGTCCTTCCTGTGTCTGCATGTTAACTTTTTGACAGGAAATACTAATACTGATGTATCCTGCTTCAGTGTCTTAAGGTGGTACTGAAGGCTTTCATCGCCTAACAGTTCCCAATAACAAATAGAGCTTTTATTTTAGCAACATGTTCCACCATCAGGACATTTATGTTTATGAAGAGATCTTTGTCTTGTTACGTAGTTGTACTTGCCTATCCATACAGCAGGGGGCAGTATTGTTCTGCCTTTTTGCTTTCTGTCTGTGATTTTACTTTGGTCAAGTCACAAGATGACATCTGTTGTTATTCTACTCATTAAAAGGCCAAATGTTAGTAAAGAATTTAAAATTGTAAACAGTAAAACATATGGTGAATGGAGTGAGAAGTGATCCCGCTATCTGAATGGAAAGCAGATGAGGTGAGTTTTACATATTTAATTGGACTGAAGGCACAATGGATGATGGTAGAGGGTTCAGTCAGGAGGCTTTATGATAAAGACCTGCACAGATGTCGCCACATTACCCAATATTTCAAATAAAATAAATGCAAATAAAATGTTCATGAAATTTTAAAACTTTATGTAAATTGTCTTTTTTATCATTCAATTGAGTGTGTATACTGTATATACACTCACTGAGCACTGAACACTATGGTCTTAATAAAGTGGGGGCCTGGGTAGCTCAGCGAGTATTGACGCTGACTATCACCCCTGGAGTCATGAGTTCGAATCCAGGGCGTGCTGAGTGACTCCAGCAAGGTCTCCTAAGCAACCAAATTGGCCCGGTTGCTAGGGAGGGTAGAGTCATTTGGGGTAACCTCCTCGTGGTCGTGATTAGTGGTTCTCGATTGGGGCACATGGTAAGTTGTGCATGGATCGCGGAGAGTAGCATGAGCCTCCACATGTTGTGAGTCTCTGCGGTGTCATGCACAGCGAGCCACATAATAAGATGCTTGGATTGACGGTCTCAGAAGTGGAGGCACCTGAGACTTGTCCTCCGCCACCCAGATTGAGGTGAGTAACCGCGCCACCACGAGGACTTACTAAGTAGTAGTGGGAATTGGGCATTCCAAATTGGGGATAAAAAAGGGATACAAAAAACTAAAAATTAAGTGCCCGACTTAGACTTCTGCTGTTGCAGCCCATCCGCCTCAGTGTCCGATGTGTTGTGCATTCTGAGATGCTATTCTGCTCACTACAATTGTACAGATTGGTTATGTGAGTTACTGTAGCCTCTCTGTCAGCTCTCATCAACAAGGCATTTCTATCCACAGAACTGCTGCTCGCTGGATGTTTTTTATTTTTAGTACCATTCTGAGTAAACTCCCAGGAGATCAGCAGTTGCAGAAATACTCAAACCGGCCTGTCTGGCACCAACAGTCATGCCACTGTTGAAATCACTGAGATCAAATTTTTCCCCATTCTGATGGTTGATGTGAACATTAACTGAAGCTCCTGACCTGTATCTGCGTGATTTTATGCATTCTGCTGCCACACGATTGGCTGATTAGAGAATCACATGAGTAAGTAGGTGTACAGGTGTACCTAATAAAGTGCTCGGTGAGTGTATATTAATTGTATTTTGCATGTTTTTGGCAAATGTACACTGGCGGGCAAAAGTTTGGAATGATGTACAGATTTTGCTGTTTCGGAAGGAAATGGTACTTTAATTCACCAAAGTGGCATTCAACTGATCACAAAATAAAGTCAGGACATTACTGATGTTAAAAAAACAGCACCATCACTATTTGAAAAAAGTCATTTTTGATCAAATCTAGACAGGCCCCATTTCCAGCAGCCATCACTCCAACACCTTATCCTTGAGTAATCATGTTAAATTGCTAATTTGGTACTAGAAAATCACTTGCCATTATATCAAACACAGTTGAAAGCTATTTGGTTCGTTAAATGAAGCTTAACGTTGTCTTTGTGTTTGTTTTTGAGTTGCCACGGTATGCAATAGACTGGCATGTCTTAAGGTCAATATTAGGTCAAAAATGACAAAAAAGAAACTGCTTTCTCTAGAAACTCATCAGTCAATCATTTTTTTGAGGAATGAAGGCTATACAATGCTTGAAATTGCCAAAAAAACTGAAGATTTCATACAAAGGTGTACACTACAGTCTTCAAAGACAAAGGACAGCTGGCTCTAACAAGGACAGAAAGAGATGCGGAAGGCCAGATGTACAACTAAACAAGAGAATAAGTACATCAGAGTCTCTAGTTTGAGAAATAGACGCCTCACATGTCCTCAGCTGACAGCTTCATTGAATTCTACCCGCTCAACACCAGTTTCATGTACAACAGTAAAGAGAAGATCAGCTAGACTGTAAGGTGCATGAGAAGTGCCCGACAAGACATCTATAGCAAGTGCTACAGGAAGCGTGGGGTGAAATGTCACCTGACTATTTGGACAAACTGACAGCTAGAATGCCAAGGATCTGTAAAGCTGTCATTGCTGCAAGTGGAGGATTTTTTGATGAGAACTCTTTGAAGTAGTTTTAGAAGTTCTGAACATTTTCTTCAAATTGTAATAGTAATTTTTCATGGTATTAATGTCCTGACTATACATTGTGATCAGTTGAATGGCACTAAAAGTACCAATTTATTTCGATAAGAGCAAAATCTGTACATTATTCCAATCTTCTGGCTGCCATTGTGTATGTTTATATAGAGGTCCTTTTTGACAAATGACCTTTATTTATTAATCAAATTCAGTTAGGGCAAAAGTTATTTGCAGTCTTTATTGGATTATAATTCAATTATCACCAAAGCTCAGCAAGTGAAATGTCATGAAACACACTGTTGATGATAAAGTTCATGTGTAGCATCAAAGGAGGTGGCATCAGTATACATTTTGATGCATTTTATTTAGCTGTCTTTGCTTTAAAGAGGAACTAATTATATTAAAAAGAACTGAAAGAAAATACATATTTAGTTAGATGCAAATTCCAGCAAATTAAAACTGTACAATTAGTTAAATTATGAAAAATTATTTTAATATATTAACAGCCCTAATTACATTATATCTGCTACTGGCCACCCTGCTCTCAAGATATCATCTTCTGTTGGCATTGGCCATTGGAAAAACCCATGTCTGTGGACTAATAATTGTCAACTAACTAAAGAAATGTGTGACTAATGAAAATGAGAAAATGCATGGATGAGCCAATCATAGTTGTTTTCTCTCAATGTGGGAGTGAGTATTTAAATGTGGATGCTAACGAATGCATTCTTAGTTCCCTGTTTGTACAATACAGAAGAATGTCTCATGTTCTAACCTCTTCTTCTCTACTTGCATGTTGCATGCCGCTCCGTTACAAAGCAGAGGCTGACGAAGGTAAAGAGCATTAATATTATATTTCAGCACAACAAGCAAACACCTAATTTGTGTGTCTGTTTTATTATTCTGTTATCATCATTTTCATTTTTATTGTCTGTTTTCTTTCATTTCTCTGTTGGGCTTCTTTGCTTTCAGAGGTTTATAACCATGTCTTAGACAGTCTTGAAGCTTAGACAAAACTTTGGCGGGAATATGTGCGGGTGAGGGGAGGGGGAGCATCACACTTTGTTTTCTTTTAAAACTCAGACTCTCTGTTGTCTCTCCATGTTGTAGACTTTTCATTTTTGCAGTGCTTTTTTGTTGTTAAGACACAAAAGCCTGTTCACTCTCAGTTCTTGTTTATTTTCAGCACTCATCTATTCCACCAGAGACCTGTGTTATTTTCCCTCTCTTTGCAACCTGCTCTGGTTGCAGTGACTTAACTACAGCTTGTGTGTCACTCTGCTTGTGTATGTATGACTCTGTTGGTTTGCTCTGTGGTCAGTCTGAGCTGGATACGCTGCAAACATCTGAAAATCCTTCAGCTGATAAGTTTTTTTGTGATGTCTTTTCAGTAAAACTCTCAGCCATCATCAAACCACTTTTGAAAGTTCTGAAACTAAGTTTTAAAACAGTGCTTATGAAACAATGGTTGTCAACAGTGGTATCTTCAGGATCCAGATTTCACATTTGAACATTAAGTGGCAACCCAGTACAGTGGCAAAATTATATATTGTATGAAAGTACAAAAGTAAAAGTCCTGAAAAATAGTATTTAAATATATAAATATTACCATAAACTGTGTATCCCCAACAAGATGTAATGTTTTTAACATGAGATTAAATAGAACATTACTGTAACAGCTGACCCTTCGCTAAGCCCCGCGTTAAAAGCGCTTCTGACCAATCCTTTCTTCGCAACTGTTGCCCTGCTGCCATTACTCTGACATGCATTTGCTATGTTCCAATGACAGCCTATGGAAGTAATGTGTGTTTGAACTTGACTTCCACCTCTGGAGTTCGTGAGTTGGAATCCTAGGGCGTGCTGAGTGACTCCAGCCAGGTTTCCTAAGCAACCAAATTGGCCCGGTTGCTAGGGAGGGTAGAGTCACATGGGTTAACCTCCTTGTGGTCGCTATAATGTATTTCACTCTCGGTGAGGCGCGTGGTGAGTTGTGCGTGAAGCCTCCACATCCGCTTTGTCTCCGCAGTAACGCGCTCAACAAGCCACGTGATAAGATGCACAGTTTGACGGTCTCAGACGCGGAGGCAACTGAGATTTGTCCTCCGCCACCCGGATTGAGGCGAGTCACTACACCACCATGAGGACATAGAGTGCATTGGGAATTGGGCATTCCAAATTGGGGAAAAAAAGGGGAGAAAATCGAAAGAAAAAAAATACGTTGTTGCCGGGTCATTTATAATAGTAACACAAGTTACCCAGAGTGGATACATGCAGTGTTTTTCTTTCTTAAAAAACAAAAAACAAAAAAACAAATATATATATATATATATATATATATATATATATATATATATATATATATATATATATATATATATTAATAAATCTGGACATGAGCATGTTATGAATTAAACTGTGTCAGCCCTCATTCCCAAATGAACATATAACATCTGCAACGACACGTACATTTGTTCCAAGATAAATTAAAGCTAAGAACTGAACGTTAATTCATTTACTGTATGTACTGATTCAAGTCAAAGTAAAAGCATTAGTAAATAAACAGTCCATAGCATAAAAATGAGTGGGTTATGAGATGTTATAAACAGCTCTGTTCACTTACGCTAATGTTATTGATGTATAATCGCTATTAAATGAAGTTTTTCTCTTTTCAAATGACTGTGATAATCATTTGTCTTGATTTTGATTCACAGTCTCCACAGTTTTTCATCAAATTCCTGTAAAATGAAAAAATTATTTTACAAAAAACTTTAGATAATGTCACTCTTCATACCAGCCCACGTAAAAGTATTATCCATTCTGTTTTACTAGAATATTTTGCCAAAAACCACGTCGTTGACAGCAATCTCCCATTCATTCCTATGGGGAGCAGAGCTTGTCAGAGCGGGCAACCGTAACCTTGGGGGACGGAGCTTAGTGAAGGGTCAATTATGGTTTCTTTTTCTGATTAACACTTTTATTGATTTTATTGATTGACACATGAGACAGAAAAGCAAACATATATGTGTGTATATATATATATATATATATATATATATGCCGCCACCCTGCCCATCTCTATCCACCCTGACCCACAACAAATATCCCTGTGATCCAACTTGATGCATACACACACACAAAATATATATATATATATATATATATATATATATATATAATAAATAAATAAATAAAAATCACACACATTTAAAAGTACGTATCTCTCGCCACTTCCCCTCCCCGAGAGCCTCCCAAAAATGCCAAATAGCTGCCCCATTTTTTTATTAAATAGCTCCAAGTTTCCCTGCCTTCTATGTTACATTTCTTCGAATGCCGCCACCCTGCCAATCTCTATGCGCCACTCCTGAAATGAGGGTGCTCCAGCCGAATTCCATCCCCTAAGGATGACCTACCCGCTGATCATAATACTGGCTAGGACCCAATTATTTATATATTTATCCCCTATATTAATGACTGCCCAATCGCCTGGGGCAAAATTAAATTTGAGTGTCCAATACGTCACACATGAACCCTCAACCAAAAATCTTGGATCTTAACACCACCAAAAAACATGGGTTGTGTCCCCATCTTCTGATTGGCATCGCCATCAGGTGGGTGTGTCTTTAAGACCAAGCCTATACAATCTTGAGGGGGTCCAATAGAATCTATGTAAAATCTTAAATTGCATAAGGTGCACCCTTGCATCTCTAGATGTAGACTTGACGTTTTTTAGAATCCTAGCCCACACTCCCTCCTCCAATACCAAGGATAAATCTTTCTCCCATAATCTCTTAAGAGAAATTGAAGGTCCATCCCCCAGACACTGAATTAGCAGGGAGTAATACACTGATGCCTCATGGCCTTTTCCAAAAGCAGTAATCACCACTCCCAGAGTATACGCCGCTCTAGGGGGGTGTATGCTACTCCCAAAAATAGTACAGAGCAGATGACGCAGCTGCAAATACCTGAAGAATTGAGACCTGGGGATCCCAAAATGTTGAACCATATTTTCAAAGGATCTCAACACTCTGCTCTCATACAGGTCACCGAGCATATTAACCTCCCTCACAGTCCACTCTGTCCAGCAGAAAGGGGACTTATTAATACATAATTCAGAATTCCCTCAACATAATTCAGCCATATGCTCGAAGCAACATTTAAATAAATGTCTGAATTAAACAATCTGGACACTTTTGCCCATACCACGTGCAAATGCGAGATAACGGGGTGTAACTTGACTTCTCCGGTTAGTTTGATAGAAAGACTTTGCAATGGCAAAATAGGGGCAAGAACTTCCTGTTCAATACAAAACCAGGGAGGGGCTCTCTCAGGTGGAAGCGACCAATGAGCCAAATGTCTGAGACAAATGCATAATAATAAACAAAGTGTTGTGTAGGTGTAGCCCACCTTTGTCAACCGGCCTATGTAACTTATTGAAATGTAATCTGGGACACTTACCATTCCAATGAAGGACTTTGCATTGCTATCAAATTGCTTGAAATAAGAGAGGGGGACATCTACAGGGAGAGATTGTAGCAGATATTTGAATTTTGGAATACAATTCATTTTAATAACATTAACCTTCCCAATCATAGATAAATGTAATGAAGCCCACCTGCCCACATCGCTCAAACCTTTTTATTAAAGGGTCAAATTTAACTCTAAATAAATCGCACAAATTTGCTGGAAATAAAATGCCCAAATACTTAATGCCCTGTTTGGGCCACTGGAAGGCGCGTGGCTGAAAAAACATTACTGGGCAGTACACTGTCAGAGCCAAAGCTTTGGATTTAGACCAGTTGACTCTGTATCCTGAATTTTTTTTACAATATTTTAACATCTAGCTGGATCAGGGAAATTGGATAGTAACTCTTACACTCGTTTGGATCTTTGTCCTTTTTAAGAATCAGACTGATCCGGGCTTGTGTCATGGTTGGAGGAAGCTTTGCATTCTTTAAAGATTCCGTATAAACTTCTAGCAAAAGTGGAGCCAGTTCTGTAGCATAAGATCTAAAAGATTCAGCGGCAAAGCTGTCTGGCCCCGGAGCCTTGTCTGTTTTGCTTTGTCAGTTTAGGAAGTTCTATTGGTTCCACAGAGTTTCTAATATCTTCATCAGTAGACGAAGACTTGGAACTATAGAGATCAAAATAAAATTCTTTAAGAGCATTATTAATATCAATGGCCGAGGTAAATATTTCACCGCCAGCAGATTTCACTGAGGGAATGGTAGAAAAAGACTCTCTCTGATTTATATATCTAGCCAAAAGCTTCCCTGCTTTTTCCCCCAACTCAAAGACTGTCTTGCCCCGAATAGCCAAAACTTCACCTTCCGCGACAAAACAGTATTATATCTGTATTTCAATCGGGTCAATTAGACGACATTCGGTGCTTCAGCCCTGCCTCGGGACTTTTAATATTCCCTTCCAATTCCACGAGTTCTTGTGCTTTGGATTTTTTGGTGAATGTGGCATACTGTATGATCCGGCCCCTAAGAACCACCTTAAGTGCCTCCCAAGCCACGCCTACAGAGGATACTGAGGACCAGTTGGTCACCATATAGACATTAATTTCAGCCTTTAGCATTTGTTGGAATTCAGGATTTTGCAAAAGGGATACATTAAAGTGCCAACTATATGATTTCTTTTCCTCCGTATGTGCCTCTAAACACACCAGGGCGTGATCTGAGACTAAAATGTTTCTAATTGAGCAATCAATAACAGATGAAATGAGGGACTTATATATATATGTATATAAAATATCTATTCTTATGGACTGAAGAAAAAAATGTATAGTCCCTACCAGATGAGTTCAAAAGTCTTCACAGGGGGCTTGCACACTTTTGCTTCACTATGATCAATGACTGAGTCCATCAAAAGATTCAAATCTCCTGCCAATATTATATCATGAGGGGTGCCAGCGGCTTGCAACATCTATAAAAAAGCCCTGATCATCAACGTTAGGTGCATATATATTCGCCAAAATAAGACTTTGTCCATGAATTTCTGCTAAGACAATAATGACTCTTCCTAATTTATCTTTACTCTGTTGTAGATAAAATTTAAGAAAAACCCATGCGCGTTAACCCCGCCACGACAGCGCCAACAGGTATCCATCCCTCCAAACTCAAACAGTCCACGCATGCCTACGAGAATCTCCATGACAACTTTGCCGTCGGATTGCTTAAGTCCGGTGATTCTGTACAAATTTTGTGAGACAGACTTACACAGCAAAAGATAATCTGTAAAACAAACTCCTTCTGACAGTCAAACAAATGTTCAGTGAGCCGGTCCATTCGGCTGCAACATGAGTACAAGCAAATTACTTACTCCAATGTCTTTGCAAGAAATACTCCACAAAATAAACTCCAGCCGATAGGTAGAACCAGCACAAAAAGAGCCTGCAGATTCTTTAGACAGTCAAACGAATGTTCAGAGAGCCGGTCCACTCGGCCGCAACATGAGCACCACAACATGACCCACTCACTCCATTCACTTTATGAAGGACATCGCTTGCTGTGGGCATGTGAATGTTTTACGGCCATCCTTAGCATCTATTCTCAATTTGGCCAGGAATATAAGTGCAAAAGCGACCTTCCATTGATATAAAAGTTTCTTGCATTCCTTGAATCGATCACGTTTCTCTCTTGTCGAGTTCGCAAGTCTGGGAACAAGAAAATGCTGTGGTTCTTCCAAGAAAGCCTTCCTTTACTCCTCGCCTTACATAACACTACAGTCTTTATCAGATAATCTCAGAAATTTGGCCAGAATTGATCGGGACTGGTCTCCCTCAGCGGATCGCCGAGCCGGAACCCTGTGAGCTCGCTCGATTTCCAGCTTATGGCCTGTTATGTCGAGCAGACTTGGAAAGAGCCCCTCCAGGAATTCCACCATATTCTGTCCCTCTGCTCCCTCAGGGATTCCCACGTTATGGACATTATTACACCGGCTATGGTTTTCCATGTCCTCCAACTTCTCCCAGACATGCTCCAAATCCACCTTGGTTGCTAGCGGATTAGCAGATAATTCCCTCTCCGATAACTCCAGATAATCGATCCATTTCTCGACATCCCCCACTCTTGTAACCATCTCAGAGAACTTTGCCTCCATGGCAGTGATTGATCAATGTATAACAATAAGATCCTCCAAGTCAGCAACGACCTTCGTCAGCATTGCTGACATGTTCAACATCTTTCGCCGCATTTCCCACAACTCTCCGACTAAATCGACTCCCTGGTCCGTGGCCTTCACAGGGGTGTGAGCCTGAGCATGTAAATGTCTTTTAATGTCTCCAGAGCCTTAGGATTTTGAATTCTTTGACATATTGTCCTCCTACAACAGTTATGGAACAGAGTATATCGAATCTCACCGGTTTATTTAATTAAAAGGTATTAAAACTAGCAAAGTGCGCAGAGCTTGCCGTCCACATGTCTGATCCTCGCATGGCATCAGGTGACTCTCCCAATTATGGGTTCTGAATTCTGAATTTCAATGCTCTCAGCAACCAACAATTTACCATACAAAACACTGTGTGATCAGCATAAACTTATCTTTATTTCAAGTGAACCGGTATTTAATGTAGACTGGGTTGTATTCTCTATTACCTTGCGTAGATTTGTCCATGGTTTTTGTGAATGTGGGCTTGTCACTCAGCCTGTTTAAGTTGGCATCTGCTTAATTTGGCTAGCTTCTGCTAATTGACTGCTGATTTTGCATCAAAATACTATAAAGATTGAGTGGACTACAAACTTAAGCAAAAGATGTGGGAAGCATATTTTTCCTCGCTTTTTAAAAATTGGCTGTTTATTTTGCTATCCTAACTATGCTGTCTGCGACCCTATCATGACAATCCGGCAACCCACCAGTTGAGAACCACTGCTCTTGAACACCTTCCAGACTACATTTCAGTGATTGGTGAAAAATTACTCTTTGCTGAGATTTTAGAGAGGCGGAAATAACATTAGCAGTGGAATTGTGTAGGACTGCCCTCAGATTATGCCATTAGAGCTTCACAGCTATGAATACCATTTGTAATGTCATGGTGCTTATGCTGTCCCTGTGCATTTTACAGCAGGGCGAAAGCAATTTACACGTCACGAGTGGGCCCAGAAGGCAGCTTACCTCTTGGGATTCACCCTAGAAGAGCTCTCTTCTACTATCTTTAAACACCAGCCCAAAGGAACCTTGCAGAAGTCCACCTCATTCCGCCAGGGACCAGATGATTTTGGTACAGGAGACAACTCCGGTAAAGACTTTTCACAATGTAAGACCCCTAACACATTAAAGTGCTAGCATTGACAGTATTAAGATTTGTAATTGTTTTGCCTGCAGCTCCGAAGATCACAGCTCTGGAGTGTTTGGAGGCCATGGCTGCTGGGCTCTACTCTGAGGTCTTTACTCTGGTCATCTCACTTGTTAACCGGCAAGTCCTATTTCCTCCCATGGTCATTCACTTTTCATTAATGTACGAAGACATACAGTGTCCCCAAAAAGTGTTTGGACCCCTTTGGACTCTTAATTCATGTGTCTGCATCCCAGGTTTATTTGTGAAAAAGGCAAAAAGCAGTAGTGTTTGCAAAACCTAACCTACATTAAATTTGTCTATTGTTTTTATTTGCTGGTTCAGATCTCTGAAGTCGAGTCAGCATTCCCTGTGCTCTCTGCTCATTGTGGACACACCAGGATTCCAGAACCCAAAGTTAGCCAAGCGGGACCGTGGCGCCACCTTTGAGGAACTGTGCCACAACTACGCCCAAGAGAGGCTCCAAACACTTTTCCATGAACGCACCTTTGTACAGGAGCTGGAACGTTATAAAGAGGTGCACAACTACTAAACCAATGCAAAAATCTGTCCCATTACACCCATCAATGTGTCAAATTATTTCTCTTTAAATGATAGGCTTAATAATTGCAAATTGCTGAGTTAAATCAATGTTGATTTCATTACAACCTATGTGTAAAGTGTTTATTATGTGTTAATATGTTTGTCTAAGCTATCATAATCACATTTGCTTGCCTTTTTACCATAATCAACATTCATTCTATGTACATGGGACAATCATAGATTCCATTTAATCAGTACTTGAAATTATTATATAACCTAAATGGTTAGTTTTTCATGGTTAGTTTTTGAGCAATTTTGATTTTAAGCCTCGTACTTGGAAATATTTTGGTCACAGATCATAGAATATGAGAAAATCAGATTTTTAGCGTTAGACACTTCTCACAAATCATTAACATGAAATCAGATCAATATCGTAGCTGACTAATACCCCCTTTGTCCCTGTTTAGGAGAACATAGATCTTGCTTTAGATGACATAGAGTCCAGTACGTCACTGTCTGTAGCAGCTATAGACCAAGCCTCAACTCAAGCATTGGTAAGCAGCTCTTTCCTTTCCATCTCCCTCTCTTCCTACCCAGCTCCTCTTGCCTCCTTGCCAACTCCTCTTACCTCCTCAGATTTCTGTAGATCATCCCAGCCTGTCCCAAAAGGGACCTTGTCTGGTGAATGTGTGCTTTTCAGTTTCAGCAGTGACTTGAATCACTGATGTTTTCCCTTGTCTGCCAAAACATTGGGGAAAATTCATTGTTTGACTGCTTGAAAGTTCTAGTCAATGACTTTTGTGTCCTATAGTTTGTCATTTAAGTGAAAACTTGCCCTCAAAGTTTTAAAGTTTTTATCTGTTGCAAGTTTTTACATTGTCCTATCTTGCCAATTGTTGAAGAAGCAACATGCCAGGATTGTGGCTTTATGAGATATTAATGAGACAAGAGAGGCTTTTTCTTGTATGTGTGTGGGTGGATGTTGAGTGGAGAGTGCCTTCCTTCTTCCTCAGGCAGCATTCAGCATCTTTGTTAATGAAAGAGAAGAACTTTGGATGACATTGTCTCTTTTACATAATGTACAAGAATGGTCCTCTGTATTCACATCAGTAATATAATTATTGTGTATCAGAACCTGCATTCCCACTGGGCTTTGATTCTGGAAATTTTCTGGCATATTGCAGGAGAGCCTTTAGTGTGAATGCCACCCAGAGCCACAACGGTGAAAATATTTATCCCAGCATCAGACCCTGGAAACATTGCCGAGATCAATGCCGCAATGTGTCTGTGTGAACAAAGGCAGAGAAGGGTGTGTGTCATAGTAATCAACTTATCGTGCAACTATTTGACAGGGAGAGCTTACTAGTGAAAAAGAAATGGAAAGTTTGTATACAGACAAAGTCGCAAAAAAGGAGATGGCAATGGCTGCAACCTGGAGTGATACTGAGACCAGGGAGCTACTTGCCAACCGTGCAGGTGACAAAATTAACCACCAGCTTAGTGGTTTTGAAAACCCGGTTTTGACATGTACTTTAGAAATCACATCTGTCTTTAAAGGGATAGTTCACCCAAACATTTAAATTCTCTCATCATTTACTCACCCTCATGCCATCCCAGATGTGTATGACTTTCTTTCTTCTGTAAAACACAAATTATTATTTTTTGAAGAATATTTCAGCTATGTAGGTTCATACAATGCAAGTGAATGGGTGCCAAAAGTTTGATGCTCCAAAAAGCACATAAAGCCATCACAAAAGTCATCCATACGACTCCAGTGTTTTAATCCATATCTTCAGAAATGATATGATAGGTGTGGGTGAGAAACAGTTCAATATTTAAGTCCTTTTTTGCTAGAAATTCTTCTCCCTGCCCAGTAGGGGGTAATATGCACAAATAATGTGAATCACCAAAAACACAAGAATAATGTGAAAGTTAAAGTGGAGATTGACTGAGCAGTTAGAAGAATCTATAGTAAAAAGGACTTAAATATTAATCTGTTTCTCACCCACACCTATCATATCGTTTCTGAAGACTTTGATTTAACCACTGGAGTCTTATGGATTTCTTTAATGCTGACTTTAATGAAAAGTTTAGCATCCATTCACTTGCATTGTATGGACCTACAGAGCTGAGAAATTCTTCTAATAATCTTAATTTGTGTTCAGCAGAAAGTCATACACATCTGGGATGGAATAAGGGTGAGTAAATGATGAGAGAATTTTATTTTTGCGTGAACTATTCCTTTAAGGGACTGTCCAGGATTTGTGTGAATGCAAGCACGAAATACGGGAAAGCTTTGTCAGTGCGAATGAACAAAATCCTGCAATGCCGTTTCCAGATCAGCTTCACTAGGGAGTTTTGTGGGCACTCCCATTGGTCAGTGTTACCAATTACAGTTTTGCGACTTGTAGTAGAAATACAAACACAACTGCCTGCACAGTCTTATATTCTTTTCAAGTCTTTCTTGTGCTCTATCAGTTTGATAAAGTTTTGAAAGCAATTCACAAATTGTCAGATGAGCACTTTAAATATCAAGTAATTGAAAGTGCACATTAAAACAACCCTGAATAGTTAATTATCCTTTGGTGGAAACAATACTAAAGCAAACTGAATACAGTCTCATCAAAGTGAAAAGTAATATTCAGAGACAGATCTGTGAGTATATGCAGAAGCCGCCATAATTGCTGGAAGTTTTTTTTTATTTTTTTTTTTAACCTCACTGGCCTCTTAAACAGTTATTCAGCAGCCCCTGCAAAATATCAGTGTGGTAATTCAGAACGAGGGAGAAGCCATTACTGGTATTAATTGCTAAAGTAGACAGGCAGATTGTAAGGTGTAAAAATGCCTTCCTGACTACCCTGGAGCTCTTACTTAATGCAGGCCATTAATGAAGAACCCATGACTAATAGCTCATAATTTTTGCCCCTCTTTTCGTTTTCTCTGTCTTATTCTATAAAGGATAGTAATTGCTTTCAAGTAATGACTAATGTTGTCTTTGAGGTCATTATCGAAATATGAAATGAAAAGTAAACTAAACCATGTACAGCCTTGATCAATGTGCTATTCAAGTATGTTAGCGTGTGTTGTAGTGGCTTGTGTTGCATAGTTGATTTGTTTTGTAAAAGGGCATCTTGCAAAAAAAATTCTTTCATTGTGTATGGGTGAGTATTTATGTATTTTTGAAGTTTTCTTTACTCCATGGACTAAACATGGAAAGAATCATCTGTTTATCTTACACCTTGACACAAGATCATAATAAAAATTGGGGGCTCATCCAAGATTTGAATCTGGTACCTCCAGCTCTCCTGTTTATGTTGCACCCTGTCCCAAGATCAGAGTCGTTACATAAATTGGGGGCTCGTCTGGGATTTGAATCGGTGACCTTGCTCCCCTGTTTATTTTGCACCTTAAACCAAGATAATGGTCATAATATAAATTAGGGGCTCATCCGGGATTTGAACCTGTGACCTCTAGCTCCCCGGTTTGTTATGACTCCCGTTCTAGGGTTAGGCTATAACAGACTTTTCAAGAATGTGTGTTTATATCTGTGTGATTCAGGTACGGACACTAGCTAGGACAGATGAGGCAAGGGGGCTGCTGTGGCTGATGGAGGAGGAAGCTCTACAGCCTGGGGGCTCAGAGGAAACTCTGTTGGAGAGACTCTTCAGTTATTACAGCCCTGCGAATGGAGAAAGTAAAGGTCAGAACTCGCTACATCTCCTACACATACCCACCCACACACCACAACAAGTGCACATTTATGCTTGCAACCTTATGAGTTCAATGCATCCCTCAGGTCCCGCCCTGCTACTGAAGAGTGAGAAGGCACATCACTTCATGTTGGGTCACAGCCACGGCACTGACTGGGTGGAGTATGATGCTCGGGGCTGGCTGAGCCATGCCAAACAAAACCCCGCCTCCCAGAATGCGGCCATTCTACTGCAGGACTCCCAGAAGTAAGACTCTCATAATGAATTTTTCAGGGAAACACCGATCCGATACCTTGATTGGTATCTGTTCAGATACTGACTTTTTTGACCGGATCAGGTATTGGTCCGACAAGCCCGATCCAAATCCATTACTGTGTGTTAGTTGTAGTTGTTACCTTCAAGCTCCAAAATGGCATGAAGGAACCATAAAAGCACTATTAAAGTAGTTTAAATAACTATATTTTATTTAAATTCTCTTGAAGACGTCCGATAGCTTTGTGAATCTCAGAAGGCTACTTTTAATAAATAAATATATAGTTTGCATGTGCAGCGTGTTTCAGTAATTCAGCGGTGCTCTGTTGTTTCACACACACACATAGATAGCACGCATGGGCTGATGATACGCTACTGTTTTTAGCTCTCAGAGCGGCTTACAATATGTGAGTGCTCCACACAGAATACATCTCAGATGTAGATGCTTGATAGTTCGGTTCGCTTATAACTTGCATTGAGTTCGGAACCAGCGCAATTCACCAGATTTTGAATGACAAGCATATTAAACTACTGTGAACTAGCCCACAAACAGACACTCTGTTCACCTTCTTCCTGAAATGTTTTGTCAAAATAAAAGCCCCAGGGTTTTAAAGTTAAGAAATTATGAAATACAGTACTACTAATAAAATTTGAATGTTTATCATTATTATTTTTATTGTTATTATTTATAATAACTATAATAATAATTATTATTGTTATTTATTTATTTATTTAATTAATTTAAATTTTTTTTAATTACAATAATATTTAACTTAACTGGGTTCCAAAAAACATAACTGTGTGGTTGAAAAGTGGAATTATATCCTTTTACAACTGAAGTGAAAAAAGAGGTCTGAATCCATTTAGTCCAGACTCAATTTGAAAAAATGTATAAAGCAGGATTTTTCCTGGGTAAAAAATGTTCTTCGGTGGTTCATCGCGTTGCAGTTTTTTTCCTCATAATTGCATAATTGCAATTAATATTTAAGAGAAGTTGTTGCTTTTCATGTTTGTAATGAATATTATATATTTTTGATCATCTGAGCATCTAGAAACTTCTGAACTCTACAGAATTTTTTGTACTCCAAGGTGTGGTGGGAAATTAAACTAATTTAACACCTTATTTCTATAGCGCTAGTTATACTCTTCATGAGTAAACCATTTTACTGATTTGAGACTGTGATTCAATAGTAAATATGTTTGTTTTCTACTTCATAATAGATATTGTTTTTCTTTTTATCAGACTCTTTAAGAATTTAGGAATCCAAACCAGGCCAGTTTGTTTCCTTATATCAAACATCATTAGAACAGGAAATATATTACAATATTACACATGACTTTCTTCATAATTTATATTCTACATTGTAGCCTACTTGCCCTTGTGTTTACCATATTTAAGACCATGGATTGCTCCTCAGTTGTTAGTTAGGTAGTCTTTCTTAAAAAGAAAAACTGTTTATTTGTTATAAAAAAAAAAAAAAAAAAAAAAAAAAAAGCAAATAAACACATTTAAAAACTTAACTTTAATACAACTACCATAGTTGTAATTTAAAAATCTATTAAAGTTTACTCTGTGATAAATGTTAGTAAGGGTGTGTTGATGTGTAGATGTGAAACGTCTTTTAATTGATGCTGGTGCAGGTGTTTTCTCTTTCCCTCGTCAGTGCTGTTCAGAATGTCAGTGCTGTAGCCGTTTCAAAATGTTTAATTGCTCCATAGCACTTTAAAATAGAAAATTGTCATGTTGAATTCAAATGGGTCGCATGAGGTTTGTTATGTGCCATGATATCGAGGTAAGACCTGTTACCGGAGTTCGCATATCGACGTAAGCCAGGTTGATGCGCACGCACGTGCTCCAGTATACAGTAGTAGGATAGAGAAGAGCGCATCACTTGCGTGAGAGATTCTCGGTGGATCGTGCGACACGCAAGTGATACCAGTTTTCAATCACCCCGCGCACATCCGCGTACCACATGAGAAGCATTTTTAGCGTTTATTTATCTTGCTTTGGGCACTTTGTCATAAAATTTACTTTGGCGGCCAGAAATTTTTTTTTTTTTTTCTGTTTTATAATTAAATATTGTGTAGTTAGAGGTTTGTGTTTCTTTACATATAAAAGAATAACTAATTCTACACAATGAGGTATAGATGTAATAAACTGATTAAGAAAAAACAACAACACTGGATCCAGATTGGGGCTTCACTTCACCAGCCCTGCGGTGTGGCAATTTTTTAACGACACTAATATTTCATGTTGTCTCTCAATTAATCTCAAGTCATTAAAGCTCCATGCTTAATTATTGTAAAGAATGAGCAAAATGCTCTTTAAAATTGTTTTAGATGGAGTATTGCATACTGCAGTACATGACAACTTTCCAAAAGTATTTCATGTCAACCCATATATCCCATGTATTTCATATATCCTATACATGTACTCATAGATCCTGGTCATTCTCTCTAAAGGAAGAATATCAGTGGCTTGTTTATGGGGCGTTCAGGAGGGGCCACAGTTTTGTCAGGCTCTATTGCTGGGCTTGAGGGCGGGTCGCAGCTGGCTCTACGCAGAGCCACAAGCATGAGGAAGACCTTCACCACTGGCATGGCTGCTGTTAAAAAAAAGTCTCTCTGCATCCAGATTAAACTGCAAGTGGTCAGTACAAGGCCTTATACTGGAAAATCTTAGCTGTCATAATGCAAACAACACCATCTTTTGTGAACTTGTTTTGTTGTTGTCTTGTAGGATGCACTGATTGACACAGTGAGGCGGTCCAGGGTGCACTTTGTGCATTGCCTGGTGCCTAAGGCAGAGGCTCTGACTGGGGATGTGAAGGTGAAGACAGAGACCCACGGAGAGAGCTGTGACACAGGCCTCATGCAGCTGGATGTGTGTTTGCTCCGAGCACAGCTCCGTGGCTCCAAACTGCTCGACACTCTTCGAATCTACCGGCAAGGTAAGAAACATGGAAAAAAGCAAGCTTGAAGACAGTGAAAGACCTCTCTATCAATTTTTGACCTTTGTTTGAGGGGAATATATAAAAATCTGTGAAGAGAGGACAGATTTGAAAGTTCACCTTTTCCATACAGGTTTAATTTTTCAGAATATCCTGTTTTTCTCCCAGGGTTTGTTGACCTTTTGAGGTTTTGTTGGGCTTATTTGCCAAAAACAGCCCTAGTGCGTTTGATATCATTGTCTTAGAGACGTCCATGGGCTTATTTTGTTGAGTGATCTTTTGGAAAACATTTCAACAAAATGCCTCTCGAAAATACGGCACATTTCAGCCCAAAGCCCTGACTCAACAAAATGTTCTTAAGATAAGTGACTGACCAATGCCCTCGTCATTGTGATCTGAACCTGTACTCTGTAGCTTCCTAGAAACTCTCAGTCAAACACGTCCTTCTCTTGTAAAGCTCACATCATTTTGCTCTCCCCTTTCTCAAGGTTATCCTGATCATTTGGTCTTTTCTGAGTTCCGTCGTCGCTTTGACGTACTGACCCCCCACCTGACGAAGAAACATGGGCGGAACTACTTTGTAACTGATGAGAGAAGGGTGAGTGTCCTGTTATGTGTATGTTTGTGAGTGTGTTGTTTCTCTGGGAACTCCGCTTTGCTCCTCCTTCATGAGCTGTTCTTCCATGTAAATGATTATGACCGAGCTGTGGGTAGAGAGCTGTGTTGTTGATTAATTGGCTGTTCTACACATCTTTTAGCTCTTAATTGCAGCACTGTTCTGGTGACAGGGCAATAAAGGCTTTAATCATGGCTCAGAGCAGCATCCTGTCCTATCAATGACCCCACTTCTGTTATTGACTCTACAAAGACTATTTAATTATGGTGAAGACCCCAAATATCTTAAAGTGATCTTACTGTGTATCTAAATGTATATGTGTGTCTATATGTACATATATGACAGTATATACAGTACCAGTCAAAAGTTTAGACACACCTGACTGTATGTTTCTCATTAAACTAAAAACATTTTGATTTAAAGAGTCATGCTTATAGAAATAGATCATCCAAAAAGGATAATTGTCTAATTATTTACTCTCATGCCTTCTCAAACACGTATGACTATTTTATCTTCTGCGGAACATAAACCAAGATATTTTGATGGAGATACTTGGAAGGTGTCACTGTCAGATGATTGTGTCATGTGGTCCTATCATGTGACAGTGTCACATGACACAAATTAGTCACATTATTTAAGGACTCTCAGTGTTTTTTTCCCCCCACGCCCTGATGAAGGCTTTCTAGCCGCAATGCGTCAGCTAGATTATACTTAAGTCTGAGTGCCTTAGATATATCCTTTTTTCACGAGATAGATTATCCCTTTTCCAAAGAGCACCAGCAGATATGGATTTTATACCCAAGGAGCACTCGTTGCATTTTTGTTTCTATATATGTTTTCAAGGATGTTTGGAAATATGAGGTGTTTTTGTCCATACAATGCAAGTCAATGGGGTCCAACACTTTTAAGCTCCAAAGAAGACATAAAGGCAGCATAAAGGTGATCCATACGACTCAAGTGGTTTTATCCACTTTTTTCTGTAATGATACGGTTTATTTTGGGTGAGAAACAGACCAACATGTAACTCCTTTTGCCCTACAAATTTTGACATTTGCTGTCTCCTTGGCGATCATGATTTGAAGCTCGATTAAACTTCCTTGCGCTTGACTCATGCGCAGAGTATGTGCACATGCATCAAGTACGAGGAAGTGCCCAGAATATATGGGAAATCCTTCAATACTGTTTAAAAAAGTATCCAAAGTGGAAATTTCTTGCAATTGGTTGAGCGAATGCCCAAAGTTTGTGTAACATGGTTAAGGTTGGGAAAGGAGGAGGCAGGAACCTGCTGAACAGTCAAAGTAATATTTAATAAGAACTTAAACAAAAAGACACACAGAACACAAACGCACACATGGCAGCTGCATGTGGCTCTCTCTCTCCCGAACTGCCACGTTCCACTGCATTTATCCCTCTCCTCGGCTGATTAGCCCAACTGGGGGCCTGGCGTGCGTAGTCACGGCCCAGCCCCGCACTCCTCCTCGTCACAGTGTGCAAAGCTGTAATTAAAGGGTGGCTACTGCAAAGAATCTTAAATATAAAATAGTTTTAATTTGATTAAACGTTTTTTTGTCACTACAATTTGTAATTCCTATACCTACATTTGTGTCATTTCATAGTTTTGATGACTTTACTATTATCATAAAATGTGGAAAATGATGATAAAGAATGAGTTGGTGTGTCCAAACTTTTGATAGTCACTATCTATTTAGGCTACAGGTAATCGTTTTATAGTATTCAGAAAGAGATACCACAAGCTGAAAGAAATGTATCTAAGGAAACCCTTCTTTGTTTACATGTTGCTTTAGCTGTGCTTTTCCAAGGATTCACTTTGGTAACCAAACATCAGCAGATTCCCCCTTAGACCTGTGATCTATCTGCCACTGCTCAGTCTGAGATGTGGCCTTTTGTTTGTCTCTCTCCACTGAACCTGTTCACCAGCCGGCCCCAGTGCCCCTACAGAGAGCTCTCAGTACCTCCCTGTGCTTTTAGCTCAAACTCTAGCCATTAGTCATCAGTCCACTGAGATTCTTTAGTCCCCTGCCATGTTGTTATTTACCTGCCATCCTGTCAGGAAGAAAGCACAGTTAGGTGAATGGAGAAGAGAGGTCAGACATTAAGACATTGTTTGTGACCCAGTTTTCCCAAAGGGGGGGGGGGGGGCTTTTGGAGAGAAAGAGAGGGCCATGTCAGCACTCTGCCCTCATGGAGTCCTTCTAGGGTATTTCTTTGTGCACTGAGGTGGATAGCATACTAGGTCTTAATGTCTGTCTTATGGGTTTGTGTGTGTGTGTTGTGTCTGGCTTTTTGTTTTTAGGCTGTCGAAGAGCTTCTGGAGTCTCTTGAGCTGGAAAAAAACAGCTATCACATGGGCCTGAGCAGAGTAAGTAAAACCTCACGTTATACAATGTTCTTTTTTAAAGGGAAAGTGTGTAATTTCTTCATTGTTAAAGTACTTTAGTCTATTATCACAGCTTAATATGCAGAGACAATTGGTAGGTTGATTTCCCCAAAAGCACTGTGTTAAATACTGTGGCTCAGTGGTGCTATAACAACATTAGTCTTCTTAAGCATCCCAACACGGCAACATTAGCTCAACCAGTGGTTTGAGTTTGGGACGGAATTAACTTTTTGTCAAACCAATGGAAAACAGGGTGAATGTTTATTATTTTTGCAATTCTATTTGGTGTCGATAGAGGCAGGTAAATTACACACTTCACCTTTAAACCATAAAACCTGAAAATGATAATGTAGCTAGTGATACTTGACCTGGAAAATGCTCATTACTTGCTTAGATGAGTCATCCACAAGGTTTAATCTGATTATTTTTTGATGAATCTGCCATCAAATATTTCATCATTCTTAAGTCATCTAAAAGAACGAATTCACAAATGTTCAGTCCTTCTATGTTATGGATCAGTGCATTGATTCAGTTTGTGGCATACAGATTCAGCCTGAATCATGAGGATCAGTTCCAAACAGATGGCATGATTTCCATTTAGATTGCCAAAACTTTCACTTCTTCTACACCTCTCAGACACAGACAGACTTTAATCTGCTCTGCCGCTGTGCTCACATCTGGACGAAAGTGTGGCAGGGTAGGCTTTGGCCAAAAGGACTCATCTCCTCCTCTCCCGTCGTGAAAAGCTCTCTGCTCTGGACCGACGCTTTACCCAGAATGCTAAACTGCAGATGGGACATGGCTGGCAGGCCTCATTGGCAGGCTTGTCGGAGTAAGAAAGACAATTATTCTGCGTTTTCTTCTCAGAACAAGCGAGCATGACTTTGAGCCAGGCTGGAAGGCTGCGCCATTGCACTCTGGGTCTCCCCCACACTTCAAATGATTAAAGCAGAATTCAAGCTCCTTCCTTTTGTGCATCTTCTGCAAAGGAAAGATTGATTCTGGCAGGCACCAGCTTTCTTTGTTTGGTGTGCTCTGGCTTGGCACACGCCAATAAGTCACTACAAACACCAATCAGCACAGAGAGATATTGTGCTTTCAGACGAAGCCTGCAGGGAGAGCCAAAATAATGACATTCTGATAAATAGCTGATTACATGAATGGCAATGGGGAAGACCGCTTCCAGGAAATACACAAATGATTAGCTGACGGCCATAATTTTGAAATACCAGTGTACTATGGAGATTCAGGAAGGGATAAGTGTAAAAAAATGGTGATAAATCAGTTTAATGTAGAAAATAGAATAGCTGTGTAACACACCAATGGTTGGTTGGATGTACAGTTTCCCCAGAAATATTTGAACACTTAAGCCACTCTTAATATGTATTCAATGTCTCTGGCATTATAAAACAAAATATTAAACCAAGTGGCATTTATTTGAAATAAATATAGCAAAAACACACTTTCAAGCAAAACATTTTAGATTTCAAATTCAAAAATAAGACAATGTATTTGAACACATTCTGGTTGTCAAATTTAGTGGAACATGTCCATAGATAATGTGATGAACTACACCCGTGGTTTCTCTGCTAGGATACCTGTGTGAACTTGTGGAGAACTGAATTACATCCCATAATTATCATCTTGGGAACAGTTAGTTCTGGACAAAAACCCTAATTTGTTTGCAAATGCCACTTGCTTTGATATTTTGTATCGAATGCAATAACGTTCAGATATTAAGTGTCCAAAAAAGTCTAAATACATTATTAGGCTACTGTAGACGTGAAGGAGATCCAACAAAACTTGAACTGCCTCCACTCCTTACTGAAAACTGTCATTGTACAGTTGCCACCTTAGTACAATTCATCCATCTAAATCACAGACTCTCCCACAGACTTGCACACAAGCTCCTCTATTTGCTCCTCTCCATTACTATTTGTTGCCCCTTTCCTTTGTGAGGATTGTCATTCTCTTAGTCTCTATGACCAAGGCTGCCTTTTGACCCTCATGAATGGATCTTTCCACTCAGCTGACCGTGCTGACCGCTGGTGCTCTTGTGAGGAAAATATTGGCCAATCACAGGCCCCAATGCAGCACCCCCATGGCCTGCTGGGTGAATGTCATGGGGCGATGTGGCTAATAAGCACATGCCCTCAGTGGTCACATGCAGCAGAGACATTGCTGAATGATATTATCATGGGCACTTCAATGTTCTAATAGATCTGTTCAGTTTGAAGTCCTAAAACCTGGAAGAGAATTAGCCTTTTTGAGTCATTGGTTCCCTCTGGAATAACCAATAGATTTTTAGTCAAATTCTTTTTTGTTTTGAGTTAAATAAGGTCTGTAATTAACATATTACACACAATTAACAAATTACACACAGTAATACCTTTTAAGGTGCATTTTGTAGCTAAATGTTTTTGTTTTTTTATTATTATTATTATTATTATTTTGTTGCTAAAGAAGGACTACAATTACCACAAGGATGCGAGTTTACGCTCTTTTCTAGTCTTGAAGTAGCAACATGCTACAGTGTGTGCTTTTAAAAGGTATCAAAATTCATGTTTGACTGTGGTAATTTAAGTTGTAGAACAAAATATGAAGGTGTTTTCAAGAAATGTTAACCTCAGACTTTATTTTTCTCATAAAACCCATAAAAACTTCCTAAGGGAACCTGACGGAAATTGACGTCATAACTGAGTGGCTTTATAGTGCTCTCTTTATATGATATACTGTAATTCTCTAAAATAGTGTTTTATACATCCTCTGTAATGGCATGAATAATATACTGTAAGTGTTGATTTTACATTCAATTCAAGAGAACCAGGGATAGATTTATCGTTCAAGTGATGGTAGATCTTTTTTGCAGCACATCTCCACTGACATTGAGAAACGAAACTCAATTTTCCCTTGCTACTCTCCTGAGGTGGAGAGGTCCCACTCTGATATTACACCTGCCTAAAAGCAGACAAGTGTGTGTGTGTGTGTGTGTGTGTGTGTGTGTGTGTAGGTGTGTGCACGTATGTCTGTATTAGTTGCCCAGGTAGCTCATCCCTGATGTTCTAATTTGTGGAGATTGCAAAAGGTTGTGTGAAGCAAATGTATTGTCTTTATTTTTTTGCTGTACCATAGGGTTCACAGCCCAATGCCATTTGGTCTGAATGCTGTCAAACTTAACATGAATATGGAATCATTTCATAACACTCCATTTTCCTGTATGATCTGTTGCTCGGAGCTCAGAGAGATTGCCTCCTGTAATAACAATAACCGAGACTCTACACCACTAAAAGGCTCTGGCTGCCTTTGATGTGAAAAGGATATTATGCTGCAGAACAGCTCCTGATAAAGCCTCAATCAAGAGGCATTTGTTGCCATTCCCTCTGATGAGTAGTAATTGCAGCAGTGGACTCTTAGCCTCCCATCTCTCTCTCTTTCTCTATTTATATACAGTGCCATTCAAAAGTCTGAGTCCTGATTGAAATTCTTGGATTTAAAAATGAATTTAAACCTGAAAGCAAGTTTTTAAATTTAGAAAAATGCTAAACAAAGAATGATTATGATATAAAATGAATAAATATTTAAGATTCTGCATTATTTCTCATTAATCAAATAATTAATTTTGTTACATTAACCATGTTAACTCCTTGATGATATTCTCAGATCATGCTGGGATAACGTGAAGGTTTTGGACAAACTTGTGAAATCCATGACAGCCTGAGTGCATGCTGTCATCAAAGCAAAAGGGCAACCTACTTTTATATATCTGATATATATTCTTCTGTTCAACTTTTCAATCAAATGTTTATGCTGATAATATACAGTAATTTGTAACAGACAAAACTGTATTAAATAGGAAAATGCTAAATAAATGCTTTTTTTTTTTTTTTTTTTTTTTTTTTATACTAGTGAACTCAAACTTTTAAACCCCACTGTATGTCCCAAACCATTTTTTCAATGCAGCACTTCCCCCTAGTGCAGACTTTTAGGTATACCACGGATCCAGGGCGGTTTTAATTAGAATTATGTTCAGCTAGACGCTGACTGAAGTTTTGCCTGCAAGGCTTTTTTGTGGGAAAGTGAATGTATGACTATGGCAGAAATATTACATAAATGGTAAAGTAATCAGTGTATTTTTTTATATTGTCCATATTAGACCAGATTGGACTTTTTATTGGTTGATGAGGATATATAGAGAGCAGAAATACTCAAACCAGCCTGTCTGGCACCAAAAATCATGCCACAGCCTATGTCTCTGAGATCACATTTGTTCCTCATTCTGATGTTTGATGTGAACATTAACTGAAGCTCCTGACCCGTATCTGCATGATTTTATACAGTGCACTGCTGCCACACGATTGGATGATTAGATAATCACATGAATAAGTAGGTGTTCAGGTGTACCTAATAAAGTGGTCACTGAGTGTAACTATACTATATGTATACATAATATAATTTAATGAAGAGACCTACACAAAATTGCTTAAATTAAACACTTATTTTACCCAACATTTACTCAAAATTCACTAAAAACTGAAAATAATTATTGTCTGTTGGTAGATTTTTAAACTGAGACAAGGAGAAACTTGCACATCTGTTCTCGATGCTGATAATCTCAAATTCACAAAAAAATGACATAATCTACCTGGACGATATATTGGTCCATCACTAGTCTAGATTTTCTGAAGCTTCACAGTCCCAAACACAAGTCAGTTGCATAATACTTCTAATGTTCAGCCATGCTGGTCGCAAAGACATTAGCACACCAAACATTGTGAATTCAGTCAAATGTTCATTGAGAGACAGTTTGTTGTATTTCAAGTATCTCACAGCATTGGTCTGTGTGCAGGTGTTCTTCAGGGCAGGTGTGCTGGCTAAGCTGGAGGAGCAGAGAGACATCCAGACAAGACGCAACATCACCCTGTTTCAGGCTGCGTGCAGGGGCAACCTGGCTCGACAGGCCTTTAAGAAGAGGAAGGTAAGTCATCCTTACCTAATAAAAGACAATTCATATGTACAAATAACACTGTTTTGTATGGGAAAAAAAGATGGGAAGATGGGAAAAGATATTATTTTGCAATTCTGATAGGTGCCACTAGTGGTGCAGAAATTACACACTGCAGCTTTAAGTAAATCAGGAAGTGTCACCAGATTTTGTCAGAAACATCCCGTGAGATGAAATGATTACACTTTATACTGTATCCAAACAAACAATTTTAAAATGAACATAAAATAAAATAAAAAAAGATGGAAATTTAACATTTTGGTCCCCAAAAGTGGAAGTGCTTTGTGTTTGAGTTGCAGTCCTTTTCTCAAGAGTGAGATCTCTCCACACTGAGTGCATGTCCATTTGTCGTGAAGTTTGTCTCAGAGTCCATCAGACTTTCATTGGTGTCATGAGTAAATCCCCCTGGCTTTGGCCTTCAGTCAGCGCATCTCTTGGGGAAAAGTCGCCTACCCTACTGCCCTCCATCACATGCCTATCGATTCTCCCGCCACTGCGTGCCCTGCTCTCTCGCCTGCCCCCACTCTCTGTCCATTAATTTATGTTTTGCCATTCACTGTCTCTCCTCTGGATTTAAGCCCTTCTATTTTTTATGGCTCATTGTTCTGCACCTCTGTCTGTTTTGTTCTTTTTTATTCTGTTCTGTATGTCGTTCTTACTCCTTTCAACAGAGCCCACTTTTTCTTTTCCCTGACTAACAAATTAAATCTTCAATAAAGAGTTTTAAACCATGAACCAAACCAACCAGCCTCAAGAGGATTCCCAACAAATTTAGATTTGAAGTTTGGGGGGAGGGGTGGACAAAGGAACAAGACTACCTCCTTACATTTCTTTTTTGAGCGAATTAACGAAATCGGATGACGAAATCGAATCAGAAAGTATCAAAACTATTGACTTATAATAATTGATTATTGGTATAAAAACAATATATTTTAAATATATTGAAAATAATCCAGTTTCAAATACATAAATTCAGATTTTCAGAGTGCAGAGCAATTAGATTACGTCAGTCTCAATGATTTATGGGACTGAGATTGGGTGATCGCTGCTGAGCTGTTTTGCAGCGATTTACATTTCCATGGTAACATCAACTTCTGATTGGCGGATCCCTCTTCTGGATTATGTGTAGAGTAGTTCTTCACCAGGAATTCTGCTATTAAACACGATTTTAAAAAAAAGAAAAACAAAGAAAAAATCTGTAAAGTTTTATTTGAATGAATGGGATTTTTACTTCCGGAACTCAACTGTTGTGCTCAATATCTGATTCTTTTTGCACCTCTCTCTCCCTCACTTTCATTTCTCCCTCTCTCTTTCCTTCCTTTTTGTTGACACTTTGTCACTCCTCTAAACTCATGCTGTCCTGAATGGCATTGGCTCAAGATGTGAGGGTTGATTCCACTGTTTCCTACGACTCTCTCCTGAAAAGAGTGGGCCCCTGTCTCACTATAGTTTGTCAAGGGAGAGAGGAGGAGGAGGTGGCTCTGACTGCAGACTGAGCTCCTTGCGCTGCAGTTGGCCCTTGGTGGTCAGCTGCCTTGGCATTACAGCTTCATCAACATCCACTTCTTTCAGAGTAGCACACAAACCGAGAGAGCTTTCATTGGTGAGACTTTGTTTACCGTTTACCACAGAGCTCCTGACATTAGTCAAGACTGTTTACTGGATGTTTTGATGTAAGTAGGAGAGGTTGTAGCTGTTTAACTGAGCTTTTTGCTCTTCTAATCTGTTGTTTGTATAATTTAGACATTAGTAGTGTTTTATTCTTTTTCCTCTTTTGTTTATTTGGATCCTTGTAAGGCTGGGGTCTTTTGTTACACCAATTTGTAGATCGCTGTAAATGTTTCTCAGAATGTTTTGTTTACTTACAGATTTGTTTGACTTTTCTGAGTAATCATTGGGACTGCATCTTGGTATTTACTGAAGGGTCCACTGGTATTTTTCGCTTTCTCTACAATTATTGTCCCCCCAAAGGGCCTTGTCTGGATGCCTTTAAATCAAAGCGACCTGTCCCCAAAGGAATTCAGTTCAGTAGAAAGGCTGAATCTTTTGTCAAGCACATGTCAGAAACCTGTACTCCTTACTAGATTGAAAGATCAGATTAGTGATTTGTAATGTCTTTGCTGTAAAATATCTACTCAGATGGCACATACCTCTCACAGTCCATTCACTGAGCTTCTAATGCATATCGCATGCAAAAATGCCATGCTCTTTCTCTATCTGGAAAGCTCAGATAATTTTCAATCCCCAACATTTTTCTTAGATATCAAAATCATGGCCAGTATTGTACAGTGAGAACCCAGCCTTAGTGGGTGGTTCATGGCCTGAATAAGCTGCAAAGTAGACCAAACGTTATGCTAATAATTAAAAGTCTAGCTACGCAAGACTACATGAACCCCTGGAACGAGTGACGACAACAGTCTTGGACAGAATCTCAGAGTCTCATATCCTCCTCCAGTTCTAAAAATGAGTGTAGGGGACGTTGAAAGATGTTAGTGTCCTTTGCCATTATTTCTTAATTAGTGAAGATGTAAGATATAATTAGGACATATTTACCAATGTCGAGACAAGTTGAGTCATTATGGTAGCTCCAGGAGAGAGAGACATATGGGACTTGGCTTCCTCTCTCAAACCACAGTTGCTACAATGCAAAATAAATTTGCTTGTTTCTCTCTCAGATCGATAACTGGGGGGATTGCAACACCTTGAAATCTGTTCCTGTTTTGGACTATCTAAGAAGAGTATTTTCAAAGCTCTTAGTCCCCCTAGAGCTCTCTTTTTTTTTTTTTTTTTTTTTTTCTTTCTCTCTGTGGGGAGCAGCTGAACAGAGAACAACCATGTTTGGTCTTTTGAAGCCTAGCGGCATGCTCCTCCCCAAGTTTCTTTGACATTCAACGGAAACGGCACTAGAGGGAGCTGGGAATTTCGCTGAATGCCAATCGCGTGTCTAATTAACTCATTTCCTAAAGACACAATCTTTTGCGCCAAGTCTGAGCAGGTGCCCCACAAACGTGTGTGTTTGTATGTGCTCCATTGTCCTTGTCTGTAAGCCGTGTAATAATTGTGTTACTTGCAGCTGATCCGTATTCAAATTTTTGCTACATACTTCAGTGGATATGAGACACCTGTTGTAGAGGTTGTGGCTGACCTTGTTTAGCAGCACCTTGGAGTCGCATCCATTCATCGTAACACTTAGATCCTCCTGCCAGGCTCCAGGGCTTACAGGCCCCATTTCCTCCAGACGGCAGTTTTAATTAGGAAGCTCTTCCTTATTTTGTCCTCCTTTACAAGCTGTTTAGATGGCTGTTTGGCATTTGTTTTGGTCAAATCGTGGCAAATGAGCGGCAGTGCATGTGTCAGGCCTCTGTTCTGTGTAGCGTTAAAGCTCTTTCGGTGTGACAAATGTGACATCACCCTAACCCAAAACATACAGACTCTGCCCCGTTAATGTGCTGAATTGGGCCTGTCTAATTGGATTTCCAGATAATCCTCTATTATTTGAAATGTCCCTGTTCCTGCAGCATGTAAATCTTTATGCAGGCTTTAAATCAGCTGCCAAGTAGCATTGAAGTTTAATTGAATTACTCACATGGGGCTTGGGGCTTTTACTTCTAGCTGCATTTTCTAGACTGTTGGTACAACTCCAGGAGCTCTCCTCTTTTGAAAAATTGCAGTAGCTACAAAATCTACACTAAATCAAATGTAACAACTGTGGTTTTTACGGTTGTCTTGTTTCATCTGTTTTTTTTGGGGGGTCATGCATCAAAATTATTGGTTGAGCTTTTTGGCACAAAAAAAACCCCCCCAAAAAAACACAACACATTTGGCTGGACAATCAGAAACTTTGAAGCTGTTTTGCTCAGTTTTAGTGTTACTAGTTTTGTCTGTGTAGGGCAGTATATCTATGGGTGAATATGTTAGCAATGTTAACTTTCGTTTGATGATGGGGTAGAGGCTCCCGCTCTTGGGCTTATAGTGGAAGGCACTGTAGATCTTCCATTGGAGCTGAAAAGGACCCATTCAGAGCTAGTTACCCCACAGGAAGCTCTTTGACCGAGGGGGCCCATGGCCTCCAAACAGGCCTGTTATTGTCCATACATGCTCTGCCTGGGTTGAGCTACTGTACTCCACTGCTGCTAAACTTACAGGCATTACAGATTGTCTCAACAGCCCACTGCCATTTAAGCTTTTCCACACTTGCACAGAGATAGGAAGTATGCAAGGTCTGAAACAGAAACACACATTCTTCTAGAATGTTATACATTTGCAGACCCTGCATCATATACTGTATGTCTCTTGCCTTTTAGATCCAGGACCTGGCCATTCGCTGTATTCAGAAGAACATCAAGAAAAACCGCGGTGTGAAGGGCTGGCCGTGGTGGAAGCTCTTTACCACCGTACGACCTCTCATCGAGGTGCAGCTAACGGAGGAGCAGATCCGAGGAAAAGACGTAAGTAATGGTCTGCCAATATGGTTTTTCAATGCCATATACGGAAAACAATATCTAGAGACCAGGATGGCCAAGCATTATAATGCTTGTATTTTTAATGCAATTGACTTATACAATATATACTCAAAATTCACAAAAAAATTAAATTATGAAATATTGACAAGTACAGTAGGGGCACCTAATTGGGGCAACTAGCACTTCTGTTAATAGCCCCAGTAGACATGATTATCATATCAGCTGCTGATTGCTGATAATCTCAAAATGGCCAAATATCGGCCGACTAACCGGTTTGGTCGGTATATCGGCCTATTTCTAAACTTTATTGGCATGAACTTGTTTATCAGCCCAGTGAGCATGGTAATTCTATAACAGCCAATGCTGATAATCTCAATGGTCAAATATCATCTGATTAATTGGTTTGGCCAAGATATCAGTCTATTTATACACTTTATTGGCATGAACCTCTATTTACTAGCCCTGTAAACATCGGGTAATAGCTGATGCCTAGAATCTCAAAATGCCAAATATTGGCAGATTGATCTGTCTGGCCGATATATAAGTCTATCGCTAGACAGAAGCACACATCATCTCTCTTAATCCATACCTTAATCCATCTCTCTCTCTTTCTCTCTCTCCCTCTCTGACATTGCCCGTCCTCACTAACCACTTCAAATGCTTTCAGTTGGCATGTCATGTACAGGTTTTGCCTTTTTACAGTAGTATAGCTGAATTTAAAGCCCATGTGTGTGGCTTTTAATGCCCTCTCTTGGTCTTTGCTCAGCTGCAGCTCTCAGTGACACCCAAAGCACTCAGTGCCCGTCTCTTTGATTACTGTCTCTGCGGCTTTGACTCAATCTGAGTGTTTGTAGAGAGTTGTGTTTGTGTGTATTTGTGTGTGCAGAGAGTGGCAGGGCTGTGTGTATGCATATATGACTTATGTAGCTGTTTGGTTCAAAAGCAACTCTGCTCCTTGAGGGGAGTACATTAGCATGTCACAGAGTGTGTGTATGTGTACGCATACACGTGCATACCGTATGTTTCGTCCGCTGGGCCACATCCCCGCTGAGTGCTAAGTAGCCATGCAGTCAGGCGTGCTCCGGAGAGAGACAGACGGGTGCTGACACTGCCTCCAAACAGCCTGCTTTAAAAAAAACAAACACTAAGTCACTATCTCCTCTGCACAAACAGCCTGCTGAGCTGAAACCTACTGGCTGTAGCCTGCAGCTCTCTCAAGTTAGCAAAAGGAAAGTTAAGGAAAGTGCAAGGAGGTTAGCGATATTAGAGTTGTTGGTTTTCTATCTGTCTGTCATTCTGTTAATGTTTTTAATTTAGCTTACCTGTCTGCCTCTGTTGTTCACAATGTATAGTTATTTGTTATTGTGTCACAAATGTCCAACTGTCTGTGGTCATTCCTCTAAATATTGGCTTCATTACTTGTCACCCTGAGATGATCTCTCTCTTTTGGTCTGTATTTCATTTATTTAATATCTCTGTGTCACTGTTTATTTTTAGGAGGAAATTCAGCAACTCAAGTTGAGGCTGGAGAAAGTGGAGAAGGAGAGGAACGAGTTAAGACTTAATAGCGACCGACTGGAAAGCAAGGTTCGTGTTCGAATTCAGTTCAGTGTAATCAGTTTATAAATTCATTTTAAAAGTTCAGTTCAATGCAAATTCGCTTCAGATCCACTTCAAATTCAATTCAAAGAAAGTTTATTGGTGTGATAAACTAAAGTTTATCATCGCAAAAACCTTTGAAAGTATCACATAGTTGATACAAAAATGCTCAATATACAGTAAGGCGTCGATAAAAACATTTTATTCCATAGTTATTACTATGCATCGCACTCTCTCTCCCTTCATACCTACACGCACATACATTTACCTCAGAGTAAATATACATTCCCTGCCTAGTAAACGAGGTCATACCATACTGTCCTACAAAGGCAAAGCACAGTAACTACCAACTACCTCAAAACTAAAACAGCTTAAAGTCACTTGCATTTAGTGTGGATTTTATAGTTACTGCAGTTTTTACACGCTTTGTATTAATCTGAGCATAGCTGAGCCAAACTTCAGTCTTAGAGATCCACCTTCAGTCATAACTCAGTTTTGACAAAATGTGTAGTGACTTCCCTTTACCTTCAAAAGGCAGTATACACTTCTGTTAAGCTAATTATAAAGACTGCAGACTAACCCAAACCCTAATAGAAAACTTTTATCATTTTAGAAGTTGTAGAAACATTAATTTTATTAATTTTTTTATGAAGACGTTTTTCCTAACATGAGCATTCCCAATTGTCCCCAAAGGGAGGTTTTGTCAAATGTATCTACTTGGAACATATTTATGAACTTAAGCTAACTATAGTGCACAATCACAGATACTTCACACACACACACACACACATACACACACACACACTGTCACCATCTCACCACATTACCAAAAAGCCATCATCCTTTTGTGAAATATGTGAGTGATGATACTACGATGGCCGTGAAGTGCAAAACAAAACAACAAATCTAAAAACACAACAGCAATTCAGAAAACACAATGGCAATTCAGAAAACAAAACGGCAATTCAGAAAACACATTTGCAAGAAAGAAAACACAACAGCAATTCAGTCGAAATGGAAAGGGTAGGTACCATAGCTTCTCACCTGATTGGCTGTGTGAATGAGACCTAGTCCTTTCTTCAGGATTGGTTCACTGATTATATCAAAATCCATGCCAAAATGTCACTGACTGAAAAGCTAAATCATTTGGAGTGTTTTCTCTCTCGGGAAAACAGTAACAGGAAACTTTATAACAGAGAGTACAAACAGCGAGCGGGAAAGGTTAGTTTTAGGTACAGTGTTCATCTATGGTGTCATGGTTCATCTAGTGTGTAAGGGACCATCTTAAAGTCCACAAACTGTGCTAAAACGTTCATTCATCTTGCATGTTCTAACTTAAAAAACACTGTTGTTTAAAAAAGATTTTTTAATAAAAATTATGAAGGTTCCGGTTGCTGCCAATGGATAGATTTTCCAAGTATATCTAATTATATGGACACAGTATTCAATTATTTTAGAAAAAACACCACTAAAATTCATCAAGATGTAATTTTTACATTACAAAGGTTTTAGCAGGCTGCCTATGGTGTGAATGACTAACTTACATTGTTTGTTTTTTTTTTTTTTTTTTTTTATAATTGTATACTGTATATGTATAATTCCACATCTTGGGAAAATCTCACCTAGAGTAAGTCAGCATATCTAATAGTGGCCTTCTACAACCTTTACAATATGAAAATAAAATCTTGGTAAAAGGTCAGCAATTTTTTTTTCTACAATAATTGAACACTACTCATAATTGGACATTCTGTCTTCAAATGTAGAAAGTGAGGCATCACGCCGGCAGTGTACACGTTTCACCTTTCTGTTTCGACTGAATTGCTGTTGTGTTTTCTAACATCTTTTTGTTTCTGGGTTTTGTGTTGTGTTTTATGATTTGCTTTTTTGTTTTCGGATTTGCCGTTGTGGTTTATGATTTGTTGTTGTGTCTCTGAATTGTTATTTTGTCTTTGGATTTGCTATTGTGTTTTTAGATTTGTTGTTTAGTTTTGGTACAGATGTGAAGTGTTATGTGTGTATTTGAGATGAATCATACTCCTCTGTGGAGTTTGGAGAGAGCACATTTGCCACACCTAGTGGACACACGTTTCACGTCTGCATGTTTGTATGCATGTTTCAGATCACAGAACTGTCGTCCGAGCTCGCCGATGAGAGAAACACAGGCGAGTCTGCCTCCCAGCTGCTAGAGTCTGAGACATCGGAGAGACTAAGACTAGAGAAAGAAATGAAGGATCTGCAGGTACCACACACACATTTCCGAACAGAAACAGAGTATTCACTTGATGGTTTACTCTAAGGAAACTCCTCATGCCTAAAATTTGTTTTGTTTTCCGTAAATGCACAGACAGTGCGATTGTCCATGCAGTAGAGCGTGAAAAAAAAAAATCATGTTGTCTCATATTAAATATTTGTGTTAGCCTGACAGATGCAGTGTATGGGTGAACACAGAGTGTGTGAGTGTGTGAGTGTGTGAGTGTGTGAGTGTGTGAGTGTGTGAGTGTGTGTGCGTGCAAGTATTTGTCTCTGCCTAGTGTGTGTATGAGTTGTGTGTTCAAATGTGTCTCTTTAAACTCAGGGTTGCCCATCTGAGCAGATGGCCTTGGTATTTCCCTGTAGAACTGAGAGCTGATGTGATGTGTGTGTGTGTGTGTGTGTGTGTGTTTCAGGCAAAGTTTGATGCTATGAAGAAGCAGATGGAGTCTATGGAAATGGAAGTAATGGAGGCACGACTTATACGCGCATCAGAGCTCAACGGGGAAATGGATGACGATGACACAGGTGAGTTGGTGACATCACTTCCTGGTCAGAACACTCAAACCTCTCAAAACCAACAGTGTTTAAACAACGGTCGAGAAATAGGTTCTTCCTCAAATTCAGTACATGCAATGAAAGTATGGGAATTCGTATGTAGCCACCTTTCCATCAGTGCTGCTGGCCCTCAGCCGTAGAGTTTAAATGATCAAATATATAATGGGGTCTCAGTGAAGGGATGTACTCATGATGACTGAGCTTTGAGCAAAGACTCAAAACAATTTGTGGAATTGAATGTTTAGCCAGAAGATTTTCATGGCTATCAGCTGTAGGGTGGTAAGAGCTTCAGGGGTGCTGAACATCCTCAGTGTGGCTTCTCCAGACAGATGAGAAAATAACCTGTAGCATCAAGAGCTGCTGCTCCTCATTAAGCTGTTTATATGGAAATGCTGGGGGGCTCTGAGAAGTCCCAACATTCTTTTATTCTCTCTCTCTCTCTCTCTCTCTCTCTCTCTCTCTCTCTCTCTCTCTCTCTCTCTCTCTCTCTCACACACTGTTTAATACTTCTTCTTTTTCAGTTTTCCACTTTTCTCAAGTTCTTCCTTCCGCTATAGCTCTGCCACTCTTCCTCTGTCCCTCCAATTTCTCATCCTGTTCATGCCCAACATGTTCTCTGTAGAAGTCTTACTGTGATCATACTCAGCAGAATCAGTACTGTCAGAACTTTCATGAATAGGGCACAATGTAATGCATATGCCAGTCGGTTGGCGGCTTGTTCTCATCTCTCACCTCAATGCCATTCAGTTGATCTCAGAGGCTTAATGCTAAGCCATGAACATTAGATTTATTTCAGATTTACCCCCCCCCACCAACAATGACGTGGTGTGAACTGGCTTCACATATTTTGCAATCATTAAACCTCTCATATATATGTATTTCAGCATTTCATTGATCTTTATTTATTATTATCCCTGGTTTTCATAAACTTTCATCAAAATGAAATCTCCCCACCTCTTAAGAAATTTTTTTATTTTCTGATGTTGGCCAGTTGAGGAAAATTATATCATAGAAACAAGGAAAAATGATATTAATCAATAAAATCATTGCCTAATATGTTGCACCCCTTTCTGATCCAATCAAATCTTGATAGATAAAATCAAGTACCATTTAATCCGGAAACATGGTGGCACAAAAAATTATTTGGGCCCTAAAGCACACTTAATAAACGTATGAATTTCATTGCATCGAAAACAAAATTTCCAGTTCAGTCACCACACATTCTGTGAGCAGTGGAGCAGACATCTGGCAAATTTAAAGAATATTCCAGAATCAATACGTCAATACGTTGATATGCACAAACAAGTATTTTGACTCCTCCCACTTTTTATTTAAAAAAAAATGCAATGTTGGAAAATTGATGATTTAAACAACTTTACAGCTCAAATAATACACAAGTTTTTACAGAAGAATTAATGTAAGTGCTTTTATAAAATTATAAGCATCACATTTATGCCTTTAATCCCTCAGAAAATTGGCCCCCATTCACTTTCATTGTAAGTGCCTCACTGTAACCTAAATTTTTGCTTCTTCTATTTTTAAAAAAAGGAAGCACAAGTCTAACATTTTTTTTGTGGTAATCAACATTATGCCACAAGTAGTTTTCCTTTAGATTGAGCTTAACTTGTACTGAACCCGGAATATTCCTTTAATAGCAGGGGTTTTGTGTTGGCCACAGCACAACAAGATTGCAGAGAAATTTCAAAGGCAAAGGTCCAGGGTTTAAACATCATATCTCTTCAGGGAATGACCACACACAATCTGGCCCAGGTTCTCTCACCTGAGGGGTTAGAGGGTAGAGATTTAAGGTGTGATGATAACTGACTGTGTTTGTGTAGGTGGAGAATGGAGACTCAAGTATGAGAGAGCCATCAGAGAGATCGAGTTCACTAAGAAGAGACTCAAACAAGAGTTTGATGACAAATTAGAGGTGGAGCAGCAAAACAAGAGGCAGCTGGAGAGAAAAGTAATACTCACACACACACACACTCGATGTAACATCACTGTTTCACACTTTGACACTAATAGCTCTGGCTGCTTTTCCACCACCTGGCACCTTTGCAAGCCTTTTTTCTTTATCCCATCAAACTAAGCCAAATTCCATATTTTGTTCACACACAATTCCACCACCTTTATGTTTTTCAAACCCTGTAAATAGGAATAGTTAGTCCTGCTCATGGAGATCTACCTTCCTGCTAGTTTAGATTCAGCTTTTATCAAATACACCTGAACCAGCTCATCATTGTCTTGAGATTTATATGAAAATTACTGGCAAATGTGTCATAAAGAAGGCCTGGAACTGTGGTATGCTTGGGTAAGAATGGTCGGCTAATCAACTAGTCATCTATCATTCTGTTTTTTTTGTCAGCCCATCAACTAGTCGATTCTGAAAAATATAGTTTTGCAAATCCCTTGGTCAATCTCCAGCAGCTGGACTGAAATGATGACCAGAGTCTATGATAACAATCTCTTCTTACATCACTCTTACATAACCCAATGCCTTATCCACTCAGTGTTCTGTAAAATTTATCATAAAGACATCACTTTCTCTTCACTCAAACTGTCAATGTGTACCAACACAACAGCATGTAATGTCTCAAATATGTACGTACTGACTGAAACTCACACATTTAGACAGGACAAGACACATTGGTGTGGATCTCATCTAGATGGACAGATCCACCTGTACAGACTCACTGAGAATCTGTGTATGTGTGTGTGCGTAGCTGACAGACCTGCAGGCAGACAATGAGGAGGTGCAGCGTGTGGCGCAGCAGCTGAAAAAGAAATGCCAGAGACTGACAGCAGAGCTGCAGGACACTAAACTGCACCTAGAGGGTCAGCAGAGCCGTAACCACGACCTGGAGAAGAAGCAACGCAAGTGAGTTGTCCAGGAAATGAAGGGAGAGAAAATTTTATTAGACATGCACTAATATGGAATTTCTGGCCTGATAATGCTAACCGATAATCAGCAGCGCTTTGTGGTAACACTAACCAATACTTTTACTTTTTGTGTTCTAACCTTTTTAGCTGAAGTGGCTTGCCAATTAGATCCTTTTTTTCTAATTATTTGCTTGACATGAAATTGGTGTTTTTATTTCTTTATTCCTCGTAATAATTTAAATTATTATTTTTTTTTTTTATCTGTTCTTCTTAATATTCTACTATAGTCCTAGTTATACATATTATAGCACAAAATATGAGCTGATGTTGATGTAATTCTACTCTCGATCTTGAACATTTGTTTTAATTAATTAAATTGACGTATTTGACATAAACGGATGAGACACAGTTTGTTTTAAAAGGTTAGAATAAAAGGTAAAAAATGCCCCTAAAAATTTAGAGGGAAAATATTGCCACTTAAAGGGGTAGTTCACCCAACATTTCTCTCATCATTTACAGTACTTACCCTCATGCCATCCCAGGTGTGTGTGACTTTCTTTCTTTTGCTGAACACAAACAAAGATTTTTAGAAGAATATCTCAGCTCTGTTGGACCATTCAATGCAAGTGAATGGTGGCCAGATCTTTGAAGGTCCAAAAAACATATAAAAGCAGCATAAAAATGGGCAGTGGTGGCTTGGCGGTTAAGGCTCTGGGTTACTGACTAGATGGTTGGGGGTTCAAGCCCCAACACTGCCAAGATGTCACTGTTGGGCCCTTGAGCAAGGCCCTTGACCCTATCTGCTACAGGGGCGCCGTATCATGGCTGACCCTGCACTCTGACCCCAGCTTAGCTGGGATATGTGAAAACAAAGAAATTTCACTGTATATATGAAAAATGTATAATGTGTGACAATAATAAAGGCTTTCTTCTTCTTCTTCTAAAAGTAATCCAGATGACAGTGTCCATGTATTCTGAAGCGATATGATAGGTTGGGTGAGAATCGTTTTATGGACCTATAGCTGAAATATTCTTCCTAAAATCTTCATTTGTGTTCAGCAGATGAAAGAAAGAGAATTTTCATTTTTGGTTGAACTATCACCGTAATGCAAAAGTTGATTTCTGACACTGGTTATGTGTCATATCTCATTTGTAAGGTCTCAATGAGTAAAATTCAAAACACATATTTATTTTGCACGCAAACAACAGTGAGTATTTGTAGATGAAAAGCTTCAGACACACATGTAAGGGGGCGTTCACACAGCTCATGTTATGTTCAAAAATGGCTAGATGGAGGGTAAAGGAATTGAACAGAACTCAGGGCTCTTGAGACACGAAACTATTTTTCAACTAACCAGCTGCAACTCTCACTAAGCATTTTCTCAATTGTTTGGCTTCTGCTTTTGTTACCCCACACTGGAAAGCCCCGCCCACAATTTAAAATCTTCTTTGTCCAAAATCCTGCACTTCATAACTGTACGTTAAAGCTCATATATGTTCTGATTGGCTGTAATATTGACTCTTCACAGCGTTTTCATTTTCAGTGAGGAATGTTGTTCACGTCTTGTTAGGGTGCCTTAGTAATCAGTATCCTGACTGTGCCAACTTCAATGGGAATATCTCAAAGTTAAACCAGTACCAACAAATCCTAGAACTAACAACCTTCTCCTCTGCCAGGGAAGAGATAGCTCAAAATGAATCTGTGTGACTGTGATTATCATTTCTCAGAGGGACGGGCTGTGAGCAAAGGACTGGTGGTGGTTAATGCATGAAGGTGCAGCAGCTAAGCCTCTCTAGACCCTTGAGTAAACAGGCGGAGACCGGGAGGCTGTGCCTGTCACAGTGCTGGGAATGTGTGAAAGTCCACTCTAAATGATCGGCCAGCAGCTCATGCAGCAGAGGGCAGATTTAGCCAAGGGGAGGGGTGAAGGGAGGCTCACTGTAGGGCTCGGATTAACACTCCGAGTTGCATAAAACTAATTTACGGGATTATAACAAGGCCTCAGAGAGAGAGAGAGAGAGAGATTCAGTTTTAGATTCAGCCACACAAAGCTGAAACCAGACAAAATTATTGTGAAGCACTCAGGGATTATAAAAATATAATATGCCACAAAAAGCAACAACATCTAAACCACACTCTTAATGAAATTGAAGAGTCAATGAATGATAATCAGTTCTGGGGAAAATGGAACAGTCTAAATAAACAACACAGCCAGGACACAGCCATACAAAACGGAGAATTATTGAAAAGCTATTTTAAAACGTATTCAGAGAAATTTCTCCAGAAAATCTCACACCTGACCAGAAAAACATGCAAAATAAGTCAATTGGAATCTACAATAAAAAAAATAAAAAACAACCCTTTAGACTATCAGATTAGCAGAGAAGAATTGACAGATGCACTTAAGAAACTAAAACCCAGAAAGGCATGTGGTTTAGACAACATTAGAACAGAAATGCTGAAGCACAGTCCTGCAGTAATGCAGGAGGCCTTGTTAAAACTGTTCAGTCTGGTTCTGCAAACTGGCTACTTTCATGATACCTGGAGTATGGGCTCCATACACCCATTATATAAGAGTGGAGACAAATTTGACCCCAATAACTACCGAGGTATTTGTGTGAACAGTAATCTGGGGAAGACTTTCTGTTGAATCCTGAATGCCCTGATACAGGCCTACCTTACCCTTATGTCTTGAGAAAGAGTCAGATTGGATTCCTGCCAAACCACCGCACCACCGACCACATTCACACGATAGTCAACCAGTACGTTCATCAAAAAAGCAAAGGTAAAATTTATGCATGTTTTATTGATTTAAAAAAAGCATTTGATTCCATTTGGCATGATGGTCTATATTATAAAATTCTACAATCCAGCATTGGGGTAAAATGTACGACACTATATCAAATCTATGTATTCGGACAACAGGTGCAGTGTTAAAATTTGTAATAAAGGAACAGAATTCTTCACTCAAGGGCGTGGAGTGAGACAGGGCTGCAGTTTGAGTCCAGCTCTGCTCAACTTTCACATTAATGAGTTATCAGTGCTACTGGAACAATCTGCAACATCGGTTTTACACTAAATAATTCTGAAGTTAAATTTCTTCTCTATGCAGATGATCTGGTGTTGCTGTCAGCTACTGCACAAGGGCTACAGCAGCACCTGAACCTGCTGGAGAACTACTGTCAGAACTGGGCCCTGACAGTCAATTTGAAAAAAACTAAAATGATGATCTCCCAGGAAAAAGCCAGATTACAGGAAACCAGATACACATTCACTCTGGGAAACACTACAATAGAACACACCCTACACTATGACTACCTCGGTCTTAAAATCAGTGCTTCAGGGGGTTTTGGTCTGGCAGTGAATGCACTAAAAGAGAAAGCTCGAAGAGCATTCTATGCTATTAAGGGCAAATTTACCCAAATAGACATTCCTGTAACAATTTGGTGTAAAATCTTTGATAGTATTATTATGTCTATTGCTCTGTACATATGTGAGGTTTGGGGTCCTCACCAGACGGATCCTCACCAAATAGAGGCTTAGTGATCACAGTCTGGCCATAGAAATTGGGAGACACAGACAAACATGGCTTCCAAAGGAAGAATGAGTCTGTGCTCACTGTGACACTGGTGAGGTCGAGACAGAGATAAACTTTCTCCTTCATTGTGAGAAATTTACAGAAGTGAGAGAGAGGTACTTTGACAAACTCTCAAACCTCATGCCACAGTTTCCCAGTTCAGCAGAAACAGATCAAATGCAGGTGTTACTGGGGGAGGACAATCATGCATCAGTTGCAACAAAATACATTTTTGAAGTGCACACCCTCAGAAACCAATTACTGCCTTAATGTACTTCGTTCATAGTATTTTTTTTATGTTCATAATGTCTTGTTAAATGCTTATTTTATTTTACAATGTATAGTGTATATTGTTATTATAGTTTTTATTTTATTTTATTCATTACCTGGCACCTTATTTTAATTCTATTTTATTGTTATTTGTTACTGTTTTATTATTATTTTTTGTCTTGTCATTATCTGTTTTGTGTATTAATGTTTTGATATTGTATGTAAACACAATCATGCTAATAAAGAACTTTAAATTGAAATTGAAAGAGAGAGATGGGGGGGGGGGGAGAAAGAGAATTAGGAAATAAAGGAAAATAACTGATTTGCGTCTAAGCATCATAGCTCACCCTCCCCGCACATTGTCGCCCACTTACATGTTAACCCAATCAGAACTCTTTCAACTAATGCCCCTCCTGACAAGCACGTCACATACAATACTGTAAGGCTTAGATGGGTTTTACCATTTCCCAGAGCTCTACTATGCTTGGCTATTTTAGAAAAAGCAGGTAGGTCATATTTTAATGGTTTGGTATGGTGTTTAATACTGTTTTACTACACCCTTTAAAGTAATTAAACCTTTAGTTTAAGTTGTTCTTAATTTAAGGAGTTTGTTGCAAATGGCTATAGTCCACTGCATTTTCATCTTGGGATGCTTTCACACTAGAGCTTTTGGTTCAGAGCCGAGTCCATTTAATGTCAGAGTTCAGTTTGTTTGGTTGGTGTGTAAGCGATTTTCCAAACCCGGATGTCCACCGGCGAATCTAATGAACAGGTGATCTGGGGTACGGTTCATGTTCGGTTCGCAGTTGGTACGAAAACTAACCATTAAAAAATGCAAAAGTGAACAGATATTTAAGGATTATTTGCATCTTTGCATCTCTTGATCATCATCCTAAAAAGAGCAAGCATATAAAGGTACCTCTGAAAATTAATTCATTGCTGTTTTCCAACACATTAGGGCCCACATAATAAATTACAATTTCTTTTCTAAAATAACACTTTATTTTTAAATGTTATAGCTTGTAGAAATCATGAAAATAACATTGAAAGATAGGAGCTTGCCTGCCTTCTCAAAAAAAAAAAAAATAAATAAATAAAAAAATGCTGCCGTTTTACTTTTAGATAAAGACTGAGTTGATGCCAGACTTTATATACAAAGTCTCATGTCCTTAGTATTTGCAGGGACCCTTTTCAATATTATTCACAAACATTTGACTGACTCACTCATTGCTCCTCTCTCTAGCCTCTTAAATGTTTGAATCCACCAGGATACAAAAACCTTTATAGGGTTAGAGATTAGAGATCATCTTTTGGTGAAAGGTTAGATTCAGTACGTTTCACACTGCGGTACATAGTGCTCTGTGTATTGACCATCTGATAACAGTGAAACATTGCAGTTTTACACGCTGAACAGATCAGAGTTTCTTCTCTCCTGAAAATGAGGTTGTTGACTGGGTGTTTAATGTGTGCAGGTTTGACTCTGAGCAGACCCAGGCTCAGGAGGAGGTGCAGAGAGAGAGGAGTCAACGGGAAAAACTGAGCAGAGAGAAAGACATGCTGACCGGGGAAGTGTTCAGCCTTCGACAACAATTGGAGGTCAACCACCTCTCTTATATTATCCTTCGCTTTGATATCTCTCGCTCACAGGCTTTTCCCAGCTCTGACGTACATGTGTTCTAAACAAGTTTTCCTCTGCTCTCTCAGGATAAGGATCTGGAAATATGTGCTGTCAGTCTAAAGCTGGAGCAGATGGAGGCGGAGCTTCAGGATCTGAACTCGCAGGAGTCAAAGGACGAGGCCTCACTGGCCAAGGTTAAAAAGCAGCTTCGAGACCTTGAGGCAAAGGTCAAAGATCAGGAGGAAGAGCTTGATGAGCAGGCGGGCACCATTCAGATGTTGGAGCAGGTGATCAAACACACACACACACACACACACACACACACACACACACACACACACACACACACACACACACGTTTGTATTCCTATCATGGTGAGAACTTTCTATTGATTTCTACTGTTTTTATACAATCCCTACCCAAACTGTCTCAATGAGATACAGTAAGTTCAGAACAAGGGTGTAGCCAGGAAATTACTTTTGGGTGGACCTCCATAAAAATGGATGGGCCAAATTTTTTTTAAACATATTTTCCTTAACAACAGAAAGGCGGCGCATTCAAACAGTTCTTTCACACTTTCAGAAATCTGAATTTATGAATATTTTAAACTATTTTATAAATATATATTTGAAGTCAAAGAATAATCTGTAATATTCTAGGTTCTAATTTACGCCACTGGTTCAGAACAAGAAAATAGTATATATTTTATATATGAAGAATTTTTCCAATTAACTACATCCCTGGACATCCCCAAAGGAAGTCTTCTTTAGATTGAGCTAATTTTTTGGGAAAATATTGTTCCAAAGTACAGCTTAGTAAACCCACAGATACACGGCACATTCCGACCAGCTGTACACTTATGAGAAATGTAAAGAAATAAATGGTTACTTTGTTAGGCATACATTGTATTCATATGGTTGATGTTTAATGTATTATTTCTTGAAATAATGCCCATTGTCCATGCATACAATTTTCACCTGTCATGTATAATATGCTAATGCATGTAGATTCGGCTTATGTGTCAGTATGAAGAAACTCAGTATTCGCAGTCTGCATACATTAATAATTATTATGAAGCATTTTATTGGTCTGTGACACAGGGCTATTTTGCACATGCATTTGAATGCACATAATGTGTATTTCACTATATGTCATTGCATTGATATGTGCAGAAGGTGTGTATTTGCATGCACTAAGGTGCTGATGTTGTGACCTGCAGGCCAAGCTTCGTCTGGAGATGGAGATGGAGAGACTGAGACAGACACATTCGAAAGAAATCGAGAGTAAAGATGACGAGGTGGAGGAGATCAGACAGTCCTGCAGTAAGAAGGTATGACACCTTTAACTGAGCTTAACTTACAACCTTTGTTATGTTAGCTCTGCATTGTGTGTGTGTGTGTACGAGCAGAGGCGATCCATGACAGAATTTTCCGGGGAGGCAAATATATAAATCAGGATTGAAAGATCAAACCAATAAAATATTGCTGTGGGTCTAAATATCATGTTTTATTATATGTTTATCGCTGGTAATTATGCTCTTGTACACAGATGATCTCTCCCTGATATCTTAATATAGTCTTGATAACTACTGTTGTGTTATAATCTTTCCAATCACCAACTCAACACTTGTCAGTACAACAAACTAACAGAACAAATAACGCAGCGCCAGTTAAAGACTTCAATCACTGCAAACATTTATAAATGAATGGAGGGCCCCATTCCATGTACAGTAACATCTAATCACCTCACACAGTATGTGCAGATGAATTCCATCCTCCATTAGTTCATTGAGTTTTTCACATGCTTTTAGATCTTCCAATGCATTTTATTCCATCTTTGGCATATTTTGAAAGTTTCTCTTCACCTGTCGCGTCAACAATAAGCAGGCTTGATGAAGTGTAAACATGATACTGAAAGCTGATTGGCTTGAATGGTTACTTCTGATAATGAATGATTATGAACACAGGATGAGGCAAATTCCATTTTGTCTTCATTTGGTCTTTTTTGGATGCTGTTTGAACAGAACCAGATGAAGTTGCTTAATTTGAATATCCATTTTGATTGGTCAGTTTACTAATGGCAGGAGGCTTTATGCTGTCAGCCACTTCTGGCATTCATACCGATTCATACAATAATTTAAACTCAAAAATTAAAGGCATCTGAGTTATGTATATTATTAGGTAAATTTATTAAAACATTTTTTATCACTTTTGTTGTTACGTTATTTTATTATAATTTTTTTAGCTCTGACCAGCTGCCACTGTGTACAAGCTGCTTATAAATACACATACATTGAATTTCTGTAGTACATGATTGATTTTACTGGTCATTAATTAGATTTATGTAATATACAGTAGTGTAAAAAGCAAACTGTCAAATAAATATTACCCGATTTTTGTTTGTTTTTTTGTTTTGTTTTTTTGTTTGGTTTGGTTTGGCTTGGTTTGTTTTTGTTGTTCTTTTTAAAACCTTGGGGCATGTTAGAGTTTCTGGGTATTCATGTATGATTCATTACTTTATGTTCTATGTGTCACACGTGCAAAGTGAACGTAAGACCTTTTCTTTTATTGTTGTAGATCACCTGCTAACACTCCTAAACACGATTAAGCATCCACAGAATGTACTTCAGTTTTAGAAGTGCAAATGTTCCGTTGAAAATATTTTAATTGCTGATGTTGGGTTTTTATGCAGAGCTCATTTTAACTATCATACAACATAAATAAACAAGACATATTCGGCCATGTGTTGAAAAAAAAAAATCTCATTAAGCACAGCTCTTGTTGGAGAAGGCAGCTGGGCATTTGTGGAGTGTCTTTGCCGTGGAGGTGCAGATAAGCTGAACTCATTGAGTTTTGTTTTGATGTATAATTCATGGGGTTGCTATTTTATTTTCATCACGTACGGTTCACCTTTCCCTCCTTTCCACTTAACCAATCAAGTGCCAGTACAGTGCATCCCATAATTACCCTCCTTCACATGACCAACTCTCTAGATTGACACTTGAAGATGCTTAGGGAATGTGTTTATTTGTATGAAATTATGGTATATAATTGGATTGACTCTTCTGAGCAGACCCACTTCTCAGAGACCTCCATGATGTTTTTTTATGATGGTTGTGTGTGCGTGCCTGTGTGTATGTGTGTGTAGCTCAAGCAAATGGAGGTGCAGCTGGAGGAGGAGTATGAAGACAAGCAGAAGGTCTTGCGGGAGAGGAGAGATCTGGAAGCTAAGCTGATGAGTGCTCAGGAGCAGGTACAGCACTCAACCCCACACTCACATGCTGAGCCTTATCTCTCATACTGTAGGCCAAGAATAATCCTGTGCAGCTATATTTGCTTATTCTTAAGGAAAGTTACAACTACTAATAGGCTACAATTTTTCCTTTTAGCAAAAAGGAACTTCTATATGAAAACACATATAACAAATATTGTGATTTTGCATACTGTTCACAATTGCTTTATAAAGTGCTAAAGTGAAACAATAATAATAATAATAAAAAAAACATAATTTGCAGCAATATCATTTAAGAAGCAAATAAAAAAAAATGGGGTCTTTACCTTAATTAATCTTTATTTTTTTTTTTTTACATTTCCTATATGAGCAAAATTTCACTTAGAAAATGGGTATGGCGAAATGCTGTCTGCTAATTTACCTGCCGAACGTTAGATATAATCCTAAACATTTTTTTGGATAGTGGAGCTGGGATCTTTTTTGAAAGTCACAAATATTAAATTCAACCGAATTCATCATTTATGCCTGTAGTGTCTCCAGTTAAGGTTTTGAATGTGTAGGGTATTTTAAAAAGTACACAAAGCATCACTGTTTGGTGTTTTTCAGGTGAGCCACAGAGATGTGGAGACAGAGAAGCGTTTGAGGAAAGACCTGAAGCGCACAAAGGCCTTGCTGGCTGACGCTCAGATCATGTTGGATCACCTGAAGAACAATGCTCCAAGCAAGAGAGAGATCACGCAGCTCAAAAACCAGGTCTGATTTCTGTTCCACAGCTTCCCTGAGGTCTGCTGTTAAAAGCATCATACGTGATGTCCAATACTAAAAAGTAAACCTCACCTTTGTAAAAACGCTTCATTTACTGTATGTGTGTGCTTCACAGCTTGAGGAGTCTGAGTTCACATGTGCAGCTGCAGTCAAAGCCAGAAAGTCTATGGAAGTGGAGATTGAAGACCTCCATGTCCAAATGGATGACATCTCCAAATCCAAGCAGGCGGTAAGTGTAAACCCTGGCCAGGGGTCTCATGCATATTTATTTGTTTTTTGTTTTGTGTTTTGATTTTTTTGTCAGTTTTAACTAATTTTTTCAAAGTTTTTTTTTAACAAGGACGTGTTAGTCTAGTGGTACTGTATTTGTTTTGCCTGCAAGGGTGAGAATTTCTTAATAAACCAAGCAAAATCACCATGCGTTTTCATGGAATGTTTTGAAAAAGAGCAGCTTTAACTCTTTCCAAGTTTTGAGCATCATGAGGATGGGATGACAGAATGTTCAGTTTAAAGCAAATTATTTGTAAAAGGTGATCTTCAGAAGTCAATTGGACTGACCAAATTTAGTCATATGAATGTGTGATTTTTGCCACAGCATTTAAGACAAACCCATTTTTATTTATTTTTTTACATACAATATATATTTACAAGTTGCATTCGAAAGACTTTTTATAATGCATATTACCCTATCTGTCTTTGAAAGAGGATCAGAGGCTGTCTTTTTTGCTGCTTTTACTTAAGATTCAGAGCAAGATCATCTCACAAACATACACCACACCACCTGTCTTCATCCACCTTCAGTGGCAGCCAGGATGTCATTTCAATTATTTACCACAGGGAAATGATTTCCGTCCATAATGGCACGTTTCCGATCTGGGATCTAATTTGAACAGGATGCATCACTGTGAAATACATTACACTTTAATTATTCTGTCATTGGTTCATTATTATTTAATTGTGGGGACAATTGTGTAATTAAGTCCTCCCTGTAGCATGTTATGAAGAAATATCAGGAGAGATGGAAGCAGCCAAATTTTGCAGATGCTGTTTCCCTGACTCTGCCTCCATATTGTTGTTGTTGCATGTTATATTTGCTCAGCTCTCTGGAGCAGGAGACACTGACAGAAGGTTGCAGTGAATGTTTTAATTTTCTTGAAAGCTACAGCCATGCTGATGCATTGTTCTGGTGAAGTGAAGTATTCTTTGTCACGTTTGTTTTGGGTATAGCTAATCCTAATCTTTTCTGAATATTGTCATATTGATTAGCTGGACCATGATAAATGGTCTGGTCATTATCTCCTCTGATTAACTAAAGGGTCTGTCTCTCATCCTCCCTGAGTGATCATGGATTTCCACTAGAGGATTAGAAGGTGACACAGGTTTGATACAGTGACCTGTCAGAGAGTGTTAAAGGTGCAGGACTTTACAGATCTATATCAGTGGAATTTTTTTTTTTTTCAAGTTTACATTTTATTTACTCTTTTGAAATATAAACTTGTACTATATAGATATACTCTTAACACCTGCAATGCAAACCTTTCTCCCCAATCCACCCAACCTTGCAGAAATTTAATCACCACTGTGTGTAAATTCAATAATTTTGTTATCTTCTTTAGAAAACGTGTTTTTGCGTCTGTCTGCGCTGTTTTTCAAAAGTTTTCTTAAGTAAACGTGCTATACAGACGTCTTGGCATACTACAACGCCTCATGCAGGAGCGTCGCAGTTTTTAGATGCCACGTAAAGTTAAAAAGAAGTTCAACTGTTAAAAAAGCGTCTAAAGACACCAGCGTTCTGCCTTATTTGTGGCACTGCATCTAGCTTTTAGAACCCAAGGACGCATTGTGTCTGAACCTCCCCTTACACTGTTTTAAGGAGAAACATTTAAATTTACAATTATAAAAGGTAAAAGCTACTGTTTTTCAGTAGTAACCAGAACGGTGACAAAAATTGGGAATTTTGTCAAAATGATTACCATGGTACATTTTTGTAATGGCATACATTATGAAAACTAAGCTGCAGAATGGTTAATTCATTATAAAGTCACATGAGCACATAACATGAATGCCTATGTTTACATATTAATGCCAGTTGGGTTTTCAACAACTTTGCCCTCTCTGATAAATGACCAGTATGTGGATGTTAGTCAATCATATCAGAGGAATTTTAATTAAAAAGTCATAAAATTACTGTAGCAATAACAGCCATTTTAATTGTAAGTTTCAGAGAGAGAATGGAAAATGGTCATGTAAAACTAAACTAAAAAAATTTGAAGGGAAAAAATAAAATGATACAAAAAAGTTGAAAACATCCCCTTTGATATTACTGCATACTGATTTGTGAACAAGAGTGTAAAAGATGTTGTTTTGTTGTCAGCATTTTAAGACAATGTGGTCTTGCTTCATTGCTCAGAGACGATGGATTGAAAGTTCAGAAGGGAAGACTTTAAATTGTACACTTTCTTTTCTTAGGCTGGAGTGTCTGGCTGTGGTAATTGTATTTTAAAGATTTTTTTTTTGTCAGTCTTTGACAATCTTGTTTCTGTTTGTGACTCATTTTTTACACATGGGGATTTGAGCTGCTAGAACAGCAGACGGTAAAACACACTCAGTCTAAGAAAGAATCAATAAAAAGATCATTGTGAAATGCCAATTTGCAGCAATTAAAGCGTCTCTCTTGACTGAAAATGAATGGGTGTGTACCATCAAGTGTGCCTGTTTTCCACATGGGAAAAACCAAATTGATCATATTTGTTCAAAATGTATTTCATTTCCTGCTTTTATGCTTACAAACTAATTAGTAACATTTGATGTCTACATTTATTGCTTTTACTACTACATTTCAAAGTTACTCCTCAGAGTTTAGCGAAGTGAATTGTTGAGGTAATTATTATTGAATGGAATTAGACCTCTGATACTGTGTGACAGAGCAGGCAGTGAAGTGTTAGTTTCTAATTGGGAGAGCTTTAATTGTGAGGAACTGCGCTGTATTTTGTGTTCTGATGGATTTATACAATTGAGCAGCCACTGTTTAGTAAGAAGGTGACAAGAAAATTATCTCTCTTAGGAATAAAAGGGGTTGGGGTTTGTTTGAAACTAAAAATGAAAGCTGAATTCAGAGCACTGGCCAAGCGGTTAGCTGCACATGGTTCAAACATATTAAAGAGAGGTGCTAATATGAGAGGTGCAGGTTTAAGTCCCCCCCCCCCCCCCCCCCCACAAAAAAAGAAAAAAGAAAAAAACATATCCTGTAACATTCTGCTGTCTGTATCAATAACAAAGGCAAAAAGCCCTCAAAAAACATGAATGAATTCTAATTGAACATGAAATATAAACATACTTCCAGTAAATCATTATTTAATCATTTGCTGTTTTAATAATCATTTCCATGTTCCTATTAATTGGTATTAAATAATAAAATAATGTTTGTCTTTGTAATCTTGACTCTTTTTATGTAAGGTTGCGATGTAACGGCCGCTTTTAAAAATGGCCACGAAAAAAAAATCAAGTTCCGGCAAGATTTTATGTTGTTAATTATCTTGTTTCATTCAAATAAATCCGATTAAGGCTGTAAAATATGTTGCAAAATCATGTTGACTGAACACATATTTCCATTAAAGACTTTATTTCAATATGCGTGTTCATGTGTTTTAATGCTGTTGTTTGGTTCTCTCATGCAGCTTGAGGAGCAGCTGAGTCGTTTGCAAAGGGAAAAGAATGACCTGCAGTCTCGTATGGAGGAGGACCAGGAGGACATGAACGAACTCATGAAGAAACACAAAGCCGCTGTTGCCCAGGTAACTCTCTCCAGCGCTCAGGCTTGTCACAGTGCTGTACAGAGACTCTCCCACGTCTGTCAACAATCACACACACAGTACAACATATACACAGCCTCTGCACCATCCTCATCTCAAGAATAAGACTCCTCGCAGATATACAGCTTTTTAAGTTTTTTTTTTTTTTTTTTGAAAGCTTACATGTGCATAGTCTTTTTTGAAAGTGAGAGTGTTTGCAACACTTTATAATAAGGTTGTATATGTCAACACTAGTTAATGCATTAGGTATCATGAACTTAGAATGAACAGTCATTTTTAATAGCTTTATTAATTTTGGTCAATTATTTTATAAGTATACTGTTGTTCATTAGTTCATGTTAGTTCATAAATAATTAACTGATGTTATACATATATTTGTTACATTATTTACACATATCTGTCATTTCACAGTATTATTCATTGCTTTTTCTCTGCAACATGCTTCCATCATGCAAATCAAATTCTCAGTGTCAAATGTGTGCAAATGAAACCTGGACCACTTTGTGTTTTTCTCTTTTGATTGGTCGCACATGCGGCTCACAAAGTGTCATTAGAGCGATTGCCATTTATTTCAGTGTGTGGGTTGATTGCTATTACGAGTGTTTTAAACACAGGATTGTTACAGCAGCGATGTAGAGTTGAGTGATGTCTCTCCACAGACCCTAAGTAAACACATCCTCTCTAGCGGAACAGTGTGATTCCCATGGGTTTACTTCACCAGCTCTATGCTTCTTTTACAGGAGCACCGCGCAGGTTTTCAAATGCTTTACATCAGTCACATTCATACTTGATGCATTCAGACCGTCTCGCAGTCTCCTCTCTCTTCGCTCCATTTCACTCACGCTTCTGTTAACATGCCATTTATCGCTGCCATTTTTCTGTGAGATGACATTAACAGACCATCAGATTGCTTGTCTGTCAACGGTTAAATGGTTTGCCATGTGCCAAAAGATATATCACTGAAATAATATGCCATCATAGTGCATATCGTCCACTTCTACAGTATTTGCTGTATACTGCACGCCGTTTTTATAATTGTATACAGGACTGTATGCAGCCATTAAATGTAGGATACTATGCTGTTGTCACATGAGGTGAATATAGAATGTCATCCGAATAATATACAGAAAACTCATACACTTGCACACAGTTTGCCTTATTCATGAAACATGAGCAGAGCAAATGTGCATGTAAATTATATGTGAAACCTCTCTTTTATAAATTGTCCCATTGAAATCAAGTTTCTTTTGAGTTTACTCTCCATATATCCCAAAATATCTTTCAAATTTATTTAAAAAATACTTGAGTGGAACTATGGTACAGTGATGGCATCATCAAATGGTAATACCAATGCCACATATACAGTATACACACTCAGTGACCACTTTATTTGGAACACCTGTACACCTACTTCATGCGATGGTCACACTTTATATTAGGTGGCCTTAACTATTATGTACTAACATTAAATGCATACAAGACTATGTTGTTCTGCACATTTGCTGCTACTGAGTTTGAGATATGGGTAGGTTTTGGAGTAAGGTTAGGGTTAGGATTAGGAGTAAAGTTAACAGTGTAACTATGAATGTAATTAAATGCAAGTACTTTAAATGTAATTACAGTGCAACAACATGTATGTACATAGTAAGTACATTGTATCAAATGGTTAAGTACATAGTAGTTAAGGCCACCTAATATAAAGTGGGTCCCATGCGATTATCTAATCAGCCAATTGTGTGGCATCAGTACAGTGCATAAAATCATGCAGAAGCAAGTCTGGGGGTTCAGTTAATGTTCACATCAACCATCAGAATGGGGAAAAATGTGATCTGATACACATTTGGTGTGCACAGGCTCACCAACACTGGACAGTTAAAGACTGGAAAAACAGCCTGGTCTGATGAACCTCGATTTCTGCTGAGATACACAGATGGTTGGCCCACTGCAGCCTCTTCTTGGCTGACAGAAGTGGAACCTGAAGTGGTCTTCTGCTGTTATAGCCCATCCGCCTCAAAGTTCGATGTGTTGTGCTTCCTGAGATGCTATTCTAGTCACTACAATTGTACAGAGTGGTTATCTGAGTTACCATAGCCTTCCTGTCAGCTTGAACCAGTCTGGCCATTCTCTGTTGAACTCTCTCATTCACAAGGCAGTTCCGTCTGCAGAACTGCCACTCAATGGATGTTTTTTGTTTTTGCCACCATTCTGAGTAAATTCTGGAGACAGTTATGCATGAAATTCCCAGGAGATCAGCAGTTACAGAAATACTCAAACCAGCCCGTCTGGCACCAAAAATCATGCCACGGTCAAAATCACTGAGATCACATTTTTCCCCATTCTGATGGTTGTGAATATTATTAACTGAAGCTCCTGACCTGTATCTGCATGATTTTATGCATTGCACTGCTGCCACATGATTGGCTGATTAGATAATCGCATGAATAAGTAGGTGTACAGGTGTTCCTTATAAAGTGGTCAGTTAGTGTCTATTATGGTACTGAAGGATTACCATACCACGTACCATGATATTTATATCGAACTCCAAGATACTTCAGAGAATACCATGGTACTGTCTACCATGATACATGTCCAAACAAGCATAGTATTACCATGATACCATGTCCAAATGATCCTTTTTGGTACTTTTTTGCTAGTGAAAGCACATTGTAGAATATTATTTAGAAACTGTCTTTGGTTGTTTTGAGATTGTTGTATTGTATGAGTAATTTCGGCCAGATTTAAAGTTCAGACTGATGCTTGTGGAAGACAGACTCTGACCATTCTGGTGTGTGTTCTTGTGCAGTCCTCACAGAACTTGGCCCAGATCAGTGACCTACAGGCCCAGCTGGAGGAGACCATGAAGGAGAAACAGGACGTGCAGGAGAAGGTGAGTTCGCTCTGCAGAGATCTGTCTTCTACAAAGCCAACGCTGTTGCTTTCATTCTCTCGGTACAGCCTATATGGATTGAATAAATAAAGTGTTGTTTATCTTAGGCAAGGATCAGTGCTTTACTAAGTGCTCCTGTTATCCTGCTGGTATGTTTATTAGTTTGGTGTACTTGCATGACAATTAATTATCCAACAATTAAGTAGAAATCAGCTCCTTTATTGTCTCATTTCTGCTTAAAGTAAAATAGGGTGAGGACATTAGAGATTTGTGCCTCCCAGTTTCACTGCACAGCGACAATTTTGAGATAATGAGACTCACCTCTTAACAATTGCCTTTCATGAGATTGAAATCAGACTCCGCCCCCTCTGCATTTGACTGTTTCATAAGATAAGGATCAGACTTGGCTACTCTCAGCATTTGACTTCCTTGAGATCAAGATCAGAGTCTGCCCCTTTGAGCATTTTACTTTTTAATGAGAACACAAACAGATTCCGTCCTCTCAGCATTGAACTCTTGAATGAGATCAAGACCAGAATTAAAAAATATTCAGACTCAGGGCCTGGGTAGCTCAGTGGAGTCCACCCCTGGAGTCACAAGTTCGAATCCAGGGCATGCTGAGTGACTTCAACCAGGTCTCCTAAGCAACCAAATTGTCCCGGTTACTAGGGAGGGTAGAGTCACATGGGGTAACCTCGTGGTCACGATTATTGGTTCTCGCTCTCAATGGGGAATGTGGTAAGTTGTGCATGGATCGTGGAGAGTAGCATGAACCTCCACATGCTGTGAGTCTCTGCAGTGTCATGCACAGTGGGCCACGTGATAAGATGCACGGATTGACGGTCTCAGAAGCGGAGGCAACTGAGACTTGTCCTCCACCACCCGGATTGAGGTGAGTAACCGCGCCACCACAAGGACCTACTAAGTAGTGGGAATTGGGCATTCCAAATTGGGGAGAAAAGGGGATACATTTTTTTTTTTTTTTTAAATGATCAGACTCTGCCCCTCTCAGCAGTTTGCTTTTTTTATGGCTCTTTTTATTTTTATTACTGGCCAGGGTACAGAGAGGGATCTGTATGATGGCAAACGGCTGATGTCTCGAGCTGCCCAGGTAAAGCAATTTATTCCAGCCATCCCAGCGTGCGTTGCGGAGATGCGTCAGTTTTGGGAAAAGCCTTTTTCATGTGCCTGTTAAAGGTTATTCTACACTGGATGTGCATGAAATGAAGGATCTGGGGATTTCCTGCCCCCCTCCAGTTGAGAGATCAGACTCTGCCCCTCTCAGCAGTTGACTCCTTTTCTGAGGATATTTTAAGGGTTGATAAGGAAGGTGCTCATTAATTTTTTCACTGTAGTTCAAAATCTTCAAGCATTTTTATGTACATAGCCTCTGCCCCAAATTGTTGACTACATCTGTTCCAAATAATTGTTCTACACTGTAGGGAACACATTTGTTTAATAGGAAAAATTATATCTGTCCACTAGTGAATACAGTGGCAGTCATTATTCTCAGCACAGAATATTTTACCTCTTTAAAATAACTGAGGCACAGAGTTGGATTTTTTTGAATAATAGATTTGAATCCTGTGTAATTGAGTGTCTGAATCTGTATTCTGGTCTGGATGGGATTGGACATTGCAGTTGATGTAAAGTGCAAGAACTGGATTAAAGGCTGATAAACAACGTCGGTAAAGTCACCCTGTGGTGTTAAGGGGCTTTGTCTCTTTGAGTCATAGCTCTGCAAATAACACAGTTATATTTAGGCCTTCAAGTTAGTATGTCCATGAAATACAAATTACTGTTTTTTTCTTCTTTGTGACTGTGTAGGGGAGGGCAGTATGACCATAGCTTATAACATGGTGTGAGTCATTTTATATCACAGTAATGGTATATATTTCAATAGTAATTTTTGCAGCAATTACAACCCCGAAATACCTATTTTTTGACAATCCACTAAATACTTTGCAAATGAAAAGTTTTATATTGAGTTAGAAACAAAGGACTCAGAACATTACAATATGATTGGAGGAGCTGCATTCGAAGCAATTGTCAGATAACCTATTGAGCAGAGCTGTGACCACAAATCAGATGAATTATGTTTTTGCATGTTTCATATGCTGTGTTCACCGGAAGCACCCTTCTAGAATATTGCATATAATAGTCTATTGCATATAATAGTAAACACCGATCAGCCACAACATTAAAACCACCTGCCTAATACTGTGTAGGTCCCCCTCGTGCCACCAAAAGAGCATCAACCCGCATCTCAGAATAACATTCTGAGATGCTATTCTTCTCACCACAATTGTACAGAGCGATTATCTGAGTTACCATAGACTTTGTCAGTTCGAACCAGTCTGGCCATTCTCATCAAGGCGTTTCCGTCCACAGTACTGCCACTTACTGGATGTTTTACGTTAAATGTCCAAAAGGGGTAATAAAGTGTCCAAGTGGGAATAGTATTCATATTAAAGGGGGAATCTGGCATCCTCGCGGTGAACGGGGCTCCGTGAAAGGGCGGGGTAGTGTCCATAGGATAGCCCAGGCACGGGCTGGGTCAGTCGGCCGCTCAAGCTCCCCTCCAAAGTCCATGGTGCGAGGTGCGGCGTTACTGGCAGCCTGTCTTCCCAGGCCCGTGGCAAGCATGCCCGTCGGTGGCAACGTGAGCTGTTCACCCCCGGCATTTACACTGAATGGTGGCAAAAACAAAAAACATCCATTGAGTGGCAGTTCTGCAGACGGAAATGCTTTGTTGATGAGAGAGGTCAACAGAGAATGGCCAGACTGGTTCGAACTGACAAAGTCTATGGTAACTCAGATAACTACTCTGTACAATTGTGGTGAGAAGAATAGCATCTCAGAATGATCGGTGTATAGTTATACTGTATTGAAGTGTATATTAGGGTTTTTTAAACAAGTGTCCTGGGACTTCCAGGGGTCTGCAAAAGGGGTGCTAGGGAATCACAGGATATTTCAAAGAAAAAACAAATGTGTAAAAAAAACAAATAAAAAAGTAAACATTTAACAACTTCTGTTAAAACATTCTGTTTTCTAAGGACTACCAATAGATTTGAATTAAATTGAAAAAATTTTGTTCAGGTTTTAACATGTAACTACTTTTAGTTGGTAGGAAAAATATTATGTGGTCAACATAATACAAAAGAAATATTTTCCAAATGTTTATTTATTTCAGATATTTTGTTTTATACAATAACAATAGATAATCCAATCATTTAATTGGATTTCACAATACATTTAGTTACTTATTTAATAAAATATTTCATTATTTCATAATTCTGATCTGATTTTTTATTTCTTTTAATTTTTATTCCCAATTTGGAATGCCCAATTCCCACTACTTAGTAGGTCCACGTGGTGGCGCGGTTACTCACCTCAGTCCGGGTGGCGGAAGACAACTCTGTTGCCTCCGCTTCTGAGACAGTCAATCCACACATCTTTTCACGTGGCTCATTGTGCATGACACCGCGGAGACTCAGCATGCGGAGGCTCATGCTACTCTCCGCGATCCACACACAACTTCGCGCCTCATTGAGAGCGAGAACCACTAATCGCGACCATGTGGAGGTTACCCCATGTGACTTTACCCTCCCTAGCAACTGGGCCAATTTGGTTGCTTAGGAGACCTGGCTGGAGTCACCCAGTACACCCTGGATTCGAACTCGCGACTCCAGGGGTGGTAGTCAGCATCAATACTCGCTGAGCTAACCAGGCCCCCCTCATAATTCTGATTATTTAACGATATCACCATTTTTTTCTTACACAATATAAACTGGTCTTTGTACATGAAAATATATCACTGCCGTTTTAGTTTTTTGGAAGGGGGTACCTTAGTGGTTCTTGGAATCAAAGAGTTTGAAAACCCCTGGTCTGTATAATAGTGTGTATTAGGCCACGTCCACACTACATTTACATTTACATTTATTCATTCGGTAGACGCTTTTATCCAAAGCGACTTACAAAAGAGGAATAGATTACAAGCGAATCATCTTAAGGAGACAGTGGTATGAAAAGTGCCATATTACAAAGTTTCACTAACATCAGAATAGTAGTATTCAAGTGCAACAAGAATTTTTTTTATTTCTTTTTTTATTGACTGGTCCACTAATCCATTTTCGTTTGAAAGTGCATTAATTTTTCTACCTTTACGCATTTCATCCAAACTGGAGCGGTGTTTTCCTCCACCCGAAATGAGAAGAAGAGGTTTCAACTTAAATTAATTAGTGTGGACGTGGCGGTAGTCGATCATTTTCTGCTGGGTCTTATATTTTTAAATTGTAACTCAGTATCTGTGTGTTTGGCAGCTCACAGCCCTGCAGAGTCAGCTAGAGTTCCAAGAGCAGTCCATGGTGGACAAGTCTTTGGTCAGCCGGCAGGAGGCCAAGATCCGTGAGCTGGAGACCAAGCTGGAGTTTGAGAAGACACAGGTCAAACGCTTGGAGGTGAGTAGGCAGGATTGGTGTATGTATGTGGGCTGAGCTTGCAGTGTACTGGAAGTGTTAAAAGGTCAGTGCACAGGCATTAAAGAGTCAGATAAGAGTGAAATTAATCTACACACCCACCAGACCTCTCCCTCTCCCTCAACTGTATCATGCCCAGTTCTCTTTATAGACATCTGACCATTGCACTAGCCAAAATCCACAGTTCTATACATCAAAAATACATCAAAAATCATTACAGTACAAATTGAAAGTAGATTATTTCCATTTCCCTCTTTTTTTTATTTTTATGAATTGACACTGTCAGTCCCCCTTTTTAGATTGAAAATGTATTTAATTTAATTTCTGATTATATTTTGTGTTGCTGGAGGCAGCAGGTCATCTGTTTTTTCATTGTACACAGAATGTTTAATTAAAAGTGTTCTCTTTTTAACATTCGTTTGGTATCTCACTATGGGTAATGCCTCAGGCGTGGCCAATTCTGGAAGCACCAATAACACCCAATCTGTCACTTGACAGACCAATCACAGCAGTGATGAGGGAGTCCCACCTCCCTATAGAAATCACTGTCATAGGTGCCTACTTCAATCTTGTTTTCTTCCCTGTGAAGATCTTTGGAATCTCACCTCAGCAGGACTCGTAAGAAGTGGAGAAATGGATCAGGCGAGCTGTTCAGGTACATCGCAGAACGCGGCTGTTCTTAGAGTATATTCACTGTCAAAATATATTTTCTGCTGTATTTATAATGTTTTCTCCGGGTTGCGTGAACCAGCGCGTTGTGGCAGTTTTGCGTTTTTTCTGCGTTTCGAGCTGTTATTGATTCTACCTCTACTGCTTCTGTGTTTTTGAGTTCGGGTTCTGTCATGGCAACTGCGAGCTCACCGAGCGGTGGAGCGAAGGGGAAGGATCCCTCCCATCCGTGCGCTTGTGGATCTATGATCTTGCAGAAGAATTCCTACCCACTTTATTGCCTGTCTGGGGATCAGGCATGCACAGGCCACATTCGCTAATCCGAGTGTTGCCCACATTGTTCCCGTTTTGTACGGAGAGTTTTGGAAAGGAGGGTGTGGGTTACGGCATCGAATAATGAGGATCCCTATTTTTCTCCGCCACCAGCGTAGAAAGACCCCCCCACCCCAGCTGCAAGGACAGCACAGCTGGGGCGATTTCCTGGATGAAGTCTCTCCTGATCTTCCTCCCCTCGTTGAATCAGCCCCTTTGATGGGGGACAAGGAAGAGGAGGAGCAGGAGGATGACACTGATGATCATCTTTTGGAGGACGATGGCGAGAGGGATGAAGATGATGCCATTCTCTCAGCTCTTCCTCCTTCCTGATCGGTTAGCCCGGTGGACGCGACCCCCTCTCCTGTCCAAGGAGAGCTGGACCTTATTGAGATGTGTTGGAGGGTGGCAGCCAAGCTCTCCATCGACTGGCCATCACAGCAGACTGGCCAGGGTACAGAGAGGGATCTGTATGATGGCAAATAGCTGCCGTCTCCTGCTTCCCCGGTAAAGCAATTTATTCCAGCCATCTTAGTGTGCGTCATGGAGATGTGTCAGTTTTGGGACAAGCCTTTTTCGCACATAGTGCCTGTTAAAGTTTGCGCTACGCTGGATATGCATGAAATGGAGGATCTGGGGATGTTCTGCCCCGCTCCAGTCGAGGAGTCAGTGGCGAATCACCTTCACCACGATTGTCGGGCGTTTTTTTTCCGTCTGCTCCCGCTTCATTGCCAGGTGGGTCGGAGAGATTGTCGGACTCCATTTACCAAAAGATCTACCGATCTTCAGCCCTAGCTGTAAGGGCTGTTAACACCACCTCGCTCCTCACAGCATATCAGACCAAGTTGATGGAGGAGATGGGCTGACAAATTGATGTGTGGGCACCAGATGCGGTGTTGTGGTAAGAGATCTGAGTTATTGTGGATCTCAACCTACGTACGTCAAGAGGGGCTGTCCAGAACTGCGGCCGCAGCATGGGTCTCGCCATTGTGGGCGAACTGGCTATTTGGCTCGGCCTGTCTGAGAGGGAGAAGACAGATTTCCTCTATGCCCCAGTGGAACCGAAAGTCCTTTTCGGGGCTACGGTGTCCACAATGCTGCAGCAGTGTGATTTGAGTAAAAAGGATGGGGAAGTGTTTAAGGCCTGCTGTGGTGAGCAGGGCGGAACTGATCAGCATCAGGGCAGAGCGAGGCCGGGAAGATAAGTGCCGAATGACTTCACCTGCATGCCACATCAGTCTTGTGTTCCAGCGAGGGGTGGCGGGAATACTTAAGGAGAAAAGATAATGGCAGACGAGAGAGAGAGATGCATGAAGCTGTTTGTGTGTAGTGTGTTGAGCTGAAAAGCCAACAGAGTTTGTGTAGTGAAGCTGAAAAGTGAGCCTTTTGTGTACTGCTGAGAAGTGGCCTTATTGTGTGCGACTGAGGGGTGCAACAACAGATGTCTGTGTGTTTTGTCAAGCCGGCCCCAGCATCCTCCTTTCCACGAACTGTTACACCTGCCTTCCCCGAAAATCCACTGCTCAAGGCTTCTTTTGCGGTGGTGGCACCAAACATTGTCTGTCTAACCCTCAGGGGAACAAGAAGAGACGGGCAACCTTACCAGTGTTCTGCTTCAGGACATGGAGTGGGTGAACAGCACTTGCGGAGTCTCTGTTCCACTCCTGCCTCAAGAAGTGAGTTTGTTTTCTGCCTCTCCAGCCAAGAGGATTCGGAAGGGCAATCAAACCATAAGTTTTATGTTACACGGTTCATACACAAACGATTTAATGGGAATGTTGGCACCAGTTCCCCCAGTGCATCTCAGTTTGCAACCTCCCCTCTCCACCCACATGGTCAGAAAACAGAGAGGAAAGTTTGCCCAAAAACATTTGACAAAATCTCCTCTGTGCATCCAGGCAGTGGAGCAAGGGCACAGCAGTGTGTGAAATCACAAAACAATACCGAACCCAGAGCGGCAATCCCCAGCTCAGCTTCTAGATGGTGCCTCAGCATCATCAGTGAGTGAGAGCTTCAGAGGGCCCCTCTCTATTCATACAGAAGGTTGCCGCACATGCGCAGTTCATCCCTTGGTTTTATTTACGATAAAACAGGGTTATTGGCTGCAATTTGCTGTAAAACCACCTCTGTTCAACAGTGTGTTAATGTCACCAGCGGAGGGGGAGTCAGCTCGGATTTTAGAGGAGGAAATAGCCAATTTGCTGAGCAAAAGAACAATAAGGATTGTGCCGCTGGAGGAAAGCTGTCAGTGCTTTTACTCCAGGTAATTCGTCATCCTCGAGAGGAGGAGGTCCCCGTCCCATTCTGGATTTGCGAAACCTCAACAAATACCTCAGATGGTACATGTTCAAAATGTTCATGCTCAAAACACTCAGTTTTATTCGTTCCAGAGACTGGTTTATGTCAGTCGATCTGAAGGACATGTATATTCATCATCTACCTGTCACACAGAAAATTCCTAAGATTTACCTATTAGGGAATAGCTTACGAATTTCTGAAGGTGCCTTTCAGACTTTCATTGGCACCGAGAGTCTTCATCAAGTGTGTGGAGGCAGCGCTAATGTCACTGAGGTTAATGGGTCTCAGGGTGTCTGCTTATCTAGACGATCTACTGCTGTGCACACCATCGTGGCAGCAAGCAGAGATGGATAGATACAAGAATGCTGTTGTCTCATTTAGCGAATCTGGTATTCAAAATAAATGAGACAAAGAGCTTTCTGATGCCCTCACAGGAAATAAATTGAAATCTCAGATTGAAATCTGATCAGTATCCAGTTTTTCTGTCAAGAGGATTGATTCGTGGTTGTTTGTCCCTTTTTCAGAAGGGGAAAAAAGTCTCATTCAAGTTGAGTCTATGCCTATTGGGTCTGATAGCCTATGGGACTACTGTGAATGAGAGAGTTTCAGCATTGGATTGCAGCGCAGCACTTGTGTTCTCACCGTCACTTAAATTGCAGAGTAAGAGTGACATCAGAGGGGATGCTCGCTCTCCATCACTGAAGAATCTCTGCTTTCCTTAATGGGGGAACCCCTTTGGGGGCGGTCTCTCTCTGAGAAAAGTTGTGACGACAGACGCGTCACTCACAGATTGGGGCGCGGTGTGCGAAGGCAGAATAGTGCATGGGCTTTGGCCCGTATCACTACATAATGCACACATAAACTTTCTGGAGTTACTGAAAGTGTTTCTAGCATTGAAGCACTTTGTACAGTTCCTTCAAGGCCACAATGTCTTAGTCAGATCAGACAACAGTGGCATACATAAACAGACGGGGGCACGTGTTCACAGCGGCTACACAGCCTGGCACAAAAACTGATTGTGTGGAGCGGTGCGTGCCTTTTCTCATTACTGGCGACGCACGTTCCAGGAGCGATAAATATGGGGGTGGATCTCCTGTCCAGGGGGAATCCTCTTTACAGAGAATGGAGACTTCACCCTCAGGTGGTGAATCAGCTGTGGGAGAGATATGGGCGAGCTGCCGTAGATGTCTTCGCATCGCACAAAAACGCTCATTGCCCTCTGTTTTCTCTGGCGAGATATGGTGCTTCTATGGGTGTGGATGATCTAGTGCATCCTTGGCCAAATGCACTACGTGTTTCCTCCACTGATTCTGTTATCTCCTGTTGCAAGCGCAGGGGGAAATATTTCACCCCACCCTGGATCGAGTAGCGCTCTTGGCCTGGCCTGTTACCCGTCATGGGTTTACCCCCAGGGTGATTGAAACGATTCAGAGTTTTGTGTGAAGTGAAGTGAAAAAAACTTCAAACTTTAAAGTGAAGCACAAGCATATCTGCAATACGGGAGTTGGCTATGTCTCATAGTGAGATACCGAACGAATGTTAGAAAGAGAACTTTAGGTTACTCACGTAACCCCAGTTCTCTGATAACAGGAGTGAGGTATCTCACCACACTTTCCTCCATGCAGTTGCACGGAGAAGAGAAATGCGGAGAATGAAGTAGGCACCTATGACAGTGGTTTATATAGGGAGGTGGGACTCCCTCATCATTGCTGTGATTGGTCTGTCAACTGACAGACTGGGTGTTATTGGTGCTTCCAGGATTGGTCACGCCCAAGGCGTTACCCATAGTGAGATACCTCCCTCCTGTTATCAAAGAACCAGGGATACATGAGTAACTTAAAGTTTTCTCTAATGCACTTATTTCAGTGTTTTTGTTTAGGTTGATTTGAAGTTTTTTTTTTTATCTTCTGACGTGACATTTCCCAGCAGCCAGCACTTTTCATCGTTCATCTCTGTTGGGTGTTCCATGAGCTCACCTGCTGAATTACAATGGGCATTCTGCACAAATTACAAGCAACTACTGCACCCACAGCTAAATCTGTCAACAAAAATGCTTTGAAAATGTTATTATTACTTATTTGTTGGACATGTAGTTCTATGTAGAGTTTGACAATGTGATCTCGAGGGGGAGATTGTTTTATCCATGTCCTTGCAAAGCTATAAATATCCGTAGAATCTGTGTTTTCCTAATTTCTGTGGTTTTGATGCCAGCACAGCCAACCAACGGTGTGAAAAATCACAGAAAAGTTGCCTCGGAAGTTATTTGAGTTTCACACCATATGGATAGCTTGACAATCTTGCATATTTCAGTACCAGACTTAAAGGATATGGTAAACAACCACAATGGATTCAGTATCATGAGCCTCTGAGATGCATAACCCTGCAAATTTAGCTTCATCAGTTCACTTTAGTTCCTGCAGGCAGGGTTTTCTGCAGTGATTGTGCATGTTACTGCTGGATATCTATGTTAATTTATTATGTTATTGGGTCTTGTGATTCCTCAGAGTCTAATAGCAAGGCTAAAAGAGAACCTCGAGAAATTAACAGAGGAACGAGATCAACGCAGTGCCAGCGAAAATCGCGAGAAAGAACAGAACAAGCGTCTCCTCAGACAGATCCGAGACATTAAGGAGGAGATGGCTGAGCTAGCCAAAAAGGAAGCGGAGGCAAGCCGCAAGAAACACGAACTGGTGAGGGGCCTGATCTGCTGTGCTGTTCACTGATATTCTCATTCTGGTTCTCAAGTATCTTAAGCATGTGATGAAAGCAGACATGTTACATATTTGTTATAAACAAGGTTTCCACGGTCATCGAAAACCTGAATATTTCAGAAAATTGTTTTCTAGTCCTTAAAAAATTATGGAAATTACTAAAATCTAAAAAGTTACAGAAAAGTTATGGAAATTTCTTCAATGAATATATATTTCAATTGTTATGCTTTTCTCTAAACATTACATTGGCTAAATATTGCTCTTCTGTAGAGTAAAACTTGATCCTATGCCATAGGGATGTCTGATTTGTGAGCAAATTGTTCAAATATAAATTTATTCTTTTCAATGCATCTGTTTCAGTGAACCAGTTCACATTAAGAATTCATGAGAAAATCGATCTGATTTGGAATGATTTAAAAAACCCTTATCCAGTTGTCACAAACAACTGGAAAGATCATGGAAAAGTCATGGAAATAAATATCTCAAAAAGTTTGTGAACCCTGTATACAACATTTACTTTGTTTATGTGAACCTCCTTTGCAAAGGGATACATTTTAATCCTGTCTTTTTAGGAAATGGATATTGAGAGTTTGGAAGCAGCCAACCAGAGTCTCCAAGCGGACCTCAAGCTGGCCTTCAAGAGGATCGGGGACCTCCAGGCTGCTATCGAGGATGAGATGGAGAGTGATGACAATGAAGAACTCATCAACAGGTAACAATTGCTGCTTCATGGACTCTCTCTTCTCATGTAGACATCAGGAGAGCTTACTAGTGTTCATAAGTGGGGGAAAAAATGAAAACGAGAGAAATAGAGAGCAAAAAAGAGACGAGACACAATCTGAATGAATGCGCTGTACGCTGTGCAATCAGTGACCAAGTCTCAGTCATCTCTTATTCACACTCTCTTAAATATTTATGCCTAGAAAACTGCCGCACATAATTTGGAGCTACTTTTTGATGTATTTGGCCTCATCAGTAGTGGAAGTCATCTCCGATCTGCCTTATTCCACATTGCTCTGCCTCTCTCTTAGTGACGCGCACCTTACTGAGCTGAGTTTATTAGTTTGTTTATGTGTATAGAATACTTCCATTCACCCTAAAAACACAAAATAGCACTGCATTCCAGACTTCGTGAGGCAGGCTCTGTTTCAGCACAGAGTTGAAGTCAGAGAAAGGTCAGTGTTTTGGGTAAACATCTTGAGCAAGTATGCAGCACTCAAAACCTTTGCACAGGATATGATAAATATTCAATCACAATGATTTTTTTCAGCATCTGTGCTTTTAAGACTTGTTTTGTTGTCTTCAGCCATTGTTCTTTTCTTGTTCATTTAGTTTCCATTTAAAACTCTTTTTTTTCTGCTTGTTTTTGTGTTTGTTTCTCATTCCCCTTCCTCCTCTAGTTTACAAGACATGGTGACTAAGTATCAGAAACGAAAGAACAAGAAGTGAGGCACCTGAGTTTGAGTTTGAACTTGTTTTAACATGGTTTTGGTTCTCCTTTGCCCTCACAGGAGGATGATGCAGTATACAGTCCTTTTAGAGAACATTAAAGACCCCATGAAATTGCTTGCTGAGTGTAGTTTTCTTTCCTGTGTTGACAAATTGAAAAACTATTAATTTATTTATTTATTGTTAAATAGCCAGTATGATTCAATTCCATCACAGCCATGAACCATGATTTGGTATTACTAGTCAGCTGCAGGTTTTTTTACGTCCGTCTTTACTATTTTTAGTTGTTTTTCTATTTAAACATGCACTAGACAGATTTATTTGACCGTTCCACCGCATCTTACTGTTTGTTCAGCATCTCATGCTGGAGTGCCGTGTGTTTTAGACTCTGTGTCAAGCTAAAAGAACTTGAACTTTAAAAAACACATCATGAGACACTGTTTCTGTTTCATTCACTGTGACACATTTAGCTTTTTATTAGCGCAAGAACACGTTCAATTTGAATAGCCCCTTAGGGGGAGAGCATTTGATTGGACAAAATCCTGTACAGAACAAGTCATGAATATTTTGGTCCGTTTTCCTGGAAGAGATCTGCTAATATTGAATTTTGTCGACATTTTGGAGTACACTAGCATATACACTCATTTTGATTTCATGGGGTCTTTAAAACAGAATAGGGAGTATTCTGTGTTATAAAATCTTGATTTCAGATCAAGAAAAGACTTGGGGCATCATGTTGATACTGCATCACACTTCTGTGCATGATAACTAACCTCACAGACATTATTTTCTTCCTTTTATGCACAATGACACATAATGTATGCATACCATGGACTGCAAGCTTTTCCCAGCCAAGCATGGTCCCCATTCTGCTCAGTTACCCTCCTCGAAGGCAATCCCACATCCCAATACCCTGGTTTGTAACACTGAACTTACAGTAACATGGACAACCCATGCTTCACCATTGGAATTAGTATCCAATGGCAGGTTAGTATAATTTTGAGCGTGGCCTCATCTGTTTACATGTCCACAGAGCCCAGATAGGTGGCAAACCCCTCACTTTCTAACTCTAGAGCCTAGGGCCAAGGGGGGCACATGAACTTGTTTAATGCTACAGGGCCATGCGAAAACATCTGTGTGGGGTTGCTCTGCTCTCCCCATTTCTTACCCTCTCTTTCTCACACTCTCTCTTTTGAATAATTCATACTTCTGTTCTTGGGACTTAGCAGCCTCTTAAGGCAAGAGAATGTGTGTTCCTCATCAATCTTTCAACTATGAGGACTAAATAATGAATAACCATCAAATGTCCTACAAAAAGCCCCCCAACTGGCAATGGCCTACAACGAAGTACCAGCTGTTGGCATCGGGCCATTTCATTCCCCTGTCAATAGTCCTTGGTCTGCACTGTATGCCACTTAGGGCAAACCCTTAAGCTCTAAGCACCACTTATTACATCATGTGAGAAAGTATTAAAAGCTAATGGATAGGCTGTGCATTACTGGTCACGTTTAGATGGATATGCTGTGCCAGAGATGTTTGTTTGAGTTCACAAAGGGTTGTTGAGCTTTCTGCTGTGATCATTTAATTGGGGGAGTTCATGTTGCATTAGTCTTAATTAGACTGCCTGTAAAAGGTTTGTTAGCTAAATACAAACATTAGTGGAGAACCCATTATTCAGAATTTCCCAAACCATATGAGTGGTAGACTTGGCATAAACAAATAACAAATGAAGAGGATAGATATTTGGGAAAAAGAGGCTATAATTAGGAGTTTCATTCCATGTTAATTCCATGGCTGCGTTCATGGTCATTTTTTGTCACATTTGTTTACAAAACAAAATGAATGATTTGAGTAGAATACCTCTATTATAAAGAGGTAATATGTCTATAGAATATTTCTCGGTTAATCAGTGACAGGTAACAACAGAGCAATTGTTTTCAATAGGGGGCAGTAAGCGAAACTCCAGCTGTATAGGCAATGCGCAGCTGTACGGAAAACAAACCACACTCAGGCTCACTTGACACTAGCAACAGCAAAAATGAGAATGCGTTCAAACAGAGCTGGATGGAGCGCAAACTACGTTTAACTTGATGCAGCATCCTAAAAGCGCTGTTTATGACATGATGCAACCAAAGTGAAATGCTCCAAAAGCATCTTTCTGACACGTGTACCTAGACATGTCATTAGAAAAAAGCCCTTATAATAATGCTATCTTGGACAGTTTGACTAATTCAGTTGCAAAAGTTATTGCTGTGGACTTTAGTCCAATGTTATGTCATATGTTTAATAATATGGAAATTATTAATATATTGCCTTCTTAAGCCACTTTTTGTATGGTCTTATAAATGCTTTTCTTATCTGCCACAATATTGAAATGCATTTTAAATATCTGAATAATTATAGTATTTATGATGTAAATTATATTTATAATGATTTAAATATAACTAATAATTATCATATAATTATAAATTAAATTATTGTTATTTGAGGGTCTTTTTCAGCAAATATATATATATATATATATATATATATATATATATACGCGATTAATTGTGATTAATCGTAATTTTATTAAAAATGTAATCGATTGACAGCCCTTATTAAAACATTTCCATTTGTTTTCTGCAACAACAAAAAAAGAAATTCATTTGGGTTTTGAAGGACAGATTTTCTAATTGTAACTGTGTCACTAAATGTAAAGAGAACATAAAGATGTTTAGAGCATACTGTGCAGAGTAGGTGTAATTTTAAATGAATGAGACTTTTAATAATACTGTGTGTCTAATAAACTTTAAACTGGCATGTTAAGAGGCACTTAACATGAAGGCAAAGGCCATTGTCATCCATTGATCTGCCTCTTACAATTATGCTAATTTACGTAATAATTTCTTCCTAAACACTGCAGGCATTTCAGACATCACAGAGTTGTTCTGCAATGTCATTTTTTCTCTGTTAAGAAATAATCAGGTACAAAGCCAAAAGAAACTTGCACTTTAAAAGACCAAACTCATTGCCTTGGCTGAGGAATAAGTGGAGAAAGAGAGAAAAAAGAGTGTGGAGAGGAAAATAGAGGGGTTGAGAGACTTCTGTAGATGCTAATGATAAATGTAATAGCCTGTAACAGAGATGTACAACCAATGGAGGCATGTTGTCACAGACAATTAATGTCTCCCCTCTCTCACTGTGTTGTTTGTTTGTTCCCCTGGGCTTAGGTGCAGCTTAACTAATGGTATATGGTCAAGGACATAAATTGTGTGTGACATTTTGCATTAGCGCTTCATTACAAAGAGCCCGCTGTCCCACTGTTTAGCGATGGACCAGCTAGCAGAGTTCAGGGTTTATTCACACAACGTTCTCACCTCAGTATACCTCTAGGCACTGGGGTTTACACAAGAGCCTAAAGGGCTCTTGAAGAAAAACAGGCTCTGTAGCACTCAAGTTGCCCAGATTTTGTCAGAGCGCTATTCACTGAAGGATTCTACACCAAATTCTTTTGTCCCAAATGTATTAGCTTGAGTGTATCAAATCCTCTAATATACACCCTCTCCAGCACTCCAACTGTGAGTGTACAGTTAGTGTTTAGTGATATCTGTGCTTTCTCTTGGGCCCGTGCATATACAGTTGGGCTCAAAATTTTGCATACCCTTGCATACCCTTCATATTCATATTCATATTCATATTCAACTGTAGGTTATAACAGAATGGCACAATTATAAAACAAAACATGGCAACAATGAAAAAAATGAAATTTTTTACAAAAGTCTGCATACCCTTAGATCTTAATACTGTGTATTGCCCCCTTTAGCATCAATGACAGCATGCAGTCTTTTGTAATAGTTGTCTATGAGGCCCCAAATTCTTGCAGGTGGTATAGCTGCCCATTTGTCATGGCAAAATGCCTCCAGGTCATGCAAAGTCTTTGGTTGTCTTGCATGAACCACACGTTTGAGATCTCCCCAGAGTGGCTCAACGATATTAAGGTCAGGAAACTGTGATGGCCACTCTAGAACCTTCACCTTTTTCTGCTGTAACCACTGGAGGGTCAACTTGGCCTTGTGCTTAGGGTTATTGTCATGCTGGAATGTCTAAGAGCGTCCCATGCACAGCTTTCGTGCAGAAGAATGCAAATTGTCTGCCAGTATTTTCTGATAACATGCTGCATTCACCTTGCCATCAATTTTCACAAGATTCCCCATGCCTTTAGAGCTCACACACCCCCAAAACATCAGTGAGCCACCACCATGCTTCACAGTGAGGATGGTATTCTTTTCACTATAGGCCTTGTTGACCCCTCTCCAAACATAGTGCTTATGGTTGTGACCATAAAGCTCTATTTTGGCCTTGTCACTCCAAATTACAGTGTGCCAGAAGCTGTGAGGCATGTCAAGGTGTTGTCAGGCATATTGTAACTGGGCTTTTTTGTGGCATTGGCGCAGTAAAGGCTTCTTTCTGGCAACTCGACCATGCAGCTCATTTTTGTTCAAGTATCGTCGTATTGTGCTCCTTGAAACAACCACACCGTCTTTTTCCAGAGCAGCCTGTATTTCTCCTGAGGTTACCTGTGGGTTTTTCTTTGTATCCTGAACAATTCTTCTGGCAGTTGTGGCTGAAATCTTTCTTGGTCTACCTGACCTTGGCTTGGTATCAAGAGATCCCCGAATTTTCCACTTCTTAATAAGTGATTGAACAGTACTGACTGGCATTTTCAAGGCTTTGGATACAGGTGCTGGTCATATAATTAGAATATCATCAAAAAGTTGATTTATTTCACTAATTCCATTCAAAAAGTGAAACTTGTATATTATATTCATTCATTACACACAGACTGATATATTTCAAATGTTTATTTCTTTTAATTTTGATGATTATAACTGACAACTAAGGAAAATCCCAAATTCAGTATCTCAGAAAATTAGAATATTACTTAAGACCAATACAAAGAAAGGATTTTTAGAAATCTTGGCCAACTGAAAAGTATGAACATGAAAAGTATGAGCATGTACAGCACTCAGTACTTAGTTGGGGCTCCTTTTGCCTGAATTACTGCAGTAATGCGGCGTGGCATGGAGTCGATCAGTCTGTGGCACTGCTCAGGTGTTATGAGAGCCCAGGTTGCTCTGATAGTGGCCTTCAGCTCTTCTGCATTGTTGGGTCTGGCATATCGCATCTTCCTCTTCACAATACCCCATAGATTTTCTATGGGGTTAAGGTCAGGTGAGTTTGCTGGCCAGTTAAGAACAGGGATACCATGGTCCTTAAACCAGATACTGGTTGCTTTGGCACTGTGTGCAGGTGCCAAGTCCTGTTGGAAAATGAAATCTGCATCTCCATAAAGTTGGTCAGCAGCAGGAAGTGCTCTAAAACTTCCTGGTATACGGCTGCGTTGACCTTGGACCTCAGAAAACACAGTGGACCAACACCAGCAGATGACATGGCACCCCAAACCATCACTGACTGTGGAAACTTTACACTGGACCTCAAGCAACGTGGATTGTGTGCCTCTCTTCCTCCAGACTCTGGGACCCTGATTTCCAAAGGAAATGCAAAATTTACTTTCATCAGAGAACATAACTTTGGACCACTCAGCAGCAGTCCAGTCCTTTTTGTCTTTAGCCCAGGCGAGACGCTTCAGACGCTGTCTGTTGTTCAAGAGTGGCTTGACACAAGGAATGCGACAGCTGAAACCCATGTCTTGCATACGTCTGTGCGTAGTGGTTCTCCCCCACATTTTTGAATGGGTTTTGTTTCATAATCCTCTCCAGGGTGCGGTTATCCCTATTGCTTGTACACTTTTTTCTACCACATCTTTTCCTTCCCTTCACCTCTCTATTAATGTGCTTGGACACAGAGCTCTGTGAACAGCCAGCCTCTTTTGCAATGACCTTTTGTGTCTTGCCCTCCTTGTGCAACGTGTCAATGGTCATCTTTTGGACAACTGTCAAGTCAACAGTCTTCCCCATGATTGTGTAGCGTACAGAACTAGACTGAGAGACCATTTAAAGGCCTTTGCAGGTGTTTTGAGTTAATTAGCTGATTAGAGTGTGGCACCAGGTGTCTTCAATATTGAACCTTTTCACAATATTCTAATTTTCTGAGATACTGAATTTGGGATTTTCCTTAGTTGTCAGTTATAATCATCAAAATTAAAAGAAATAAACATTTGAAATATATCAGTCTGTGTGTAATGAATGAATATAATATACAAGTTTCACTTTTTGAATGGAATTAGTGAAATAAATCAACTTTTTGATGATATTCTAATTATATGACCAGCACCTGTATATTTTTATATCCTTCTCCATCTTTATAAAGTTCCATTACCTTGTTACGCAGGTCTTTTGACCGTTCTTTTCTGCAGTATCTAGCCTGCTCATTGCATCCACGTGAGAGCTAACAAACTCATTGACTATTTATACACAGGCACTAATTGCAATTTAAAAAGCCACAGGTGTGGGAAATTAACTTTTAATTGCCATTTAAACCTGTGTGTGTCACCTTGTGTGTCTGTAACAAGGCCAAACATTCAAGGGTATGTAAACTTTTGATCAGGGCCATTTGGGTGATTTCTGTTATCATTATTATTTAAAAAGGAGCCAAACAACTATGTGATAATAAATGGCTTCATATGATGACTATCCTTAAAAGACGATCAGGCATATTTTCAAAATCAATGCCAAAATTTCACAATTTCTGCCAGGGTATGCAAACATTTGAGCACAACTGTATAATGTTCTCATATGCATAATACCACAAACAGAGTGCTAAGCAGACCGGAACCCAGAGAAAATACCAGCTGCTGCTTCAGAATGAACCTTCTCTCAACTCTTGGTACAATGGGCCATATTATATTGTCTTATTTCATTGGGTGATATTTGACTCAAAGTGTTGGTGGACAATAGCAATGTGATTATTAAAATTTAAATTGAAAAAAAATTGTGAAAAAATCCAAATTCATCATCAGCCATCATAAAATCTTCCCTAAAGATTTCCTATTTGTTCATGTGCAAAGGTGTTTGAGGTCTCTGGGTCCTTGAAGGGCGATTCATAGTTACTCAGTGTGGTGTGTTGTGTGATAAGTGACAGATAAGACTAATCTAAAGAGGCAGGGAAGCACTGACTTGTAAATCCAGCCAAACATAAATCCAATGGTTTTATCTGGTCCAGAGAAATTAGCAAACAGAACTGGGATTCACAGTGCTGCTTTCTTTGTCAGGTGCTAATGCATGTGCTCCTGGAGACTTTCTGTTTGTGTTTACTTGTTCTTATTGGCAGCGCAACGCTTCCAAACCCATTTGTATCGAGAGATGCATGCTATAAGCATTGTGGGCAAGTTAATTACAGGCCCAAGTTAATTATGGCCATTTTTTTTTTTTTTTAATCAATGCCAGGGTAATATATCACATTGAATAATATTATAAATTTACTCTAAATAATAAAAAAATAAATTAAGATATTAAAAAGTTTTCTAGATTTATGCTGCTAAATAAGGCGGAAACGCATTATTACATTGCTGTGAAAAAGGTCCATTGGAATGGAAGTGCCATCTTTTACTTAAAAGTGGCAATTAGCTTTTTGATTAAATTGGTTTACTCTAAAATAGGCATGCGCATTAACTAGATCAACCTGAAAAATGCTGTATTTTAGTGTAATTTGAGCAGAAGAAGGTACATTTATTATACCATCACTATCAGCTTTCATTGCTGATTTGAATTGCGTTATTGAAACATAATCTTGACAAGTAGTTTGGGAGATTTTGGTCCGTCACCATTTTAGAATTGCACTTGTGTTCCTAATGCCTGTGTAGATCATAGCTTCACAGTGATGTTACCAGTTACAAGTTATGATTGAACTGACACACCTTAAAGGATCTGAAGTCTTATATTCTGGCTTTTGTTGAGGAAGACAGGATATATCGCAAGCTTCGCACCTCACATAATATCACATTTAGTTCTTTATTCAGCTATCCCATCTTTTTATTATAAAAGACAATGGACTGACTACTACATTACTGTCTGTATTATATTCCCCTTTAAATTTTCTCCATTCTCCTGGTTTGGCTTTGAGTTGTACTGACCTCACCCTTTTGGATGCTTCACACATTATACAGAGCCAACTAGCTGCAGGGTACTGTTGTTGACTATGAGTCTGACTTATTAACACAGAATGGCAGTGGCATTTTCAGGGATTCCAGTGATCGGGTGCATGTGTCTCCAACATAAACCCTTGTGTTCCTCCTGTTGCTCTACTAACAGTATTTATATACAGATTATTTTTTCTACCTGGTGTTGATATTCCTTCCTTTTCTCCACTTCCTACTGCGCAGTGAGGGTGCCTCTGATACTGACTCTGAGGTGGAAGACTGTGTTGATGGGGTGAAGTCATGGCTGTCCAAAAACAAGGGCTCTGCCAAGAACCTGTCAGATGACGGTTGTCTGAAGAGCTCAAGGTCAGTACTGCAACAACATTTCCCCCAGTTACCCCACACAATGGTTTAACCCAAGCCCAATTCAGCAACACTGTAAAAAAAACAACAACAAAAAACAGCCTAAGATAGTTGCTGGTCTTAACTAGATTCCCAGTCTGGTCAAGCTGGTCTAGTTTGCTGGTATTAAAGGGGGTTTGGCACAACTGGTCATGCTTGGAGACCAACTGGCCGACTAGCTAGACCAGTTTGGCCATGCTGGGAGACCAGCTTGACCATTTCAAACTACCTAAGACCAGCTAACCAGCCTATGCAAGTTTGTTTTTTCAGCAGGGAAGAAGAAAGGTGAATTCACTTCCACTAAACCGGGCGTACACGGTGCGAGTTCTGACACATGGGAGGTCGTGAGCCCCTGCACACGTTACGAGTCAGTTTATCTGATAATCGCACAGATGCAGTGGGACACGACACGACTTAACGACTTGGTGAATTCTGAAGTAATTGCACAAATTATTTCGCTATTTATCATTAAGATATAAAGCCAGAGGAGGACATTACTTTCATTCCTTGTAGCTTGCGATTTAGAAATAAAAAAGAAGACTGGCAAGACCAGGGGCTGCATTATCTGAAAACTCATCTGCCAATAAAAAATAAATACATTAAAATAATAATAATAAAAAAATAATATATACACACACACACACACACACACACACACAGCGTATATATATATATATATATATATATATATATATATATATATATATATATATACAGTATATAAACTCAGCAAAAAAAGAAATGTCCCTTTTTCAGGACACTGTATTTTAAAGATAATTTTGTAAAAATCCAAATAACTTTACAGATCTTTATTGTAAAGGATTTAAACAATATTTTCCATGCTTGTTCAATGAACCATAAACAATTAATGAACATGCACCTGTCAAACGGTCGTTAAGACACTAACAGCTTACAGACGGAAGGCAATATCCTCCATCAGTGCTCAGACTGTCTGCAATAGGCTGAGAGAGGCTGGACTGAGGGCTTGTAGGTCTGTTGTAAGGCAGGTCCTTACCAGACATCATCGCCAACAACGTCGCCTATGGGCACAAACCCACCTTCGCTGGACCAGACAGGACTGGCAAAAAGTGCTCTTCACTGACAAGTTGCGGTTTTGTCTCACCAGGGGTGATGTTCGGTCTCATGTTTATCGTCGAAGGAATGAGCGTTACACTGAGGCCTATACTCTGGAGCGTGATCGATTTGGAGGTGGAGGGTCTGTCATGGTCTGGTGTGCTGTGTCACAGCATCATCGGACTGAGCTTGTTGTCATTGCAGGCAATCTCAACGCTGTGCGTTACAGGGAAGACATCCTCCTCCCTCATGTGGTACCCTTCCTGCAGGCTCATCCTGACATGAGCCTCCAGCATGACAGTGCCACCAGCCATACTGCTCGTTCTGTGCATGGTTTCCTGCAAGACAGGAATGTCAGTGTTCTGCCATGGCCAGCAAAGAGCCCGGATCTCAATCCCATTGAGCACGTCTGGGACCTGTTGGATCGGAGGGTGAGGGGACTTGCAAGTGCCTTGGTGGAAGAGTGGGGTAACATCTCACAGCAAGAACTGGCAAATCTGGTGCAGTCCATGAGGAGGAGATGCACTGCAGTACTTAATGCACTAGATACTGACTGTTACTTTTGACCCCCCCCCTTTGTTCAGGGACACATTATTCCATTTCTGTTAGTTACATGTCTGTGAAACTTGTTCAGTTTATGTCTTAGTTTTTGAATCTTTTTATGTTCATACAAATATTTACACATGTCAAGTTTGCTGAAAATAAAAGCAGTTGAAAGTGAGAGGACAGTTCTTTTTTTGCTGAGTATATATATATGCAGGGTTGGGAGGGTTACTTTTGAAATGTATTCCACTACAGATTACAGAATACATGCTGTAAAATGTAATTTGTAACATATTCCGTTAGATTACTCAAGGTCAGTAACGTATTCTAAATACTTTGGATTACTTCTTCAGCACTGGTAGATTTTTTCACTTGTTTTGACTATAAAGACTCTGCCAGTACAGTAAGACAAAATACATTCTCTGAAAAACCTAAATATCTTATGCAGTGTTGTTTCTAAAACAAGATAAATCAAATTGATCTTGTTTTAAGGATTTTTAGATATTTTTACAGGAAAACACAAAAATTATTATGAAGAATATGATTTTTGCCCTAATATCAAAGGTCTTACTAGAAAAAAGAAATTATGATCTAACGTGAATTTTCTTGATAAAAAAATATGATCTTGCCTGGTAACGTGCATGTAAAATGGCTAGAAATAGCATTTTAGCTTAGTGTAAAGCTGACAATTTACACAATGTTTATTTCTATTTCTGCTGCTCCAAACTTACTTCATACTTACTTCTCTGTCTGCTCGTATGAATGTAACACATCATAAGAAAGTGTTTCACCGCTGTTCAAATGCACTTTGGATCGCATAATTTATATGTATAAATGTTTTCCATCTGAAAGGACTAAATATTAAATTAAACAAATGACAATAAAAAGCAAAGAAATCTCTTCAGTAATCATAATACATTTTTAATGTAACTGTATTCTAATTACCAATGATTTGAATTGTAACTGTAGTGGAATACAGTTACTTATATTTTGTATTTTAAATACGTATTCCCGTTACATGTATTCCATTACTCACCAACCCTGTATATTTATATATGAATAATTATTACAAAAGCTGTCCGACATTTGACAGATTCAGATTTCGAATGGAGGCTGTGTGATTTCGTGACTGCATACATCAATCATAACGATAGTGTGTTGCTGCCAGTACTGCACGATAATAAAGCACACAAAATTAACAAGATTAAAAAGAAAGTGCGCAAAATTCACGAACCATTTCTGACGGTTATACTTGGATTTAATCTAAGCGCAAACATGACATTTAGTGCAGAATTCCGAGTTATTTTAGTGGAGTAGGCTACCTGTATTATTCAGCTTTATATGTAGGCTACGGCCTTCTCATCTTTGTCACACTGTCACTGCTTGCATGTTGATAGCGTACGTGCTGAAGAAGTCTTGTCCATGTAAATGTGCTTGTAACAGTAACTTAAAACAACATAAAACATAAACGAACAGACACACATGCAGCACGGCCGCATGCATCTCTCTCTTGAACTGGTGCCTCCGGCTCGTCTTTATCCCCCTCCCGGCTGATTAGCCTAATTCGGGGCCAGCCGTGTGTCTTCATGGCCCAGACCTGCACTCCTCCTCATCATACTCCTCCATCGCCTGACTCAGGCTGGGGAAAACCCCGGCATGATGCACTCCCCTCCGCTCCCTTCCTGGAGGGGGGGCGTTGCCCTTCTGGCCGTGCCTGCTGGCAGGTCTTCCCCGCCTTTCTGCAAAAGAGAGAGAGAGGAGAGAGAGAGAGGTGAGAGAGAGAAAAACTTGCTCGCCGGTTCCCGGATACACTGTCGCTCAGTCCTCAACCGCTCCTCCGCCCTTTGGCGGATGGCAGCGAGTCCTCCGGCTCTCGGCGGCTGACAGTGACCCCTCCGTCTCCAGGCAGATGGCCGTGGCTGCTCCTTTGGCGGACGGCAGCGGCGAGGAATCCGCGACAGCGCATCCCTCCTCCCTCCCGGGTTTCAGCACAACTGTAACAGTATAAGGACGGGCAAGGAGGAGGCGGGAACCGGCTGAACAGTCAACATAAATGTTTAATGATATAAATGAACTTAAAACAACATAAAACTTAAACGAACAGACACACATGCAGTGTGGCCGCATGTGTCTCTCTCGAACTGGCGCCTCCGGCTCATCTTTATCCCCCTCCTGGCTGATTAGCTCGATTCAGGGCCAGACGTGTGTCTGAACGGCCCAGCCTGGCCTGGCCCTCCTCCTCGTCACAGTGTTTTAAAGCCGCACGTAGCAAAGTTTAAAAATCTTGTTTTAGCACTGCGGTTGATTGACAGGTAGAACTTTCAACCTAGAAGTCCTTGGTTTCACCAGACTTGCACTTGGGGAGTTTAAAAATATCTCTCACATATCCACTATCATGTATATACAATTCTAACAGATCCTATACCCCCCCCCCCCCCCCCAAATGTCCCCCTAGAACTGAAACTAATGCAAGTATGTCGAATAAAAACAAACCATGTCAGAAATTTTACAAACTTTTCCATTAGAGTGAAGATTGTTTTCTAGCGCAACCCAAATGGCAAATGATTTGTTTGAAAAGCAGAGAATAGCATGGCATTTCAGTAGAATCCTTCAGTGATGTGGTCGTGAATAATATGGGAAAAACACACTTTTAACACAACCATTTTCCCCAAATGTGTAAAAGCTTCATGAACACTCAGTTTTCATTGATCGTGTAAGTTGTAACACCTTCTACTGATTGGTCAACTTAAGGTGGATCGCCAAATCAGCTCATTCAACCGCACACACCTCACGGATTCAAGCAAATCTTGTAGACAGTTTTAAAAATTATCAGGAGGTCATGAGCTGCTCGTAAGCTGCTCGGCTCCACTCATAATTCCTCTCACACGATGCGAGCTGTGACCACACGAGCACCAACGATTTCCACACGATCTCTCCCGACTGGAAAATATCTGTCAGGAGCTCGCACGACAGCCGAAAATTGCACCGTGTACGCCCGCCTTAAGGGACTTTTCTGTCTGTTGGTATTCACCAACTTATTCTTCCCCATTGTCAGCAGTTTGATAACAGAGGCTTCTATAAGAAAGAACAATCCCACAGGCAGGTTAATGGATATGCCCATTAGCCAGTTTGAACACCTACCTGGGCCTTTTCTTCTAGAGATGAATAGGTCTTCCCACTGGCAACACTTTTTATTTTTCCTTGTTTTTTTCTCTTAACCAGAAGATTTAACATGGTCTTTTCAGCTTCTTGCACCTTTTTAAACTTTCAAGCTTCTGAGTTCTTTTAATCACATAATGTAAGGTGCACACTTATGGGAAGTTGGCTCCACATCCTACTGTCTTAAAACTTTTTTTATTATCACATTTGAGTTAAAAAAAAAAAAAATCTGAATGGTAATTATTGTCAGACAAGATTATATCAGTAAAAGTTTTTGCACAATTATCTAAATGATTTCTGCCTAAAAGGATCTTTATGTCTACATTTAAGTGTAGATACCTGGGGATATGGATTAACTATTGATTTTGAATCACAGAGTTAGAGTCCAGCACATTTTCTTCCTTCTTAAGTGGCTTGTATTCCCTGCTGTGACATCACACTTTTCATCTAAATTCTGTCCTGTCTGCTTAGATAAACCTTTATTATTATTTCTCTCCTTGGGTGTCAGTCATCTGTTAAGTTTCGATTCATGTATTTTCTCATTCTCATTTTTCATTTCCATCTCTACCCTCTGCTCTCCTTTGTCTGTTTGTCCTTCTGTGTTGTACACTGTCCCTCTGCCCTGCCTTCATAAAGATATGCTGTAAATGTTGATGGAAAAGAGGGAAAAGAGTGGGATGAGAGTAAAGAATGGAAGGACAATGGCAAAGGTAAAGAGTTAGAACCCAGTAGCCCTGTGTCTGTCATGAGTTCCCTCAGCTACAGGAAACGTTCCAACATGAAGGACTCCATAGGAGGTAAGGGAGACGAGAGTTCTCTCCTCAATACTCTAAAAGAACAATCTGACTCCCAGGACTTCTCTTCCTTCCGGAAGAAAAAAATCCAAGCAGGAAGCTGAGGATGTCTCCTACTCTGTCACCTCCTGGAGGAAGGCAGGAGATGATCTTGATGATCGGGGCTCTGTTATCTCTCAGGCCTATTTAGAGGCTGCCAGTCGGGCCAGGAAGGGTATGGACAGCCATTGGTCTGAGTTTGATTAGGAGTCCATCATCTCCTCTGTAGCCCCCAGCTGAGCTTCCACCCGCTGCACTGCGATGGACTTGGATGATGATGCTGTTTCCAGAGTGAGCCGCATAAGTCCGCTAAGCCGACGCCGAAGCATGCCTCGTCTCGATGACCGCCAGAGTGAATACGGTTCGGCCATCAGCCCCATCCTGAGCCACTGCAGACCAGGCAGTGTGAGCCGCACTGACTCCCGCATGTCCCTGTCTCGCAGCTGTCACCTCAGTGAATTTGACATGGATGATGACACCCGAAGTGTGGCATTCAGCAAAGCTCACTCCAGTGCCTACAGCCCCCACTCCACCTCTGGCCGCAGCTTCTCCATGCCCCCGCAAGGCCGGACCACTGATTCCAGCCCACCCAATCTCTCGGGATGTCATGCCAGTCAGTCACCACAACTACCTGGACCCTGACCTGGAGGCCGCCATTAATGAAGTGCTGAGCTTCAAACCCATCAAGTTTAAACACACCAGCTTGGAAGATTCAGAAGCTGAGAAGGACAAGCAAGGTGGAGAGGATGACGAGAGAAAGAGCATCAGCAGCTCCAGGACTGGCAGAGACAGTGGTCGCTCCTCCAGCCTGCATCGCTCTGCTTCAGCCGCGGACTACATGTGCTCCAGTAGTACCCTCAGCACACATAGCAGCCGCAGCAAGAAGGATAAGAGCAAGTTGAAAAAGAAGAAGAAAAGCCATAGCTCTGAATCAGATCCTGATGAAGTGGGCAATTACTTGTGAACTGGTGCATGTGGACATGTAATTTACTGAAATACCATTGTGTGACGTATTACCACAAAAGAAAGGTGGTGTAACTTTGGCTTTTCCTGGTCTGGAACGTAATTAAAACAGAAAATCGATTAGGGTGCCTTGCTGGCATTTAACCTGAAGTTTGTTTTATTACGAAAAAGAGAAGGCTTATGACATGAAAAGTTATCATTGTCTTTTTGAGGAGAATGAGGTATTAATGCTTTCTCTATTTCTTGTCTGCTCGCTCTCATATAATTAGAGTATACAATTAATTTATATGTTAATTCACTGATAAGATTATGACTAACCATCAAGAATATTGGAGGATGCTTTAAAATAATAGACCATAAGTTATTGCAGCAGTGGAGTTTTAAAGGGTAAACTCACAGCAAAATTAGAATTCTATCATCATTTATTCCACTTAATGCAGTTGCAATCCTGTATGACTTGCTTTCTTTCATGGAACAAAAGGAGAATTTTTGAAAAATGTGCATACCACTATTTGTTTCTATACAATAAAAACAAACGGTGACCAAAAAGCTTTTAGGCTACAAAAAAGATGAAAGAGCACTATAAAAGTAGTCCATGCATCTTGCACGCTATATTTCAAGTAATTTGAGTAATATGATAGCTTGTTTGAGGAACAGACTAAAATATTTATCTCATTCACCCAGTCACATATTCAAACTTGGTGCTTGGTGCTTCAAGGCACCATTGGTTCCAGATTGTCTTGCAACCAGACATAACATGCCAAGTTTGAATATGCAGAAGCAGGAATGACATTTAGGAGCTGTGGTGAGGGTCAACATTTTCACTTCAGGACACATACTGTGTATATACACCGATCAGCCACAACATTAAAACCACCTGCCTAATATTGTGTAGATCCCCCTCGTGCCACTAAAATAGCGCTGACCCACATCTCAGAATAGCATTCTGAGATGATGTTCTTCTCACCACAATTGTACAGAGTGGTTATCCGAGTTACCCTAGACTTTGTCAGTTCGAACCAGTCTGGCCATTCTCTGTTGACCTCTCTCATCAACCAGGCATTTCTGTCCACAGAACTGACGCTCACTGGATGTTTTTTTTTTTTTTTTTTGGCACCATTCTGAGTAAATTCTAGAGATTGTTGTGCATGACAATTAGGGGTGTAACGGTTCAAATTTCTCACGGTTCGTTTTGTATCAGTTTAAGGGTCACGGTTTCGGTACGGTTCAGTATTTGCTTTGTTAAAAAAAATAATAATAATATTACCGCCAAATCCAAATAATAATCTGTTTGGTAAACATTTCAACAGGTTTGCCCCTTAAATAACAATCATTGTTTTACAACAGTAACCATAGTCCAACCATGGCGTTTGTAGTAAAATCATAGTAACCAAAATATAAACATGGTTACTGTCATGGTTACTATATAGAAACTACAGTATTACTGTTATAAAACCATGGTTAATTGTATCAAAACCATGATTTCTTCACAGAAATCCATGATGAAAGCAGTCATGGTTGCTACAATATTACTATAGTAAAACCATGGTTAATTTTTGTCAGGGTCCTTAACAAAAAAAACAACAACATTTTCTCTAATTACTAAATCAACAATTTAGCTTAATACCTGCACTAATACGCTACATGCATCAACATAAAGTGCACTTCAAACTCATCTCAACATATTCAATATTCGGAAGCTGCACATCAGTATAGAAGGAATAACCTTGCTATTAGAATGCATACGAGAAGGAATGTTGTGATAATGCTGCTTGAGTATTTTAATCATTCGTGGAAATTCCACATGAACACCCCAAACGCTTTAGTTATTGTTTCATGTCTGTCCGAATTAGCACTGAGAGCCTGCTTAAAAATGGAAGGGAGTGTGTGCAGTTTCGTCTCACCTGTGGCTCTTTCCCTGGGTAATGTCGGCGTAAATTATTAATCATGTATCAGTGTATTACTATAATGGCATCTTAATGCCATTAATCAAAGCGCATTATTGACGCTCGTGACAGATTACAGCCGCACAAGGAAACAGGAAGAACTTGCATGTATGTTTTAAATAAACTCTCACGTGCATTATTGACATATATTACCAGTATACAGCACTCGTGTCGAGCGATGTCTGCAAACAGTGCCTGTTTTGTAAACGTCTTTTAACCATCGCTGTTGTAATTGGCTGCAAAAAAAATTTTTCCCAAAAAGGAGAAACGCAGGAGGCTTCTCTATCAGCATTTCATTTTCTCCACTTGCCATTTTAACTACACTCAATGCTTGCAGAACAGTGATGTCAAGTTGACCCACGTGAAAAACAGGCGGAGGGTATCCATCTACAGATCCATTCAGGTGCATTAGCGGATGTTGTAACTGTGCCTGTCTGTTTGACACTTTGTTTTCTTGACCAAAACTTGTGCTCCAGATGCGTGATTAAACGTGAGGGAAACCGACTGCGGTGCCAAAAAAAAGTTCTGTGGACAGAAATGCCTTGTTGATGAGAGAGGTCAACAGAGAATGGTCAGACTGGTTCAAACTGACAAAGTCTATGGTAACTCGGATAACCACTCTGTACAATTGTGGTGAGAAGAATAGCATCTCAGATTGTTAATCTGAGATGCGGGTTGGCGCTGTTTTGGCGGCACGAAGGGGACCTGAACAATATTAGGCAGGTGGTTCTAATGTTGTGGCTGATCGGTGTATTAGAGTGCTCAATTTGTATCTACTTTTATAATACTTTTTGGAGCTTTGAAATCCATTGTAACAATTTGCCTTTGTTGAATGGAAAATACTGTTGATGCGTAAACCTTCTGCAAAATTTCACCCTCAGTTTTCCATGAAAGAAAGAAGGTAATATGGGTTTGAAATATGTGAGGAATTGATGCCATTTTCATTTTTATGTGAACTGTCCTTTAAATAGACACTTTATATACTTTTATCTTAAGAATGGCACAGAAGTCAATCTTTATTTAAAAAAGAATAAAAAAGACCTGTGCTGTATTGTAAACTAGTGAAACCGGCATTTGTATTTTCATTTGTTTGCACAACTTTTTTAACAAGTAGCCAGTAAGCTGCACCTTAGCTTTGGAAGTGTAATTTGCATGAGATTTGTCTGACACAAATGCATCAGCTTACCATTATACTGAATTGTGAAGCCTGTTAAATATTGTTCCTCCACGTTCTGCAGTTTGGTAACCCAACATTCCTTCATAGATAATCCTCTTTTCACATACTCATCCTAATCAAAGCTTTCACTGTCTCCCCACTCCAGCCCACCCTCCAGTAGAAGACGCTTCTGCCTTGACAGATCTGATGAGGAAGGGGAAGAAGAAAAAGAGGAAGGGAGCACGGGCCGAAGCTCATACCGCACCCGCTACAAACGCAGCAGCAACAGCTACCTGAACAACAGCGATGGAGAGTGCAAGCTCTCAGAGTCCACTGCGTAGCCACATGCATTGTCATTCACATTGGAAAGAGGACTTTTGACTCTTAGTATCCATCTATTTCTCGAACTCAGATCCAGATGTTAGATGAGCCGAGTAGATTTTAGTTAGAGTGGTGCATGATGGGACACACTCTGTGGTCTCTCATTCTCTGCCAAACAACTGCACTCTCACATTCTAAAAGATAACCTCCTCATTTATTATAGGTATAGTTTACCCAAAAATGAAAGTTCTGACATTATTAACTCACCCTCATTTTGTTCCAACATTTAACTAATACATTTCTTCTGAGGAACACAATAGGAGATGTTAGGCAGCATGTTAGCCTCAGTCACCATTCACTTTTTGCACTTTTTTAAATAAGTCAGTAAATTATTTCAGAATTTTCATTTTTGGGCGAACTATCCTTTTAAGTATTGTTATTATTACCATTTCTTTCATATGTGCATTGTGTAGAGCTTTAAAAGATTTGTACAGCATTATAAAATACAGCTCTGTTGATTGTTACTTGTTTTTGTGCCTTTACTTCTGACGTTCTTTCTCTGCCCTTTCTAAATAAGCAGTGACTCCACCAAACACTGTGCTTGCATTCTTCGTCTGGTCAGAACTGAATAATGGACATTGCTTGGGGCATTCAAACAATTGTTGCTTTCGGGCTGTTGTGATACAACCAATCATGTAAGATGGAGATATTCAACAGAACTGATACTGTGAAATCCTCGCTTCCTTTAAGCATGTTGTCACATTGGATTTATCAGTGTTTTTGGCCTTAATGACCATGAAACTCTGTAGTTAAAGGTGTATTTGAACCTGAACAAATGGAAATCCCATTGTTCAGAATGTTCCATTGTTACCTGGTTTTGTTGCTTTCATTGTAGTATTTATGAACTAGCATTTTGATGGATTGAGCGAAGCTGGCAAAATTTAAACCATCATCACCAACAGCATTGAGATGAAAGAGTCCCATTTCTTCTCTTTGATTTTAAAGGGAGACAGCGTGTGTATTTTACGTAGTTTTATGGAACCTCTGCACAGGTCAATAACTTTATCCTCTTTTCTATGCAGTCAGTATTGGTTTTAATAAGAAAAGTGAGTGTTTTATGATGTCTTTGGCTAATTAAATCACATGGCTACAAGATGCATAACATTTGCTGGCTGTACACATTAATATAAAAAATATATAAATATCTGTATGATTCATTCTAGCTTTCAAAATTGATGTTTATTTTCTTTACTGAATAAATGATCACTTGATATGAGTAATAATTTTGCATTTCAGTTTAATATATTGTAAATAAATGATGATGATTGTTTTAAACTTGTTTCAATATGCTTCTTTTATAATGCATAATTTTTTTTAATAATTAGAATTTTTATAATGGATACATTAAGTAAAAAATACTGTCTCAACATTTTGGCATGTTTTTTAACAGTTTGTTTTCTTTATCCAAGAGACATTATTGTATCAATGAATGAATCTGCAGATTTCTCAAGATCAGGCTCCTTATGTGAAATATCTGAATTGAGCCTTAAATTTGATATTTTAAATAAAACAATGCAGCCAAATTAGACATTGTTGGAAAGCCCTACCTATGCTTCCTATTCAGCCTTTTCTTTTCTATTGACTGGTTGTTCCATTGCACAATAGGTAGCCTTGCAATAATCTCTATGAGCTAACAATACGAAAGGCAGCTTACTGGGCACAGCACAGCTTGAGGTTTCCTCTGGCTCAATCAGTGCAGTCAAAGCAGAGGACTAGGTAAGAGAGCTCCTCTGCACTGAGATGAGTGAGAGCCAACAGTAATCCTACTCTGTACAATATCCCCTACCAAATGAATCCTTAGTAATCCATAATTTAACCTTAAATATAAATAGTAGTCAATGGCCACAATCCTGTTACCAAAAATGGGCTTATAACATTTATGATCTATATTTTGATGGCTTATTCAAGAAACAATAGCAGCCCTGAATGTGCCTTTGAATGTAAATCTGTATGCCTCATGGATTACATGTAAATGTGCTAGAGCTCTGAAACCCACAAGTACAGACGTCATGCTGTTTTTCAGGAGTCTGATACTTACAAGCCCATTTATAAATGCAGGTTGTAGGCTTGAATGTTTTACAATGGACAGTTATTATGACGGCAGTTTTTAAATCAATAGCATAATCTGGCCTTTAGTGTGTGGTGCTCTTTTAAAACGCGGTGTAATTTTGAATTTTAAGGTGATGTGGTCTTTTCACACGAATGTTCTTGCATTGCATTACAGAAACACCTGCTGTTCAGATAAATGTAATTTAAAGATGAGATGGCACTTTCTTCCCAGTGTCTATAAGACACCTGTGTATCTCAAAAACATTTTCTTTTGACAGTTTGCAAAATAATTATGGCTTTCAAATACAATTTATGAACAATTATTGTTGCCACTTCCTGGTTTTGAACTGGCCTTATACCTGAATTTGGTATGTATTTTTGAAAGGAACTGCAAGGAAATGTACATAGTGACAATAACACCAGGACTTAACAATAGTTGACTTTCTAAAGGAGAGTATGTCAGTGGCATGAAATCTATGACACCATTTCTGTTCATCACATTAAACGAATATTCCAGGTTAAAAAATATAGTATATAAAATATATATATAAAATTGTGGTTATAGTATAATAATTACAATGAATGTTAATTGGTCCAGTCTACAAACATTAAAATGCACAGTTTCTTTATTGGGTGGATTAAGTGAACCAAATACCAAATTTTCAGGATACAGGGTGAATTGGTCTAAATCGGAGGTACTGTCTCTAACAACATATTGCCCTACCACAGCTTTCCAACCTGGCGCCTTTCAATGACCAAAGCAAGGCATTTGATATTTAGGCATTTTATTTTCAGCAAATTTGAGAGATTTATTTAGCGCTAATTTTGATCCATTAATGAAAAAGTTCTCATGCGATGGGAAGGTCAATGTTATAAAAATGTATTGTATCCCCAAATTCAATTATTTACTGCAGTCTCTCCCTCTAGAAGTTACTCTTTCTTATTTAAACAATTTGATAGAATATCTAAGTCTTTTATTTGGAATGGTAAACGACCTTTTTTTTTATTACTATGCTTTTAATCTTAGACATTTGGCCCATTGGTCTCTCCCACCAGAGAGAGCCCCTCCCTGGTACAACATTGAAAAACAGCAGCCCTTGCTCCAATTTCACAATTGCAAAGTCTTTCTATTAAATTGCCTAGAGAAGTAAAAGCGCATTCCATTATTTCACACTTAGATTCAGTATGGGCAAAGGTTTCCTGTATGTTCAAATTTGATACTTAGCTAAATGTTTCCTCAAGTATATGGCTGTACCCCAAATGATGTATTAACAAGTCCCCCTTTTGCTGGAAAGAATGGATAAAGAGGGGTGCTGCTACACTTGGTGACCTTTATGAAAACAAAGCTTTGAGATCAATTGAAAATATAACACAGCAATTTGGGATTTCTAGGTCTCAATTTGTCAGGTATTTACAGTAGCGCCATCTACTTTTTGCTATTTGTGTGGTAGTACACAGCCCCCTAAAGCTGCAGACATTCTCTGTATGGTGGTCACAGCCTTTGGAAAGGGGCATGAAGCGCCAGTGTTTTATTCCTCGTTGACTCAGATTCTTGTTGATGGGGCCTTAACAGCTCTTAAAAGGTTATGGGAAAGAGATTCAAATTTGGTACTGGAGCATGGGGAGTGGGAAATAATTGTAAAAAATATTACAACTATGTCAAGGGATGCAAGGGTATGCCTTATTCAATTTAAGATTTTGCATAGTTTCTACTGGACTCCCTCTAGATTGTTTAGGCTTGGTTTAAAAGATACACCTACCTCCTGACGATATCAGTTGGAGGATGGAGACATAGCCCTTGCTCTGTGATTCTGCGCAAAGATTCAGAAATTCTGGTTAAGAGTCCAGAATATTATCTGTGTGTTTTTAGATACTCAAAATTAATTCTACTCTAGACTATGTATATTGGGTGATGGAGCGGATATTGAAGTAGGTGACAAATATACAACAATCTGGGTCCAAACTAGTGTAATGATTGGAAGACAGATAATTCTTAGAGGATGGAAGTCAACTGGTGCTCCCTCATTTCAAGAATGGTTCACCGAATTGGGCAGGGTGGTAAGAAATGGGACAAACACATGACCATTCTGGAAGGCTCTCGTTGAGAATCATGTGGAAAGAAAACTTTTTTTCTTTCTTTCTTCATGTTTATATGTGTATACTCAGGCTTGGACCATGAGAATGTTTGTTTAGGGTTGGGGACTGGGAAGGGGATAAGGAATTAATGGGGGTTAAAGGGGAATAATGGTTGCCTCTGTGCATGTATACTTTGCTTTATTCTGTATTGTGATTGAGAATCAAACAATAAAAATGTTAATCTGAAAAAAACACACTGTTTCAAAAGTAAAACCACAAGATGTAAACATATGTGTTAACATGATTTTAATGTGATTAAATCGCTTACTAACATTATCTGTGCAAATTTATATCCGATATTACAAATATGTCATGATGACATAATGCTGGTAAACTCTGTTACCTTGCAAACACGTAACACCAGTAAATCCCTGATTTTATCCAACTAAAATCGTTAACACATATAATGTTTACGTCTTGTTGCTGAATAGTGTGCATTTACAGACTGGCCCCATGCATCCAATGTAAGGGCCTTACTTTATCCGGTAATATATATATATATATGGGTAGTGTAAAGAAATACAGTTTTATACCCAGTAAAGAGACCAGTATGAACAATGATGACCAGGAGTCAAAGTTGAAGTTTAAATCAACAGAGAGAGTTTACTGAAGACAAAGTTCAACACATTTTCAAAGGCAAAAGACGGAAAAAGAAAATAAGATGAGGATCTAACCTCAAACTAATTTAGATTACCAAAACAACAGTAATAATAGGCATATGCAAATTAATTGACATCATCTCTTACAAGTACAGAAATCAGATAATTCTAGAAATCTTACAAACATGGTGGTCTGTTTAATTGTGTGAATGCAACCATTCAAAGATTATATTTTTAAAACACTAAGTCATGTTGTTAAGCAGAAAAGGGTCAGAGGTGAGTCTTCTCTTTTGATACACTGGCGTCAAGTTCCTCTGACTTAGTCACATGATTCTCAAAACTACAAACAATCCCTGCAATGACATCATTAGACAGAACACAGCATTTCTCTCAAGGTTGGGACACACTCACTGGGACACAAGCCTTACCAGCTGGAACAAACATGACAATAGAACAATATGTCCAAACGTACCAGAGCAAAGTTAGGCAGAAATATTAGTAATGAATGCTAAGAATGTATTTGTGTCAGTAATTGATGTAAAACTTAAAAACAAGACACATCATCGGAGTTGAGCTTCCCTCCCTCCAGGACATATATACCAGGCGGTGTGTGAAAAAAGCTCATTGGATCATCAGAGACTCCAGCCACCCAAGCCATGGTCTGTTCTCACTGCTACCATCAGGACCTGCACCAGCCAACTTCATGACAGCTTCTTACCCCCAAAAAAATCAGACTTCTGAACTCTTGATCGCTCACGATACATATATCAGCACTGCACTTTATTAGCCTCAGACTGGACCGACATTTTATACTTCACTTAATAACACACTGGCAACTGACTATCAACTGACAGCTGAATGTCAACACAACACTTCATATTTATTTCTGATTACATGGGGTGGTATTTATTGTATACAGTCTTCTTATTTTGTGTATACTGTATATTATATATTATTTTTTGTATACAGTCTTATTTTGTGTATACTGTATATTAATTTTTTTGTATACAGTCTTATTTTGTGTATACTATATTATATATTATTAGGTGTATATTGTATATTGTGTTGTGTAACAGAAGTGTAAACTATGCTATGTGTAAATCATATGTTTATTGTAATAAATATTGTAATATTGTAACATAGTGTCATACTGCTATGTTGCTCGGAACTGCACCCAAGACTTTCACCCACTGTTGCACTGTGTATATGGTTGAGAGACAATAAAGGGATTTGATTTTGATTTTATTTTATTTGAACTCTTAAACTGAATAAATGCACATAATTAAAATGCTTTGATTTCCTGTTGATTATAACAATTGTTAGTGAATGTATTCAACTCATCAATAGGCTGAAGAGACAGGGGAAAACCAGCCCCTTCAATAGATTACCTATAAATTGCAATCCAGTACAGATTACAAATTACATGAAAAAAATTGCAATCATAAACATAATCTCTTGCATTATATATTTCAGGTAATCTAATCTGATTACTTTTGGATAACTTCTGACCTAACTGTTGTTAATTTAATGTCACATGCATTTGAGTAGGATAATCTATACCACTTTGACAATTATGCTTAAATTTAATATATAAGATTTATTTATTTATTTATTTTTCAATGTTTTACTTGCTATTTGTCTGTTACTAAGTGAAATAATAACACTAAAAAACTAAAAAAAAAAAAACTAAAAGGGTAATGGAACACAAAAACACACTTTAACAGATATGCATGTTTGTCCAAGATGGCAGAAAAAGACAGTGTGAATTATTCTCATTTAAAATATATATATATTTTTTTTTTTTTTTTTTTTTTACTATTGTCTTCTAGGTTTAAATAATTTTTGTCCAGACTTCCATCTGCTTCATTATAAATCAACAATGAAAATTAATTGGTCAATTAGTGTGGGAATCTTGCAATCTTTTAAAACTGGTTTATTTAACAACAGTTTAAAGCATTAAGCAAGCTTAAACATGGTCGTGGTGGCAACACTGCCAATTACACCCCAGTTTTTTGCTCTTTGTAGCCTTGTAACAAACATCAGCTGTCAGTCTCTTCCCACTCATAACCCACGGGCATCATGAACGTAAACACTAACTAAAAGAGCAACACACCCTCCAGCAGTCCTGGGGCACAGCTTTATGTGTGTGTTCCAATTATGGCATGCAAGCACATCTCTCACTGCAGCTGAGGATGTAATTCGATGTGCGTGTATATAATGGCATGAGGGGTGGGTTAGGCAATTTAATGCACAATTCTGTTTCTAGGTCAAATTCTGCCTCTTTTCAGAACATAAGACTTGAGAATATTTTTTTCTCATCAAACTTTTGGAGGTTTAAATGTGAAATATTTTATATTTGTTATTAACACTGAACAGAATAAATGTTCCACCAAGTAATGTAGATCATTAGCCTAACTGTAGTGAATTGGTACTTTAAAGGGATAGCCTCAGTCATTTCATTTTTGGATGAACTATCCTTTAATATAGAATTAAAATGATGTGCACTCACAGGCATGCTTATATTGGCTATTTTACAGTGACTTCAAACGTGGCTCATCTAATCAGAATTTAGAGTCTGGATTATCAGTTTTATTATAGGGTCTCAGAGGCCACTTCACCAAAGTTTTTCAAGCAAGTCAGTCCGCTGTCGGCCATCTTTGGAATGTTCTCGGGAGGCTATTTCCAGTCATGCCAGTGCAGCTCCTATCTACTTGAATGGGGGGGACATCGAAATATCAAAAATGGTTAGTCAAGATTAAAGAACATATTTCAAATCAGCAATAAAATGTTAGAATATTGGAATCATAAATTGTGCTTCTTTACCTCATATTATGCTAAAACACGCAATTTTCTCGTCTTGTACAACTAATGTGCATGCGTGTTAGCGAGTTGATTGACAGGCGATGTCTGCAATAAAAGTTGATTGGCCTGTAAGGTAGGACTTCCTTTCTACATCCATTGACTGTTGGGCACTAGAGCATCTTGTTTGGGAGTTCCAATTTCTCCCATTCATTTAAACAGAATTGGCCCGTCTCTGCTAATATCCATGGGTGGCTATTGTCACCCTGCTGAGCTGAAAGGTGTTGTGAGAGAGTTGGAGGTACAGACACTGGGTGGGAAAGGAGGCAATTGTTGCCTCTCCCAAGAGCACATGTGACAAGGAGGGGCCATAAAACCATTTGATGCCCTCAGCAGCAGTGGCAGCAGGCCCATTACACTACCACATGCAGCTGACACATCATCTAACCTCTCTCACAGGTCCCTGATGACAGCGTCCCTCATGACTAACTGACACTTGCGGTCACCAACCACTGTGTAAGTGTTGCCTGAATACAAAGGCTATCTAAGGGACCGGGAACCCAGCAGGTATGTTCACATCATGATGGAACATAATGGACATCAAAGTGTTGGGTGTTACATGGCTAACTGTAGTCAGAGTGTGGAAGGTTTTTAATGCACTATCAGAGCAAAGCCAATGAATTGGCATTCTCACCCCAGAGGAGGTTCAAAGGGGTGCACTATTTGAATTGAATGTGATGACATAACATTTTTTATTGATACAAGACTTGGTTTTTGCATGCAAAAACCAGTGACCAGTGTAGACTGATTCACAAGCGTATGACTCATTAGAGCTGGTTCTTTTAATGAATCGGTCTAACAGACTCACAAGTTATCATTTGAATCAGTGTAATATATGAAACACTGAGTGTGTCTACATTGACACTGAATATGCTTAATAAGCCAACAACGTTTAAGGACATGCAAACGCTTTAAATGTTTTTCTTATATCGGGAAAAGGTCATAGACTGTTGAAGCAAAACCTGATCGGCACACATTGATTTTTGCCAATTACTCTGATTTTGCTCAGCATGTAAACACCTTTGGTTCTTCTCAATCGGAAGAGTACAGCCTAGTTGGGCTGAATATTTCAGCGCCACGTCATCAAGCACCATCGAAGGCTGTTTCAATTGTGAGGACACTTGGAAGCAGAGCCACCGCTGGCCAAATTAATGCCCCACACATGTGCATCCTTTGTGGCCTTCAATCACCCACAATCATTTGCACAATTCAGATTTTCTTTTAAAGAGTATAACGGAAAACAAATAAAACGGATGTGCGCCCTCCTAGTGGCTTCCTCCATTTCTACAAAGTAGTTGTAGTGGTTCACAAATAATTTATTTTCAAAATTTTCACGATGTGACCATGGAGGCAGAAACCTTTATGACGTAGCCATGCACACAAGACTGTCTCATTCTAGCACTGAATGCTGAGGAGTCGTCTAGCCTACAGCCTCAGAAGGTCTGGTCTATGAAGGACACAGCCTTACTAGGCTGCAACCTTTCATTTTAGAAGCACCCCTTTACTGGTGGTGAATTTCCGAAGTAATTTATATTTATGAGGAAAGTGATACCTGATTGGATGATTCAGTAATATTAACCAGGAAAAGGCTACATCATTGGTCGGAGAAACAATAACCCTACCCCTAAACCTAACAAATCAGGTAGTGCTTTATTCATTGATATGACTCCTTCCCCTGCCATCCCACTTATCAGAAATTTGCTTACTGCCATTCTGTTTGCTTATTCAGTGTGCATATGTCTGATAACATTTTGATGTTAAAACCACAGAAAATCCAGATAATTTCAAAATTTATGTAAACAGGTTTTTTTTTTTTTGTCAGATTTTTTGAATGCGCTGATTTTTGATAGTTATGAGCGTATTGTTGTACACGTAAACGTGCTAAATGACTAGATGTTTATGACAATGTGCAAAAACAGTTCTGAAGGAAACTCTGTGCATTTACATGTACAACAAAACACAAATAACTGCCAAATATTGACTTAAAAATATTTTCCTCTGGTTTTTACTTCAAAACATAAACAGACATACACTCATTGAATACGCCGCCCTAACACTTGTAAAGGCGTTTACATGCAGGGCAAAATTGGGGTAATGGGCAAAAATCTATGTGCTGATCGGGATTCGTTTTAACGGGTTACACTGTTTAACTGTTTAAAGAACACAGTTTCAGGTGTTTATCTTACACGTTGTCAGGTTATTAAATGAATACGCCTGGTTCAATACAAGTTAAGCTCAATCGACAGCATTTGTGGCATAATGGGTTAATGTTGACTACCACAAAAAATAATGCAGATTTGTCCCTCCTTTAAAAAAATGAGAAAATCGAGGTTACAGTGAGACACTTACAATAGAAGTGAATGGGGCCAATATTTGGAGGGTTTAAAAGGCAGAAATGTGAAGCTTATAGTTTAATAAAAGCACTTATCTTAATGCTTCTGTTAAAATTTGTCTATTATTTGAGCTGTAAAGTTGTTTAAATCAGAGTTTTTACAGTCATTTTAGGGTTAAGAGTGTAATGTTGTCATGGCAATAAAGTTGTTCAATTGGACATAACTTTACACAGAGAAGGTTTTATCACACTAAAATCATGTTTACATGCATATTGTTTATGTCCTGTGGCTATACTTTTGAAACAGTATAACAGTTTTTGAAACTTTTAACGTTTATGGATTTGCGCACAAGACAAAATTCAACTGCAAATGGTTTTAGTTTAAATAAACTTTATGACCTTTCCGATAAAACATTTACTGTACATGCCGTTTACACGACCTTACAAATTTTCGGGTTATGAAGCATAATCTAAGGTTATGAATGTACATTTAAAAACACATTCAAAATATCTAATTTCATCTTTGCAGATTTAACATCATCTATAACTACAAGTGACCCTCATCTATTCCACTGCTTTTTAATGTTATTTTCCAGTTGAACTGTAAAAGGCAAACTCTGTCAAAGAAAAAAGATCCCCAAGGGACTCATATGCTGGCACTACACCACTTCGGTCTTTCATAACCCTGGGATATTGATCTTTACTGGTGCTGTCATCATGCTCTGCTCTGCCATGTTCTATGATCCCCCTACTGGAAAGAATCCTGGCCCTCTTGACCTGCAGTATGTCTTGCCGCAAAGAGCTCCGTTGGGGCTTACGCAAGTGGCCAGAGTGCTGCAGGATGATTACCCCAGGGAGCGAGCATTTTGTTTGCTGTTGGAGTCTAAAGGAGGGAGAGTGTTTGGTAGACGGCCACTAATTAACACCTGTCTTCTGAGGCGGGTGTGCAGTGTTAGATAAACCTTGGGGGTGCGACTGACGGGTCAGGGAGGCTTGACCTCCTTTTTATTACACACTCATGTGTGGATATAAAAATCACAGCAGCCCCAAAAAACATCAAGGCTTAGGGCTCATGAGACTCCATTTAAAGCAGCATAGCAGGTGCAGGGTCAGAGATTTAAAATGAATGGGTTGTTTGAGCTGTAAACATAATTTGTTCTGTACTTTCAGGTGGCATATAACAAAGTAGGATGTAAGACACACAAAGTAGGATGTGCCATCTATGGTGAAAAGCATCCCAATGGCAGAGAACAGCTGTTGATATGGAAGCTCAGAGAGTTTTGTGTATTTGAAAAGTGCAAAAGTGGAATGAACTACCAACTTTCACACAAACAGCAGAGCTCAGTGCAATCTTCAAAAAACGTCTAAAGACATTCCTTTCGAGAGCACTTCACTAACTTTGCATTCTTCTTTAGATTAATTCAGTTAAATTAATACATGTAAATGCAATGAGTACAGATCTTTTGGGATGTGAGAAATGCATCGATACATTAGTATACTACTCATTTAATACCATGGAATACATCATTAGCACCATAGTACCACCTGATACCATCATTGCATCACATTACATCCACAGTATGTTTTCGTAAGGGTCTGATGTCCTCACAGATATCCTAAAATAGTGTCCCCACACTTCTTCATATGCAATTAGAATTGAATTTTTTAATCGTGAAAAAATAAAATAAAAACTGTTTTACTCTAACTTTGAGTCAAAATTTAATATATAAAAATTATTTGTAACTCAGGAGTAGGACTTTTATTTGCACTGTCATACAATTAAAACCCTGTTCATTAGCATTACTTAAAGGGTTAGTTCACCAAAAAATGAAAATTCTCATCATTTACTCACCCTCATGCCATCCCAGAAGTGAATGACTTTTTTCTTCTGCTGAACACAATTAAAAATTTTTAGAAGTATTTCTCAGTTCTTTAGGTCCATACAATGTAAGAGAATGGGTGCCAAAAATCACATATGGGCAAAATAAAAGTACTGCAGATGACTCTGTTGGTTAAATCCATATATTCTGAAGCAATTTGATAGGTGTGGGTGAGAAACAGATCAATATTTAAGTACCTTTTTTTTTTTACTATAAATTCTCCTCCCTGCTCAGTCAATTTCCACTTTACTTCCACTTAATCATTCTCCTTCTTCTGTTTTTGGTGATTCACATCCTTCTTGCATATCGCCCCCTAATGGGCAAGAAGGAGAATATATGACAAAAAAATTACTTAAAGAATAATTCACCCAAAAAAGAAAATTCTTTCACAATTTACTCACTCTTATGCCATCTCAGATGTGTATGACTTTCACAAATTAAGATATTTAGAAGAATATTTCAGCTCTGTATGTCCTAACAATGCAAGTGAATGGGTGCCAGAATTTTGAAGCTCCAAAATCCACATAAAGGCATCATAAAAGTAATCCATAAGACTCTAGTGTTTAAATCCATGTATTCAGACACGATATGTTAGGTGTGGGTGAGAAACAGTTCAATATTTATGTTTTCTCATAAATTCTCCTCCCTGCCCAATAGGGGGCGATATGCATGAAGAATGTGAATCACCAAAAACAGGAGGAGAAAGTGGAAGTGAAGGAAAAAGGACTTAAATATTGATCTGAAAAGAAAGTCATACACATCTGGGATGGCATGAAGGTGAGTAAATGAGAGAATTTTCATTTTTGGGTGAACTAACCCTTTATATATTGATCTGTTTCTCACCCACACCTATCATATCATGTCTGAACACATGGATTTAACCACTGTAGTCATATGGATTACTTTTATGCTCCCTTTATATGGATTTTGGAGTTTTAAAATGTTAACACCCATTCACTTGCATTGGGAGGACCTACAGAGCTGAAATATTCTTCTAAATATCTTTATTTGTGTTCTGCAGAAGAAAGAAAGTCATACACATCTGAGATGGCATGAGCATTTTCATTTTTGGGTGAACTATCCCTTTAACACTGTGTGCAGACGAGAACGAAAAAGGGACCTATAGACCTTATGCCCATTGTACAAATGTGCCACAGTTTGTTCCTGGCAGGCAGCAGATGTCCTAACCCCACCCCCATCCTGATCCTAACCAAATGGAGCCTGTAGGGCAGAGGAGCCTGCAAGGAACTATGAATGGCATCTTTCTCCCATCACGGAGAATTTACCAAGTTGACGTACTTTTCATAACATGGTCCAAATGATGCTTCCACAAAAAACAAACCAAAAAAACCAAAAAAAAAAAAACAAAACAAACCAAACCACAACAAGAGAGACAGTAGACAGTTTCAAGTGAAACATTATACAGTGCATCCCATTTGTTGTTCAGATGAGAGGATATGGGGTATATATGATGCAATGACATGACACATCCAAGTCAAGGGCAGCACCATATCACAAGAAGTCCGGTTTGAGCTCTCTGCTTCTACTAAACCCCCTCAAAGACTTTCTAGCAAGTCAGTCCACTGTCTGCCATCTTTGGAACACTCTCGGGAGGCTATTTCCAGTCATGTCAGTGCAGCTCCTATCTACTTGAATGGAGAAAGACCAAAATCTCAAAAATGGTTGGTCAAGATTACGATCAGAGAACATATTTCAAATTAGCAATAAATCTGACACATAAACTATGATTCTTTACCTTATATTATGCCAAAAAACGCAATTTTCCTGGCTTGTATAGCTAATGCGCATGCGCGTTCTAGAGTTGATTGACAGGTGATGTCTGTATCTAAAAGGTGATTGGCTCTTTTAGCTTCCTTTCTACATTTGTTGACCATTGGGTGCTCAGAGCTCCTTGGTTGAGCATTTTAATTTCTAACATTCATTTTAATAGAAGTGGCCCATCTCTGCTAAATAATCTCTGACCCCCTGTTCCATTTGTCCAGACCTTTACAGTGGGAGGCAAACATCACCATAGCAACAGGGCCTTTCTCCTTCTTTGTTATCAGTCAATGAGTGGTTTTCTTCGTCTGACACCTTCTAGAAGGGCAATTTCGAAAATTTCCAGGGAGGGGGCAATATTTGAGACAGAGAAAGACAATGAGAGTTAGAAAGAAAGAGTGAGATGCACAGAGCAAAGAGATGCCTATACTCTGCTGTCAGTCTATCAGTTTTCTATTATTTCTGTGAGATTTGAGCTGAAATACGGTTACCTGCATCTGCTCATCTATGCCATGAAATGTTGAATTGATGGCAGATGAAAAAAAAGTACAAGTAGAAGTCACAGTATGCCTACCTCTTCAGACACTACTACACCACTGGGTGTTGCTATGCGGTTGCTAAGGTGTTCCCAGTGTTTTTTTTTTTACCTAGTTGCTAGGGTGTTGTGTTCTGGATGGTAACAAGGGCATTGCTATGCAGTTGCCAAGTGTTCTGGGTGTTTTTTAGCAGGTTGCTAGAGTGTTCTGGTTGGTTGCATGGGCATTGCTATGCAGTTGCTAAGGTGTTGAGTGTTTTTGGCACTTTGTTGGTAGGGTGTTGCTATGCGGTTATTAAGGTGTTCCAAGTGTTTTTTAGCAGGTTGCTATAGTGTTCTGGGTGATTGCAAGGGCATTGTTATGCAGTTGCTAAAGTGTTTTTAAGATGTTATGAGTGTTTTTAGCACTTTGTTGCTAGGGTGTTGCTGTGCGGTTACTAAGGTGTTCTGAGTGTTTTTAGCAGGCTGTTAGGGTGTTCTAGGTGGTTGCTAAGACATTGTTTTGTGGTTTCTAAGGTGTTCTGAGTGGTTTTTGATGAATGGTATGAATAAAAGTTTAATTTGTAGGTTTAGGACAATGCAGAGACCCCAAGTATGAGCAATTAAAAAATGTGATGCTTGCCTTGGTTTAAGCTAATGAATGACACTGAGTGTTGCTATTTTAGTGACCCCATTTATGAGACCTGACATCACTTATGGATTCTTCACAAGCCATATTCACTTTTCAGTTCTTTTTTGCACAACACCTTTTTGTTGCCCTATCATCCTTTGCACACCATCAGAGACCACATTTACCAGTGAGTGGCCCGATTCACTCTCCCCCAATCATTAAATAGCTCCTTTATCATTTGCACTGAAGAGCTATTTTGACTTTTCCGCAAAAAAATGCTCACCTCTGCAGTCTGAAGCCACAGAAATGACCCTTCCACTCATAAGCAAGCCAGTAAACAGGCCAGGAGCTGCATTCATATACAATGAAAGCCTTTGCCTCCAGGCTTCCAAAGCACAATTTACAATAGCTCCTCAAGCTTTTGCTTAAGGGATAATTTACCCAAATTTTAATTCTGTCATAATTTACTCACCCTCATGTTTCTTTGAAACCTGTATTTTCCATAAAATGAAAGCGAATAGTGACTCCGGTCAATCAAGCTAGAAAAATGACAAAAACAATCCCATAAAACCATAGTAAAAGCAATAGATACAGTTCATGCCTATATTCCAAATCTTCTGAAGCCATTCAAACACTCTGTGATGCACAAAATGAAATATGGGTTGTTATACAGTCTCAATCAAATCATTAATAAAGTGCTTAAATCAAACATGACAGATACGTTGATAACATCAACGTTTGTCCTTTTTAGAGCTTGACAGACCTGAGTCACGATTTGCTTTCATTAAAAGCCAAATAATCCCTGCGAAGACTTTACAATTTCTCCTTTTGAGTTCCACGAAAGAAAGAAAAAGTCATACGGGTTTGTGGTGACAATGAGGGTGAGAAAATTATGACAGAACTTATTTCTAGGTGGACTATCCCTTTAAAAAGCTCTCATCACATCAGGTTACCTCTCATCAGGGGAGGCAAATATTAGCTTTTGCATGTTTGATGGCATTTTAATACAGCCATCAATACACTAATATTATCAATGCACACCAACTTCTAGCCTGGAGGATGAATGGGCCCCTGGCAACCCGCTGTCACATTGTATAATTTCTTCATTCCCTCTAATGGTGCCGGTGGATGTCTATTGTAAAAGGCTGCCTGATTAGTGATTAACATGTTTACAGGGGAAAATGGGTCCAGGCAGCAAGGCATCAAATGAAGCCGAATTCTCAAAGACAAATGGCACAACGGCTGATGTCTTTTTAACAATATGCTTTGTTTGCAGTGTGACCCCTCTCTCTAAGGCACCGAGGAGGAGTAATGCATAAAATCATAAAAACTGACAAGTGTGCATTTTAATTTTAATGCTGTTGGCCACAGATGAATGCGTTCAAAATCAGACAATATCAGACAAGTGTTACAAAGTCATTGTAGGAACCTAATGGCTCCCTTGTCAGTTTAGCATATGCTGAAACATGGGGAGGCAGGCAGTGTCTCTGTTGAAATTACTCTTTTGATCAGCATTAGAGGTTATTGATTCGTCATCCTTCTCTTAACCTCTCCAAGGCATTTGGCGTCTTCATGAACAGACAAATGAGAACTCCTTGTCTGCAGGCTTTTTGATACAAAACTTATTGGTGAAGACAATTATTTAAAAAATGGTTATTAATTAGTTGTTACACACATTTAGTCACATACGATGTGTATATAGTGTATATGCTTTTCAGTGTACCCCGGTCACTGGCGAGTGAATTAAGAACATATTCTGGCCTTGAAATGTTTTATATTTATTTATATTATCCCCCTTTACTCCCAATTTGGAATGCCCAATTCCCACTACTTAGTAGGTACTCATAGTGGCACGGTTACTCACCTCAATCCAGGTGGTGGAGGACAAGTCTCAGTTGCCTCTGCTTCTGAGACAGTCGATCCACTCATCTTTTCACGTGGCTCGCTGTGCATGACACCGCGGAGACTCACACAGCACTGGAGGCTCATGCTATTCTCCGCGATCCACGCACAACTTACCACGCACCCCACTTAGAGCGAGAACCACTCATCGCGACCACGAGGAGGTTACCCCATGTGACTCTACCCTCCCTAGCAATCGGGCCAACTGGGTTTATCGAGCTAAAACTTGCAATATTCGTCTGATCATGTGATCTCAACCTGGCAGCACTCATGAATGTGCCCAGCACCATATATAGAATAAAACAGCTTTTACTCCAAGACTAAAATGACTACAGTCTTCAGCTCGTGTGTAAATCAGTTTAAAAATATTTTTCCTTTTTAAAAGTTCAGCATTTGGCAAAAAGTAACTTAGTGCAACTTTTAAGTGAGTTACTCCGCTTTATTTACTCAAAGCCAATTTTTGCTCACATTTGGCCCTGGCTAGTGTTAATTTTGGACCCTTGATCCTGGTCATTGAATTGATATAGCACAGTTCGCAGCATTTAGGGATTTTACATTGTTTATCACATCAAAAGCTTATTGTGTTTATGTTATGGTCCTAAACTTAAAGAGAAGATCTGGAATGGGATCTGAAACGTTGGATGTGGAAAGGTGATAGATCACTGAATGGAACCTGTCCCATGGCCAATTGAGAGAGCACCTTCCCCACGATAGGGCCGCTTTTGACCAAGTGAAAGTGATTGATGGTCAACGCCTCCAGCCAGACATTGCACTCTCATACCCGTATTTTTAGGTTATTAAGGATCGGTTGTATTGATTGACACAGGACGCTCAGACAAAGGAGGATACAACACAGTTGTTAATACCAAAGAGCCGTCGGGAAATGCTATTCCAGACGGCTCATCATAATCTGATGGCAGGTCACTTAAGGCAAGAAAAAACACTAAACCATATAATGGCCCGTTTCCATTGGCCGGGCATTCGCGGGGATGTTCGCAGGTGGTGTGCGGCATGCCATGAATATCAGCTGGTGAATCCACCGGCCACCACAAGAGCGCCATTGCGCCCCCTTCCATTGATCGAGGTCCCCTTCGAAAGAATTGGCATGGACCTCGTCGGGCCATTAGAGTGGACGGCATGCGGGCATCGCTTTGTGTTGGTTCTGGTAGACTATGCAACACGATACCCTGAAGCAGTGCCTCTGTGCAACATCTCAGCATGTAGTATTGCGGAGGCACTCTTCAGAATAATCTCCCGAGTGGGGATTCCAAAAGAAATCCTCACTGATCAGGGCATGACATTTATGTCATGTACACTATGCAAACTATATGAATTATTGGGGATTAAATCGATTCGGACCAGCGTTTACCACCCCCAAACGGACGACTTGGTCAAATGATTTAATATGACACTAAAGAACATGATTTGTAAGTTTGTGCACAAAGACGCTCAAAATTGGGATAAGTGGCTCGAGCCCCCATTATTTGCAGTACGAGAGGTCCTGCAAGCCTCCATGGGGTTCTCCCCATTTGAATTATTGTACGGGCGTCGACTGCGCAGCGTGCTCGACGTTCTACGTGAAAATTGGGAGGGGGGACCTTCAAACAGCAAAACGAAATTCAATATGTTCTTGACCTGAGAGCAAAACTCCACACACAGGGTCAATTAACACAGGAAAATTCGCTCCAGGCTCAAGAATGTCAAAGCCGGCTGTATAATAGGAGTACTCGGCTATGTGAATTTGCACCGGGAGATAAAGTCCTTGTATTACTCCCCACATCGAGCTCTAAATTACTCGCCAAGTGGCAAGGGCCCTTTGAGGTCACACGGTGAGTCAGGGAAATTGAGTATGAGGTTAAATGAACAGATAGAGGTGGAGCACATCAGATTTACCACCTTAATCTCCTAAAACCATGGAGAGAGGCGGTCCCTGTGACTTTGGCGATGGTGGTTCCGGAGAGGGAGGAGCACGGACTGGAGGTGAACTTAAAAGCCACCGATCGAATCAACCTGGTCACTTGCGGAGACCAACTCTCACTGTCAAAAGTCACAGAGGTTGTCAGGTTGCAAGGAGAATTCTCTGACATGTTCTTGCATGTTCCCGGTCATATAAATCTCAGAGTATCATATCAAAACGACCCCAGGGGTAGTGGTACGCAGTCGTCCCTACCGATTACCCGAGCACAAAAAAAAGAAGTGGTTCTGGAAGAATTAAAAGGCCATGCTAGATATGGGGGTAATAGAAGAATCCCACTGTGACTGGGCCAGCCCAGTGGTGTTGGTTCTGAAGAGTGACGGCTCGGTCCAGTTCTCGGTGTCAATGCAGTGTCTAAATTTGATGCGTACCCAATGCCACGGAATGATAAACTGCTTGATCGGTTAGGCGCGGCTTGCTTTTTTTGACAATGGACTTAAAGGGATTTTGGCAGATCCCCTTAACTCCCATGTCCCGTGAAAAGACGGCATTTTACACACTGTTCGGATTACACCAATTCGTGATGCTTCCATTCGGTTTGTCTGGCGCCCCGGCTACGTTTCAGCGGCTCATGGACCGAATTCTCAGACCACGCGCTGCATACGCCGCTACCTATCGGGATGATATCATTATTTACGGTAATGATTGGCAGCGGCACCTGCAGCATCTGAGGGCTGTCCTGAAGTCGTTGAGACAAGCGGGACTCACGGCAAACTCAAATTAGTGCGCAATTGGAAGTATGGTATCTGGGCTTCCACTTGGGTCATGGGCAGGTGCAGCCCCAAATTGATAAAACCGCAACGATTGTAGCCTGCCCGAGACCTAAGACCAAAAAGGAGTCAAGACAGTTCCTGGGGCTGGCTATTATCATAGGTTTGTGCCTAATTATTCGACTGTCACCAGCCCGCTGACCAATCTCACTAAAAAGGGGGCACCAGATTCGGTCCAGTGGACGGAGCCCTGTCTGCAGTCATTCACGCGGGTGAAAGCTGCACTTTGTGGTGGGCTCCCCAGCCTGAGTCGGGTGATGGGGGTATGTGGTGATGTGGGTGTGGCCAAGCGACATCTGTGGAGAGGCCAGGAGAAGGAGAACGGTAAGTATTGACACCTGTGGGAAAGTATCTCTAACAGCTGTTCTGTGTTTCAGTGAGAGCTGGAAGGGGATAAAAAGGGTGTCCAGACTGCTGGAGGAGAGAGAAAGAGAGCTACGCTTCAAATGCCTGAGTGTGTGTGTGTACGCGTTTAAGTGTGTGTGTGCTGAAAAACCACATTGTTTATTGTAAATAAAAGAATACACAGAGTCCCGCTTCCTCCTTCCAACAGATCCAATGACTTGTTACAAGCCATTATCTGCCATCTGCTGTCTGACTCAGAAAAGCCTTTGCATGAGAGAGCATGGAGACAAAAAAGAAATCATGCTGGCACAATCACACCCGCAGTCACAGAACATTTATTTTCTGCGTTGGTTCTGGCCAAATGCTAAATTAAGATAATTTGTGTACCTCATTGAAGAGAGTGGGCTATCAGTGTTCTGTGCGTTTATGTATGTTTTTGAAGTTCACCTGAAAATGACAATTCTGTCATTATTTGCTCACCCTCATGTTCTTCTAACAGCTGGATGATGCAAATGACGCACTTTACACTATGCACTTACAAAATACACTATGCACTCAGCCATGTTGTGTATGAATTTTCAAAGTGTAGAATTGTTCCAAATGGAACACTTAACAGCTGTTTCCTATACGGAAGCATTTGCCATTTAACAGCTGAAGGAAGTGACGTTTCAAACACATGCGATGTGTTGCTGCTTGCTTTAGCACGTTAGCTAACCTCAGTTCAACACTTCATCTTAAACAACATATGCATTCACACAGCATGGGGTGATGGTAAAGTGCTCAACTTACTTTTGGAAGGTGCTGTCTTCACAGAAGTTTTGCTAGTTGCTACATTCTCCATTATTTATTAATTTTGTCAGACTAGCAACGCAGCCAGGTAACTCCGCCCCTTCCTCTACGAATGGCAAACCGCAAGCGCAAAGTGCATGAAGTGTCCAAAAAATTTCCCACTCCGTTTTGACAGTTGAAGAATTGCATCATCCGGTTACTTATAGTACAACTCTTTTTGTTGCATTTTCAGTGTTAACATACTACTCGCACTACTTGCACTACAAAATGACGTAGAATATTGCAGTGGTGTGCGGTTTGGGACACACTTTCATGTCTTCTGTGGAACACAAAAGGAGATGTTAGGCAAAATGTTAGCTTCAGAAAAAAGAAGTTGAATGAAAGTGAATGGTGACTGAGGCTAACATTCTGCCTAACATCTTTTTTTGTAAATGATCATGGATTTTTTTAATTAACTAACCTTTTAAGAGAGCTCAAGCTGGGTAAGATGTTTAAAATTCACTGCATTCTTTTCCAATTCTCTTTGCTTTCTCAGATTGGGTGGCCGTCTGATGTTTTTGAAGGCTGGGCTCTGAGTGGATATGGCTTTGACCACAAGACGTCTGTGCGGAGGGTCTTCTGTTCTTGCTTAAACCCCACTGATGTGACTGGGTATCCATGGCAACCGGAGGTCCTTGAGCATAGAGCTTGGCTCAAGACAAATTCCGAATGGAAGAGGGGCAACTGCTCTGTGTATTTACCCCTGAAATTGATCCAATTCGTACCCTTTAGTTTCTCCCAAGCCACAGACACAACAGCAGCACTGAGGGCAGGGGAGTAGTGGGGAGGCGAAACGCTGTCGTTTTGGTGACAGTATAATGAGAAAAGGCTGGGAGAGGTTAATCGTGAGCATTCTTTTGCTCCTATCAGAGTCGTAATGTATTATTAAGGTAGAAGAATATATGTCATAAATTGTTAGTGCGTGCCGTGCCAGAGCATTGGGACAGTACTGGTACAGTGAGGCAGCCACACAATACTTTCGGTGACATCTCCAGAGCAGGTCCTTTAACCAGGTGCAATATATCACAAGATGAATAGCTACACAGTGACACCACAATAGCAGCTGCAGTTTATATCTTTTCCTAACCCCTTCCCATTAAATGCTACTTTCTGCCTCCCATGCTGCTAAACACTGAAGTGATTACCAGTGGAATTTAATTAGTCCCATAATTAGTATAAGGAGGAGGTGATGGAAGCAGATGGAACAAATGCCAGGTGAGCCCTTTGGCCCCCTGAGAGGCAGGTTTGGGAGCACAAAGGACCCTGGGGTGCCAGCAACCGCCTTTAATTAGAGGATAAAAGCACTTGCACTGGGGCTTTGGTTCCTGTCCTTCATCAGTGCCCTAATTCATTTGCTTATTCAAAAGTTAAGACACCTCGTTGAGTCAGTGTGACTGTGTGTGGGTGGGTGTTTTACAAGCCTGGTAGCCCTGTCGAAAAGACCAACACTGCTAGTCATCACATTTGTTGGTTTTTTGGATGCTGGAACCTAGCGTGGGATTCTGGTGTGCTGGGGTCCCTACCAGGCTTGTTAACTAACTTAAAGGGGTAGTTTAATGAAAAAGAAAAATTCTGTCATCATTTACTCACGCACGTTGTTTCAAACCGGTATGATTTTCTATTTGGCAGAAATGTTAACGTCAGTCACCATTCACCTTCATTGTATGGAAAAAAGGTGCAATGAAAGTAAATGGTGACTGAAGCTAATGTCCTGCCTAACTTCGTTTGTGTTCCACAGAAAAAAGAAAGTCATGTTTGGAAAAAATTTTGGGTGAACTATCCCTTTAACAAGCGGACTGCCCTTCGTCAACCAGCTTCATGAGAAAGACTATGCTTTATACCTTAATGATTTGCTGATCCACCAGCTACACCACCACCAAACCAGCACTAAATAGTATATTCCATCTTGCACCAGGATAGAAATTGGTGCTAGTCTAAGGTAATCTTTTCAGCAGGGGAGAATAGTAGTGTCCACACTGACCTGAGAATCCAGCGCTGATGATGATGTTTCTGTGGGCTGGGTGGCAATCAAGGACAAAGTGATGGTCTGGTGTGACCTACAAACAATAATGATTGAAGCATGGGAATGTTAAACACCAGGGCAAGACTGTCATTACTTTTGCAAATATTTGTCCTTTTCATACTGACAACATATACGTTGCATGAGTTATGAGCAGTGTTTGAACTCAACTTAAAATTAAAAAGCTATTTTAGGGAGCCACTAAATGGCTGAAATTGCTAATGAATGCTATGACAGAGTTCCCACACTTTGTTGACCAGTGACTTTCCATGACTTTTTTGTGACATTTCCAGTCGTTTGCGATTTCCTGGATAAGGATATTTAAAAGTTATTTGGATTCAGACCGAATCACCAATGAATCATTAAGCATATTTTGTGAACTGGTGTGACTCAAAAGAACAATTCACTCACAAATTGGACATCACTTTGGATTGCGACTGCAAGCGATGCATTACGCAATGCAGCAACGAGCTAATGTGTCACCAAATATCAAAATGCCAAACTTTAAAAAGGAGGTGCAACACACACTATATAAACAAAAATAGAGCTTTAACTTTATTAAATTAAAAACTACATAAAATTTCAGCCACGTTCAGGGCCTTTAACAGATGAGTGAGTGTGAGTGTTGCACATTAAAGATTAAGGAATGCCACACATTTATTTTAATGTAACCCTCTAGTAACAAGGTAGTGTTATAGTACTCACAGTTTATGACAGGATACCTGGGAGCCCAGCTATTGATGATGATCTGACTGGTTTTACTCTGCAATATTAATTATGAAAATGATTAACATGAAAAATTCAGTCGGTGCAGTGCCTCCATTCATGAAAAACTTCTGTAAGACATTAAAGTTTTCTAAATAAAATAATTTATCTTCTTTAGATGTGTCTGATTTATCTTAAACTACTTTAACTATACCCCTTAAATCAAAGAAAATAATAAAATGAAATGCACTTATAAAGTCCTCAAATACTTTGTAGATATATATATATATATATATATATATATATATAAACTTAACTCACAACATTATATATTTTGAATCAATTGAAACAATTCAATCAACGACTCACATGAATCACCATATACCTTCCAGTAACATGAATCAGATTCACTAAATCAATTCCCTGAATCCCCAAATCACTCAATAGAAAAAAAACGTATATGACTCAGTGTTCGAATGAATCAAATGGGCAATTGAATCAAATGTCCATACAAATCACTTATATCCCATAATTCAGAGTTTATATTGAGCTCAAGTGCTTATTTACTCTTCATCGCTGGGGCCCACAGGAACATACTCTCGTGTAAAACAGTTTAAGATCAACTTACGATCCAGCAGCAATGTTTGACTCAATTTCCACGCATGTGGTGATTGATGCAACAAGATGAATCTTTCGTTGGAGATTAACTTAACTCACAGGACCTCGGCGGCACTGATCATCCTTTTGCGAAAGCACAATGAAGAGTCTCAGAAGAAGTGATGAGTAATGATGAGAGAAAGGGAAATAACCTCCACTTGCTGTCTTTCAAGCTGTCCATCGGCCAACCGGAAACTCTTCCCAGCTGTAGCGATTCGCCATTCGTAATCAAACGTATCTGGAAAAATTAACTCTCTAATAAGCCACACAGAAACAAAAAAATCCGCTGAAAAATAGTTTTGTGCGTGCAATAAACGTACTCCTTTGAGCCAAGCAACAGAGGGTAACTTAATGTCAAATTGCTGATTAAGCACATACACACACAAATGAGAAGAAATAAACTTCTTGACACTCTTTGAAATACTATTAAGTGAAACTATTAGATATTTTCGTTCTTTTAACTAGGGATTCACCGATCCGATACCTGGATCGGTATAAGCTGCTATACTGAAGCTTTTAGATGGATCGGGTATCGGTCCGACGAGCCCGATCCAAATCCGATACTGTGTGTTAGTCATGTTCATTACTGTCAAGCTCAAAAAATGACATAAAAGAACCATAAAAACACAGTTAAAGTAGTTCATATGACTCCTGCATTTTATTCAAAGCCACTTGAAGATGTGCAATATCTCTGTGAATCACAAAAGGCTCTGTTTAATAAGTAAATCTATAAAATGCATGTGCAGCTCCAGCAGTTATTGAATGGCGTTGCTCTGTTTACACACACACACTCGTGGCTATTTTTAGCCTTCACTCCTTGCAATATTTGAGCATTACTCACGAATAACATCTCAGATGTAGATGCTCAAAAGTTCGGTTCACTTATAATATGCATTTAGAACGGCACTGGTGGTGCATTTGTTTTTTTTTGTTTTTTTTTGTTTTTTTTTTACCAGAATTTGAATAAGAAGCAAATTAAACTACTGTGAACTTGCCTACAAATAGACACTTACAGGACTTCCTGGAGAGTTCAGAATGTCAAAAAAGTTGCATGATTGAGATATATCACTATATATTATTATTATTATTATTATTATTATTATTATTTGTTTACAAATTATAATAATATTTAAGTTGAATGGGTTCCAAAAAATAACTGTGTGAATGAAAAGTGAGCCGATATCTTACAACTAAACTGAACAAAAAAGAGATCTGAATCCTTTAAAGTACAGATACAAGTTGAGAAAATTTAGCAAAAAAAAAAAAAAAAAAAAAAAAAAAAAAAGAAATTCTTCTTTTCTACTGATGACTTATACTGGAATTACTGTTAATTTTGCTGCTACATTATCCAGTATACTAGTTAACAAAGTTTTTCTTAATAAGCTGTACATTTATATTGAAATAATGTGCAGTTAGAGGTTTGTGTTTCTTTACATATTAAAGAGTACTCTCAATTAGTTCCACACAATAATGTAAAGATATTCTAAATTGATTATGCAAAAAAACGACACTGGTATCGTATCGGGATCGGTATTGGCCGATACTGAGATTTCCGATATCGGAATCGGATCGGAAGAGAAAAAGTGGTATCGGTGCATCCCTACTTTTAACTCATTTATCGGACACAGCTCTTCAACACATCTCAAAATCAAGTCACTTGTGTGCTGTTTCTTCTCCCCTCCCCACACAGGTTTTTTTAGGGTTCACAGCAATTTCTGATTGGTCCATTACATGCAATCAATCATGTCCATAATAACATTTGATTAGTTAGAAGTTTCCAAAACAAAGAAAACTAATTAACATGCAATGTATATTTTCAAACAGACACAATTTCAAAAATGACACATAAAATAAAAAATACAAAAAAATCCCAAAACACATTTTAAAATAAAACACATTAGAGCAAAATAAAGTTGAAAATACTGAGTGGGCTACATCAATATTGTGCATGGGTTTAAAATAAGTTGTTTTGCTTTTAAAGATGCTTTTTACTTCATCCTGAACAAATGTTATTGCAGCATCTGACTATTGCAAAAAGAGACCTATTCAACCAAAATTATTCTTTTTTAAAAGCCTCTAATAGCTTTCGGAGCCACTAATATATTGCTAAGATGTTGTCTTATGTGTCTTTTTTTTTTTTTTTTTTTGGTTTGTATGAAGGCCGAAAATAATCAATACTGTGGAGGGCTGACTGAGACGTTGTGCGGATACTATTGAAGAAGACAGCTCTGTGCAGCATGCTACTAGGTAACTGTTTTATATGGTTCCTCTCAGTTTCTTCCCTTAATACAGAACTTTATCTCAGTAGATTCTACAGCATTCTGGACACAGACCTATGGATCTCTTGACAGGAAACTGGAGGGTTTTGTCAAGGGCAGTTTATGAAGGATTAAGGGTGCATTACACCATCACTGTACTTTTCCATGATTGATGCGATTGTACTTTGCATTTGTAAGCTGTGATTGTATTACTTTTTCATCTCAGCCATCTGGATGGGAAACTTGAGTGTTTGGTCATGCAGAATGTTACACAGTAACTGAAAACCTGCTCAGAGAAAATGTAATCTTTTTGAAGTACTGAAGCATTAAACGAAAGACTAATTCTGACTCTCAGAACATGCAAAAGTGTCAAAAACAAAAATCTATTTAAAACCAGTGCAGAACTGAAATAAATAAATAAATAAAATTAAAACATTTGGTTCCATTTAAAAAAACTATTTATCTTTGTGTGCTATATAGAATTGAATTGAAATTCTAATTTGTATTTATAGGAAGTAGAATATAATTTTTTTACTTCCTACGTAGAAATAAAATGGAATGAAGTTCAAAGATATTCATATAATTGTTTTAAGTTTAATTTTTTTTAATTATTTTTTTCAGTATGAATTACCCATAAATATGTTTATCCTACCTACATATTGGGTATTTCCAGAAACATTCGATGATATTAATAATAAATGTTTGAAATGCCACCATAGAAATTAGTATTTAATATCTACACCGATCAGCCACAACATTAAAACCACCTGCCTAATATTGTGTAGGTCCACCTCGTGCCGCCAAAACAGCGCCAACCAGCATCTCAGAATAGCATTCTGAGATAATATTCTTCTCACCCCAATTGTACAGAGCGGTTATCTGAGTTACTGTAGACTTTGTCAGTTCTAACCAGTCTGGCCATTCTCTGTTGACCTCTCTCATCAACAAGGTGTTTCCATCTGCAGAACTGCCACTCACTGGGTGTTTTTTGTTTTTGGCACAATTAGGAGTAAATTCTAGACTGTTGTGCGTGAAAATCCCAGAAGATCAGCAGTTACAAAAATACTCAAACCAGCCCGTCTGGCACCAACAATCATCCATGCGATTATCTAATCAGCCAATCGTGTGACAGCGGTGCAGTACATAAAATCATGCAGATACGGGTCAGGAGCTTCAGTTAATGTTCACATCAACCATCAGAATGGGGAAAAAATGTGATCTCAGTGATTTGGGCCGTGCCATGATTGTTGGTGCCAGATGGACTGGTTTGGGTATTTCTGTAACTCTGATCTCCTGGGATTATCACGCACAACAGTCTCTAGAATTTACTCCGAATGGTGCCAAAAACATCCAGTGAGCAGCAGTTCTTTGGATGGAAATGGCAGTTTTGAACTGTCAAAGTCTACGGTAACTCAGATAACCGATCTATACAATTGTGGTGAGAAGAACAACATCTCAGAATGCTATTCTAAGATGCAGGTTGGCGCTGTTTTGGCGGCACGAAGTGGACCTACACAATATTAGGCAGGTGGTTTTAATGTTGTGGCTGTTCGGTGTATTTCATTCGATACAATTAATTAACTTTTTAATTAATTAAATTAATTAATCATGTTATGGATCATGGTGGAAGAACACTTCTGTAAAAAATGAGGCGAGGAGCGGTTTTTCCTTCTTAAGGTGAGGCTTTATTTTCCCCTCTTGGCGACACCACTTTACAGTTTACCTTTACGCACTAAACTGAACACTAACACACACTGCTTTCATAAGTAAACTTTCACTACTAGAAAATCCTTGCTCTGGCTCGGCTCTGTCGTATCCAGTCTCTCTCTCGACTGAGTGTTGTGTCGCTCTATTTATGCCGCTCTCCCCGTGCTCACTGAAATTAGAGACAGGTGTTAGACATAATTTAGCTCAGGTGTAAGCGCCCTTACCGCTTTCTCTCTCCGGAGAGATGCTTGACCACGCCCCCGCTGCCACATATCCCCACCGCCCGACATCTGGCCTGCCTACCATTCCCCCCCCATTCCTGGAAAGGAAGTCGGCGACAACCATCTGCGCCCCCGGTCTGTGGACCACCTTGAACTTAAACGGCTGAAGAGCCAGATACCAACGGGTGATCCGGGCGTTAGTATCTTTCATGCGGTGGAGCCACTGGAGTGGGGCGTGATCCGAGCAGAGGGTGAAGGCCCACCCCAGCAGGTAGTATCGGAGAGTGAGGACCGCCCACTTGATGGCGAGACACTCCTTTTCCACGGTGCTGTACTTAGTTTCCCTTAACGCGAGCTTATGGCTAATGTACAGCACCGGGCGCTCCTCCCCCTCCACCACCTGCGAGAGTACGGCCCCCAGCCCCCTGTCTGAACCATCTGTCTGTAAAACAAAAGGGAGAGAGAAGTCAGGTGAATGTAAAAGCGGCCCCCTGCAAAGTGCGGCTTTAACTTGCGTGAACGCCCGTTGACACTGCTCCGTCCACTGGACCGGATCTGGAGCTCCCTTTTTAGTGAGATCAGTCAGCGGGCTGGTGACGTCCAAATAATTAGGCACGAACCTTCTATAATAGCCAGCCAGCCCCAGGAACTGTCTCACCCCCTTTTTGGTCTTGGGTCTCGGGCAGGTCGCAATCACCGCTGTCTTGTCAATTTGGGGACGCACCTGCCCGTGGCCCAAGTGGAACCACAGATACCGTACCTCCACCCGTCCAATCGCGCACTTCTTCGGGTTCGCTGTGAGTCCCGCTCGGCGCAGCGATCTCAGAACCGCCCTCAGATGTTGCATATGCCGCTGCCAATCATTGCTATAAATGATGATGTCGTCTAAATAGGCAGCGGCGTAAGCTGAATGCGGCCTGAGGATTCGGTCCATGAGATGCTGAAACGTAGCTGGGGCTCCAAACAAACCGAACAGAAGTGTCACAAATTGGTGTAATCCAAACGGTGTGGAGAAGGCGGTTTTCTCACGGGAAATTGGTGTCAAGGGGATCTGCCAATAACCCTTCGTCAAATCCAATGTCGAATAAAAACGAGCAGTGCCCAACCGATCGAGAAACTCATCAACGCGAGGCATTGGATATGCATCAAATTTAGACACCGCGTTGACTTTCCTGTAATCCACACAGAATCGTACAGACCCGTCGCTCTTAGGCACTAGAACAACTGGGCTGGACCAATCACTGTGGGATTCTTCAATTACCCCCATATCAAGCATCACATCCAATTCTTCCCGAACAATTTTCTTTTTGTGTTCGGGTAGTCGGTAGGGGCGGCTACGTACCACCACCCCCGGCTCGGTCTCGATGTGGTGATGGATGAGGTCTGTACGTCCCGGTAGAGGGGAGAACACATCTGCAAACTCCTGTTGCAACTTAGCAACCTCCGCGAGTTGGCTCGGTGAGAGGCGGTCTCCGCAAGTGACCGGGGTGAACTGTTTATGTTTTGAGCTCACCTCCGGTCCGAGCTCCGCCTTCTCGGGAACCACCGTAGCCAACGTCACGGGGACCGCCTCCCTCCACAATTTTAGGAGATTGAGGTGGTATATTTGACGTGCGTCCCCTCTATCGGTTCGTTTAACCTCATAATCGAGATCTCCCACTCGTCGTGTGACCTCAAAGGGTCCTTGCCACTTGGCGAGTAATTTAGAGCTCGATGTGGGAAGCAATACAAGCACTTTATCTCCCGGTGCAAATTCCCTTAGCTGAGTTCCCCTGTCATACAGTCGGCGCTGTCGTTCTTGAGCTTGGAGCAAATTCTCCTGTGTTAGTTGCCCCAAGGTGTGGAGCTTTGCTCTAAGATCAAGAACGTACTGAATTTCATTTTTACTGTTTGAAGGTCCTTCCTCCCAGGCCTCTCGCATTACATCAAGCATGCCGCGTGGGCGTCACCCATACAGCAGCTCGAATGGGGAGAAGCCAGTGGAGGCTTGCGGGACCTCTCATACTGCAAATAACAGGGGGTCGAGCCATTTATCCCAATTTCTAGAATCATCGTGCACGAACTTACGAATCATGTTTTTGAGGGTTTTATTAAATCGTTCCACCAGGCCATCCGTTTGAGGATGGTATACACTGGTGCGAATCGATTTAATATTTAATAACTCGTACAGTTCGCGTAGTGTTCGTGACATAAATGTTGTGCCTTGATCGGTGAGGATTTCTTTCGGAATCCCCACCCGGGAGATTATTTTGAAGAGTTCCTCCGCAACACTGCGTGCTGAGATGTTGCGAAGAGGCACTGCTTCCGGATATCGCGTTGCATAGTCCACTAGGACCAATACAAAGCGATGTCCGCGTGCTGACCATTCTAATGGCCCGACGAGGTCCATTCCAATTCTCTCAAAGGGGACCTCAATCAGAGGGAGAGGGCACAATGGCGCTTTTGGGGTGGCCGGTGGGTTAACCAGCTGGCATTCGCGGCATGCCGCACACCACCTGCGGACATCGCTGCCAATGCCCAGCCAATAGAAACGGGCTATTAGACGGTTCAGTGTTTTTCTTTCTCCTAGATGACCTGCCATGGGATTATAATGAGCCGCCTGGAATACCATTTCCCGACGGCTCCTTGGAATCAAAAGTTGGGTTGTATCCTCTTTGGTCCGAGTGTCCTGTGTCACTCGATACAACCGCTCATTTATAATTGCAAAATAGGGGTATGAAAGTGCGATGTCAGGCTGGAGTCGTTGACCATCGATGACTCTCACTTGGTCAAAGGCGTGTTTGAGGGTTTCGTCTCGCGACTGCTCCAAAGGGAAATCCCCGTCAGGGAATTCCCTGAGAAGGGGAGGGGCCGCAGCCTCTCCCCCTCTCTCGTCATCATGACGTGGAGCTGTCGAGGACGGCCCCGGCTCCGCCTCCCCTGCCAGAGCATCACACATCACACATCTCCCTATTTTCACACAGGACCCATCCGTGCAAATTCCCTTTAATAAAACTCTAAAATCAGGCCAATCAGTCCCCAAAATCAGCGGATGGGTGAGGTGGGAACTAACCGCAGCCTCCACTCTATGCTTTTTCCCCCGAAATTTAATTGTCAGGGTCACCACCGGATACTTGTGAATATCCCCGTGTACACACTTCACCTTCACCGTTTTGGATGTGACCAATACCTCGGGTTGAACCAGGCGTTGGTGGATAGTGGTTTGATTACACCCGGTATCCACCAACGCTTGGTGAGTACCCTCCTTGACACTTACCAGTATCCGGTATGCTCCGGCCCGGTCGGGGGCAGCCTGTGGGAGGTCAGAGACCCGCACCACCGTCCCCAGCTCCATCAGAGGGCACTGATCTCGGAAGTGGCTTGGGTCTCCGCACCTCCAGCGGGCCGGCCCAGGTGCTACGCCCACACTTGTGTCGGCGGGCGCCCCCCCTGAGGGGGAGAGTGGCGGGGCATTGGAGTAGGGGAAGGTGTCGCCTCCCACACCCGGGGAACTGGTCTTAGGGGCTGAGTTCCTCCTCGTCTGCGTGGGGCAGGAACGGGACCTGGAGAGAGAGCAGACGAGAGAGAGAGAGGGGAGGGGGAAGAAACAGAGGGAGGAGAGAAAACGTAGGAGGGATCTTCCGCCCTCGGGATCGCCGCCATGTGGTCCTCCGCAAGTCGGATAGCTTCCTCCAACGACGCCGGGCGGTGGCACTGGAACCACTCTGCCGTCCCTTTTGGCAGTCGAACTGTGAACTGTTCCAGTACCACCTGGTCGATAATTCCCTGGATGTCGCGATCCCCCGCTAGCAGCCATCTTCGGCAGGCGTCACGGAGCCGCTGGGCAAAGGCAAACGGGCGGTCGGAGCTTTCCAACTTCAAGCTCCGGAAGAGTTGACGACTTTCCTCCGGAGTGCGACCAACCTGTTGCAAGATGGCTTTTTTTAGATCTCCGTAGGCCAGGAGGCTCGACGCTGGCAGTTGTTGAGCCGCGAGCTGGCCTTCCCCGGACAATAGTGGGATCAATCGGGCTGCCCATTGGCCGAGCGGCCAGCCCCAGATCTCGGAGGTCCGCTCAAACAAATCCAGGAAGGCCTCGGGGTCGTCCGCCGCCCCCATTTTCTGTAATGCTGGCGGGGGTAATGGCGTGGGTGTGTCCGGGGTCGCGGCTGAGGATGCCCCCTGGCTGAGGAGGCTCCGGATCGCCTGCCGGTCCTCGGCTTGAGCATGCATGAGCTCGACAAACCGGCGGTCTTGATCTTGTCGGAGCTCAAGCAGCGTTTGTTGGTGGTTTTGATGTAGGCTGGCGAGGGCTTGGAGGATCTCCGCCAACTGGGAGGACTCTACGGGACGACCTCCATCCATCTTCGACCCAAACTTCAATCCCGGGTTTCGGCACCAGTGTAAAAGATGAGGCGAGGAGCGGTTTTTCCTTCTTAAGGTGAGGCTTTATTTTCCCCTCTTGGCGACACCACTTTACAGTTTACCTTTACGCACTAAACTGAACACTAACACACACTGCTTTCATAAGTAAACTTTCACTACTAGAAAATCCTTGCTCTGGCTCGGCTCTGTCGTATCCAGTCTCTCTCTCGACTGAGTGTTGTGTCGCTCTATTTATGCCGCTCTCCCCGTGCTCACTGAAATTAGAGACAGGTGTTAGACATAATTTAGCTCAGGTGTAAGCGCCCTTACCGCTTTCTCTCTCCGGAGAGATGCTTGACCACGCCCCCGCTGCCACAACTTCCTTTCCCAGAATGCTTAAATTGACTCACTATTGTATATAACATAATCAATAGATTCCAATTTTTTCATATTTATATATGTTCGTAAACAGTATATTTCAGTAATCTGTTTGAGGGCTGGTTTGAATATTTTGACAGTACTGAACTTAGTTTATAGAAACGTCAGTTTGAAAAAAAATGCATATCAGGGAATAAATAGGCATAAATGATAAAAATGAATGAATATCCATCATTAATTCATCAAATAAAATGTATAACAATTTATGTTTTGTAATAAAACATACATAGTTCCTGTCGTGTGAATATGTTGAATTTCTTTAAATTGCAATTCAGTTAAATCCTCTTCCTGTTATTACAATTCAATTTCCAATTTATAAATTGAAAGGGAGCAAATTCTTAAATTCTGAATTTTCTCCACCCCTGCTGTTCAATCAAATAATGTATCAGAATATAATATGAAACCTGCATTCAAATATCCTCTTTCCTACCCTTAAGTGAGAAATAGTCAAAGAAAGTTTGTTCAGTACACAAAGATCTTGACAAGTGAAAGCACCTGAGGATAAGCAATCAACCAACTCATTGTGTACATGCAGCTCTCCACAATAGCAGGCACAGGCACCAGCCCAGGGAGACAGTGGGTGACGTAGCTCATAAGTATATCGATGTCCCCTCTATCCATCTGTTTATCTCTCTCATCCGGTTTGGTCTCACTGCCCATGTGGTAACACACCTGCTCAGACACATGCACACACACTATGATACAGAAGAAAAAAATCTGACCTATGATACATTACAGATCTGTGATCCACCACTCTGTATGCTTGTTGGAGCAGCAGATACGTATACGTGCAGAAGCCAGGCTCCAGTGACTGGAGCAGACTTAATGCATCATACATGACATGACACCACCATCTGTGCTCTCCCATTCAGCCTTGCAAAGTGTGATGAGTCTAAAGACTCCTGCTGGGCTCTGCTATGTTCTGAAACCAAGCCATTAGTACCATGAGAACACAGACCAGAGGAGAGTGCTGCTTCTCTGCCTCTGTAAAAGCATCAAGGTTTGTGTATTCATTCAGAGCGCTATAGATTCGACTCAGTTTGCGCTGGCATCTGATGTACTTGAAATCTCAAAGCTCTCAGAGTAGGAGATGTGTGGTGTAGAATTAGACATACATAAAGGAATTGTGGATTAATCAACAAAAGATTCAAACTATAATGATGGTGAACCTCTGTGGCTTTTTCTTATGAGATGTGGGCAGGATATTGCATTAATGAGATGGTCTGTTGTATATTGAGATGGAGTATCTAGGCTATTTACAGTATCTACTGTATATACATACATACATACATATATATATATATATATATATATATATATATATATATATATATATATATATATATATGCGTGTGTGTGTTTGTGTGTGTGTAATAGGCAATATTTATTGTTGCTATGGAAAATGGTCTTTCAAATAAAAGAGTGATGACACATGGTATTGTTGTAAAACATGGAGCAAATAGAACAGTCATTTTACAGTCATTCATGATTAGTGTGGATTTTTAGGAATAAATGTATAGAGCTTGCAATGTCTAATCCTAGCAATTTCAAATTCGATGAAAAATTTTGGTGTGAGTATAACTACAAAAAAATATATTCACTATGGTAATTTCCATGACTTTTTACAATTTTATTATTTTCAATGACTTTTCCAGGCCTTGAATTTACAATTTTAAAAACCCCTGATATTTCCAAGTTTTCCATGACTGTGATAAAAGAGAAAATTTGTAAATAAGGGGGAACAGGATTCTTAAATTATGTAAGCCCATCTCAAATTCACATTGCCGGTATTTGCACCATGCTCAAAGCACGTTTAACACTATGCCACGGTTACAGCTAAAGTTCTACTTTTAAATATCAAGGCACTCACCTTCATTAGTCCTGGATAATCACTGGATGGAAGGCCGTAAATGTTGTACTCCCCATCTTTTGTCTCCAGTTGGATAAAACAGGGGAAACGATGGCTGACACTGTAGGTGCCTACGACCTTTTCCTTCCAGTAGCACACGTTAATCTTTACAACCTCCCAAAAAAAGAAGAGAGAGCTGAAAACACAAACCTTAATGCTGATTAAAGTCTTTTAACTACACAGTTTCCATATTTCCAAATAAAAGTTCAAAATCAGCATATTATAATGGAATTTGAATTAAATATGAATAAACATTTATAATCACATCAAGGTAAATCTAATAAGGAGTTAGGAATTAATTGTTCTAACTTTAAAGATTTGTCCAGCCTGCCTTCTAATTCAGAAACCTTAAAATTTCACCAGTGCACAAATTCATTGCTCATTTATTGTTGTGCTCACCCAAGCGCAGACTTTACAGCCCATCCTATTCTGAAAAATTCAGTTCCAATTCTAGGTCCAATTTGAAGTTTAACTAACCCAGAATACTTTTTCCAGCACTTCTCTTGTGGTGTGTGACACACAAGAGATCTCTGTGGACTGGAGCCCAGTGGCAAGACTGTTTATAGGCCTGAGAGTTGAGTATAGGGTGGTTTGTTTACATTCACCAATGACTCACATTTCATTCTGTCCAGCGGTGTAATCCAGATCAATCTACTGCATACATGGCTGTGTGTGTTTCACAAACTAGCTTATAGATAATATTACTTGCTGTATGCATATGTTCCACTTTTCAGAAACTGCTTTCCAACCCCTAAATATTCCAGTGTACCTTCAGTGGGAGCTGTAGTCCTATATTTGTAATTAATTTGTTTACCCGCTGTGAAAACAAGGCTCCTCCCTCTATACAGTCCCGACCCCGTCATTACGGCAACCACATCACCAGGCTGAATGTCAATCACTTTCTCCCCGTCCATTATCACACAGCCATTTGACAGATAAACCCCCTGTAGGAACATCAAAAGACAAACAATAAAAGTCACATTAAATACAAAGTTTCTTACAAACATCACCCCATGCTCAAAGTTCTTCAATACATCCTTCCTATGACAGAAAAAATATTAATAAGTATTGTGAGGAGAGCTTGGTTAAATTTTAATAGGGGCTGAGTTTGACATGGAGAGATGTCAGCAGGGATCAGTTGAAACTGGAAAAAGCTGGTCAGATTCGGGCAACAGATAATGAAAGAGTTTCTTTAGTAAGAGCCAACCGGGATCTTATCACTGCACTCTGTAGCTGCTGTAGGCAGAGCTTACTGAATCTGGGGAGTCATTGTGTGCACAAAAGTGCAGGGTCATATTCCCAATATAAGGTGTAAGAAGGCTATAATAAGCTAGTCTGCAACCATAGCTTATCTCTGACGTGTGTTGAAGGCAACAGTATAATACAGTTATGCACACAAAGAGCATAACTCAATGCCTTTGTTACACTGAAAAGTTTAAAAGAACATCATACATAGAGAGAGATTTCAATAGACAGTACTCTTTTGTTCAACATATCCTTGGTTTTTAAAGAAGATTACTTGAATTGTTTTAAACTCACTAAACACTGTCTGGAAATAAATAGAATAAATGAGTAAATATATGACAATTGTTTGAGCAATCACAAGAGAGTTGGCAATCTAGCATCATGTTGATGTGACATCGTCAAACAAAATAAAGGACTGTGCTTGCATAGTATGATGTCAACAAAAGAGGGAAACTGCAAGCACATCCGACCTTTCTTCAACAGGTGCAAGAGATAGATCCGCACACTGTCATACTATTCCCTTTTACTGATTAAAAACAACAGCAATGTTCAATCAAGCCTGAAGAAAATCAGTTTGATCGAAACGTTGCTGTTTGATGACATACTACAAACTCACACGACGTTAGTGCTATGCTTCCTGATATAGTAAGATAAAACTGATCTATTAACTCAAGTAAGAAACAACTTTTCATGCAGAAAATATATTAAAGTTGGTATTTCTAGCACCATAGTCGCGGGATGTAGGGGTGCTGGGGGTGCTGCAGAACCCCTTGTCGGCGTTGTAGCACACCCTGTTAAGTGTGGTCAAAATACTGAATGCATTAAAGAATTAATGACTATTAATGCTATTTGAAAACCGTCCTATTCTGTGTTAATCTCGTTAATTAAATTAATGACAAAAATGTTAAGGGTTATTTTTATTACATCAACAATAACGAGGATGACATAAAAAAGAAGATTATTTTGGTAACTAAATTATTTTAATCAAAACTTACTCTTTACGAAAATGTGAGCTGAAAAATAACACTGCAAGACATTAACAGTGCACTAACAATGTTTTCAAAAAGAATAATCAGGAAAGAATGTATTAAAATAATGTAGGCATAGTGTTGATGATTTCCTCGCTTGTGAGTTGAGCTTTTCACCGATGTTGTGCCGGTAAATTGATCTGTTTTAATGGGTTAATTACCTCTCTCACTTATAGGCTATGAGAGATCAATCAGCTACTGTATATCTACAACTGCAATGTAATAACTTTCATCTGCTCAAACAATGAAGCAAATAGTCAAATGAATTTAAACGAAATTCCGTGCCAGTCAGAATGCATTGTGAATGCTGTTGTCGTAAATACGTGCTGCTTTACAACTGTCTAAAACACGGAATTGAGTTACAGTTCCCAAAACAATTAACAACATCCTAACTTCTAAAAATATAATACTAATACTAGCTAATACTTTAATATAGATAATCTTTATGTGCTATTATTTCAGGAGTTAAGGTTTTCACAAGGACAGTTTTCATATAGCCAATTATATATTTTATGAGCATAACTCTAAATCTGATATTCGTGGAAATGTTTCAATAAATGTTATATATTTTTTGAAATGTGTGAATAACTGGAGTGTGTATATTTGACTGACATGTTTTTGTCAATGTTATAGAGGTTTAATAGTGTTATAGGGTGTTATAGCGCTATTTTAAATAGAAGAATTAATGCTTTCTATTACGCATGCTTTCAATTACTTGAATTAGATAAGATAAGATGGAAAACATCTTGGAAAAAAAAGAAAGAAAAATTTGCTAGGTTTTAAATTATAACATAATAGATATATTGTTCAAAATTAAGACAAAAGCATTTGGAAACTTTCTGGTTGTGTAGATGCTAAAGTAATGAAAAACCACTGTGGTCACTCTGCTTGGACACCTTCATACAGGTACATCCACCTTGGGACCAGTTGATTAAAAGCAATTGCCAAAATCACTAATAAAATTTATTTCCGTGACAAAGTCTTGCATAATTGTTTGCAGATGCCACTTGGTTTGATATTTTTTGTTTTCGATGCAATGAAATTCATTAATTTTTAAGTGTGAATTAAGTGTCCAAAATATTACTATCTGTATTTAACTTAGATCTCCATACTGAACTGCTTTGCAAGAATGAGAAAGTAATGGAATTAATTTACAACAGCAATCACTTCATCCTGATTGCGGTATAAGTAATTTGAGGCTCCATATGTATACATTTTTTGCAAAGTGCCTTCTGTTTGGTGGTAGCTGCTTGTGATGCAGGTGTCTTAATATGATAAGTTATGGCACTGTGGATGAGAGGTTGAGAACACAGGCTTTAAATCAACAATGCATGTGTGTGTGTGATAGATGGTTGTGCTACTTTCGGTGGATACTGTATTCCAAGGCCTACTCCATCTGCCAGGCATCATGATGCATGGCAGCACCAGTTCACAGGTCCAAGTCATTCATCAGGGAATTTTATGACTGAATCCCCTGCAGTGTGTGTGTCTCAGTGGGGACACTGAGAGAAGGACTCCATATCACGTGTCAGTGCCCTTGTCACGTGACCTGCCCTTGCATATGGGCAGGCCACACCATGGCAGGGCAGGACCTTTCCTGGTAATAATTGAGGACAATCTCTACTTAATAAAGTAAAATAGAGAATACATACAGTATTCTTCTAAATCTTCCACACATTTTTCACGCCTTGCCCGGCATTCTATGAGATGCTCAAGGGCACAGGTGGCTTCATCAGGACCCATCTGTCAGAGAGCTGAGATGGATACTGAAAGAAAAGGGAAGGCGGCTGTGTGATTCTGCATCAAGGCTGAGTCGGCCTCATCCAGTTGTGATCCATTACACTTCTCAGAGGCTGTAAGAACAAGTGTGCCCCACAGTCTGTGGATGATGCTCAGGGACTAGAATGAAAATGCTCTAATGCTTTAAAGTGATGGTAAGGGCTATGGCAGTCTGCAAGGGCAGTTGTACAATGTCTGCATGCAAAGAATGGCTCTCCTGTTGCTTTGGGGAAGAACATTTAATTATTTCCTCTCTCGCACACACATACAGCATGTGCTTACCGGTATAGCTTAACACCTGCTTCTTTCTAAAGCTGAGCCAAAAGCTCATAGCTTTCCTGTATCATGTTTGCATAGAAATCTTCATCATAGGCTTCATCATGTTTTGATAAACACATATGACATACAGTCTTAGGGCTCTATTTTCATGAGTGTGCAAAGCGCAGTGCTACGCGCAATGACCGTGCGCTACGTCTTGTCCAATTTTCGTGAGAGCACTAATTCTAATCGCAATTTTCATGCCAGTGAAAAGCGCAAGTGGGCGTGGGTGGGGGTGTTTGCACTATCTGTGGATGTATGTGCGCAAACTGTGGGTGTATTGTATGTTAATGAAGTGGCTCAGAGCGCCATCTGCTATTTTCCTGAGAAATTGGTCATTGCGCTAAGACATTTCAAAAGCAGGTCTGTTTTCAGTGCTAGTCTAAATTCAGTTCGTTAATTTGTAGTTTGGACATTCCACCAGCAGGTGGTAATAGAGTTAATGTCCAAACTCTAAAAATATAGTGGAACAAATTAAGTCCCTGAAAATCACCATTTTATTAAACAAAATGAGATTCATGTTAAACTATCTATAGTTCATGGTTAATTTTAAATTATTATTATGTTTATTTTTACAATTGTATTTATGAATATTATGTATTTGTTTTGGTATTTTTCCACCTGTTGTCGTAGAGTGATTTTTAAGTTACGGCAAAATGGGCCGGTGGAAGAAGTTGGATAGGATAAAATGTTTGGATTTGGTATATGATTTTTTGTTGTTGTACTATTTTGTTATTTTGATTAGATTTTTGTTTTGTTTGAAGTGTAATTTGAATTTAGAAATATTTTGTAGGTTTTTAGGAAGAATGTAGGTAAAATTTTTTGTGTTTCATATTATTTAATTGTTCAAAATCAACCGGTAGATGTGAAGTGCGTACAGATACAATCGCTATTAATACTAGCCATGATTTGTATGTCAGTAGATGAAAATAATTAATAATACTTACATTCCCTATAATTTAACGGAGCGTACATCCAAATCCTGACAAGAATAACATTTTCTAAGCATATAAAAGCGTGTCCATATTTCTATTATTCTAATTCATTGCATACAGTCCATTTACACTACCAACTTCTTATGAATTAAATTGCACTTGACCCAGCCCATTTGCGCATTGCACGGGCGATTTCGCCAAACCCACTTGCTCCTAGACTTAGCACAAGACTGTACAAAAATACCAAAACTTCACTGCCATGCCCACTGACTTTGCGCTTATGACTTATGGATTAGTGTTGCGCTTAGCGCTCTTAAAATAGAGCCCATTGTCTTGTCTTGATTCTCACGAAACCTGTCAAGAAAATATCTAGTCCTATTTTAATCCAAAATCAAAAGAAACAAATAGGAAATTATATTTTGCAATGTGAAAAAATTACATATTACTTAAATTGTAAAGCATATGCATCTTAGTAGTACTCTTTTTGAACTGCCTTTCATTTTTACTGATTTTTAATTTAAAAACAAAATCATTATACAACAACTTTAATACAGTAAAAAAATGACTGTTAGGGCAATGAGAATCATCAATGAAAACAATGGGAATATTGTTTTATTATTTTGGGAATGGGATAATGAGAACTGGGGGCTAAAATGTTCTGAAAATAATGTAACAATGCAAAACAATCTTAATTGTCCTAAATGTAGGCTTAATTTTCTTTAAGCAAATTATAATTTATTTTTCTTTTCTTTTTTTCTCATATTGATTTTGGGTTAAATATGACCAGCTCATTTTGATAGGTTTTGTGAGAATCACCTAATTATTGTTTGATCCCAATCATTTTTATTAATTTTTTTAGTTTGTGAACAAAAAAAAAGAAAACATGCATTTACAAGATATAGTATTCAGTTAACCTAAACAAAAACTGAAGTTAAGAGGCTAAAGTGCAGCTAATTGTGTCATCATTCCTCCCACATTAAAATGTATTCAGTCAAATTAAAATGTGCATGACATGAATCATGATTACTTTAATGGTTTTGCAATGTAAGCATCATAACAAATTATTCAAATACAGTAATATGTTAATGGTAAGCCTACTCGATACATGATATTATAGGGCAGGCTTAAAAAGCAACACATTTTTTGTTAGCCTCAGTCACTTTTTTATGAAAAAAATAAATAAAAAAATAAATAAAAGAAAGATGTAATAAAAGTGAATGGTGACTAAGACTCATTCTGCATAATACTGTATATCCTTTTGTGTTGTATGCAAGACAGAAAGTCATCCAGGTTTGGAACAACATGAGGGTGAGTAAATTATTGCAAGGGTGAGTAATTTTCATGTTTGGGTGAACTGTCCCTTTAAGGAGTTTTTTTGTACCGACAGCTGAATCTGAGCAAGACTGAGTAAATCATTTGGGGAAGTTTTTAACAGTTGAAAGTCTCTTTAACTTGACACAGAGTCTAAAACACGTTGCTCCAGATGTACATACAAAGACAATAAAAAATGCAAAATTGATTTGATGTGAACAGCCCCTGAATGCTGTGTTAACAACCTACTGAGAATTTACTCGTTTCTATGGCAACATGAATAACGCCACACTGTATCTATGTGCGATGTTGATGACTGCAAAATATCAATACATTAATTAATTCAAAGTCAAAGTCAAATGTATTTATAAAGCACATTTAAAAACAACAATTGTCGAAAAAAGTGCGGTACAATCATAGTCACAGAAAGTACAATTTAATACTAACTTTAATACTAACACAGCTCTCATACTGAGTTAAACGCCAAATAATAAAAATATGTTTTAAGACTGGATTTAAAAACAGAGAGTGAGGGGGCCAGCCTAACATGCAGTGGCAAATTATTCCATAGTTTGTGGGCTGCTACACAAAAGCACGTCACCCCTATGCTTTAACCTTGCCCTAGGAAAAACCAGAAGCAAGAGATCAGCGGACCTGTGATACTGATGGAACATGTGGTTGTATAAGGTCAGAAAGATAGGTTGGAGCTAGCCCATTTAGTGATTTGTAGGCAAACACTAAAATCTTAAAATCAATCCTAAACGTACCAGAAGCCAGTATGGGTAAATGTGTTCTACCTTGCTTGTTCCTGTTAAAAGACGAGCTGCAGCATTCTGCACCAACTGCAAACGTAAGAGGGAGGCCTTTCTAGTACCAACATAAAGTGCATTACAGTAGTCAAGATGGGACGAGATGAAAACATGTATAACCCTTTCAAAGTTGTTAAATGACAAAAATGACTTGACTTTGGATAATAGCCTCAACTGGAAAAAAATGGATTTGATCACTGAATTAATCTGTTTGTCCAGTTTAAAATCACTGTCCATTATCACTCCCAGATTTTTTACAGTGGGTTTTACATATGGATGCAAGGAACCCAGGTCCATATGTGGAGCCTCGCAGGCACCATTGGGTCTAAAAATCATAATTTCTGTTTTACTCTCATTAAAATTTTGAAAGTTTAAGGCCATCCAAGCTTTGTTGTCCTTGAGAAAGTCCAACAATGGTTTTAAAGAGTTAGTATCTTTCAGATTCAAAGGCAGGTAAAGTTGAGTGTCATCTGCATAACAATGAAACGAGATGCCATACTTCCTAAGAATGGACCCTAAGGGGAGCACATACAGGGTGAACAGGATCGGCCCAAGAATTCAGCCCTGAGGAACTCCACAAGGAAGAGGAGCTGAGAAGGATACAAAGTCACCAAGGCAGAGAGAAAAACTTCTGTCAGACAGGTAGGACCTGAACCACTCTAGAGCAGTACCTTTAAAACCAACACATTGCTCCAAGCAAGAGATCAGGATACTGTGGTCTACAATGTTGAATGCAGCTGTGAGATCTAGAAGCATTAAAAGAGCGGAATCACCCAAGTCAGAGGCTAATAAAAGGTCATTAAAACTTTTAAAAGTGCAGTATCAGTGCTATACCGGGCTCTAAAACTGGACTGGAATACCTCTAGAAAACCATGTATGTCTAAAAAAGATTGTACATAACTGATAAAGAACTGTATGAGTACTACTTTCTCCAATATTTTAGAAAGAAATGGGAGTTTGGAGATTGGTCTAAAGTCGGAGAGAACCGAAGTGTCCAGATTGGATTTTTTAATCAGTACTTGCACTACTGCATTTTTAAAGTTCAGTGGTACAACACCTGAGGCAAGACTGCAATTTATAATTATTTGAATCTATGGTCTAATAGTTTCGAAAATATCTTTTAAAAAGTGGGGAGGGACAACATCTCTAGGACAGGCTGAGGATTTCATATGACAAATGATTTCCCTCAAAAGAGAAAAAAACACAGGCTCAAACTGGTTAAAAACAGCAGAGCAGGTGACAGTGATGGATGGGTCATTGGAAGGTGGTGAAAGGTTAACTCTAATAGTAGCAATCTTGTCAACAAAAAAGTGGAGGAAGTTTTCACAGGTTTCTAAAGAAAAGTCAAAACATTAAAAAATAAATGTATTAATTCACCTTTATATGTTCTTTCAAAATGTCAAAAATAAATAAATAAATAAATAAATCAATCAATAATTAAACAAAGATAGAAAATGTACCAGGTAACAGTGGCTGTAATAAACAGAAAAATACTAAACTACCTTGTTGAGGCTGCTGCCATTTGGTCCATTTACAAAAAGTCACGACTTCCTTCACCAAAGTAAAATTTGCTTTAACATTATGTGATGTAATACATTACTTTTCTCATTGTGATTATAACATAGAATATATACAGTTGAAGTCAGAAGTTTACATACACCTTTGCCAAATACAGTAACTAATGTGATAATACTATTGGTAAAACATTTTATTCATAAATTTATTCAAAAACTCTCATCAGACATACCCAAGTTTAAATTTTTTATGCAAGACGTTACTTCTTTAATGTTGACTTTCCAAATACCGAACAACCAAAAAAGTTTCAAAACTGTCAAATGACGAATTATTAAACACACCTTAATGAGTTTTTTTTTATTTTTTTTTATGATTATTCTGTATTTCTATGTCTGTGTATTCTCCTTTTTGATGTCAACAAATATTATTGTCTTTATTCTTGTTGGACAGCCTCTGTATTATCATACTGGAATTGTAAAATAAAATAAAATAAAAATACGGTCACCGGTTGGAAATTTAAAGTGTAAAATGTTACCTAATGAGCTTTGCAGTGGTTGATATAAAGAATAATCAGAGGACGTACAGTCTTTTCATGGTTGGCCAATATAAATGTAAGTACAGAAGTTTTTTGTTGTAACAAACTCACCACAAATGATTTAAATTGGCTAGTTTTAGCAATGTGTCATGTGTATTTTGTTGGTTCATTTTTTTCATGTCTTTTAATTTGAAATTCTAGTTCCTGTTTCATGTCATGTGGTTCCCTTGTTATGTGATTTCATGTTTCCCTCCATGTTCATGTGTCTTGTTTTCATTGGTTGATTGTCTTGTTATCTTGTTTAGAGTTCTTTGTGTTTATTGGTTATCCTTGTCATGTGTTCTCCCATGTTCATGTATTTAACCCTCATGTTTTCCATTGTCCATTGTCAGGTATTGTTGAATGTAACTTTGGTTGTGAATTCAAGCTTATGTCAAGACAAGTTTATGTTTCATTCATGTTTGTAGTTAGGGTTTTGGATATCACGAGTTGGAATAAATTTGCACTTGGGTTCTTTACTTCACCGTCATCGTCATCGTCATTGTCTTTGTCATTGACAGTGCCAGCGCCATCGTTACAGAATACCTGACCCACAAAAATGAACCTAGCAATCCAACTCCTATGCCTACGTCAGGGGAATCGTCCCCTGGAGGATTATATGGAGGACTTTTGAGCTCTGGCATGCCAGGTGGACTTTAATGAGGTTGCCCTCAAAGACATTTTCCATTATAAATGAAACGAGCCAATCTCTTTGCTGATGCCAGGCGGTCAGAATACCCACAACCTGGCTCAGTATATCGAACTCACCCTGCAGATTATTGGTTCTACGTTCACTGTGGGGGAGGCGGATGCTGAGCCAGAGTTCCATGTCATGGCCACCAAGCCAAAGTTCCACGTCATGGCCGCCAAGCCAGAGTTCCACGTCATGGCCGCCAAGCCAGAGTTCCACGTCATGGCCGCCAAGCTAGCGCCATCTTTTGCCCCGGATCCTGAGTCTGCTCCATGCCACGCCTGAGCCTGCTCCATGCCACGTCACAGCCATGCCTGAGTCTGTTCCACGCCATGTCATAGCCACATCTGAGCTATTGGACCTGGAGATGTTCCCGCCCTTGTACACACCCTATAGACACTTCCTCAGGATCAGACAAGGGGAACTTCCGACCCTCCGAATTTGCCTAGACCTTCCGAGCCCTGGACTCTGCCTTGGTTCTCTGATTTCTCAGTTTCACCTTGGCTCTATGTCCCTTCGGCTCCACCGTGGTCCTTCGGCCAATTGGCTTCTCTGGGGCCCTCGTCCCTCCAGCTCTGCCTTGGTCAGTCAGTCACCTGGCTCCACCTGAGCTCTCCTATCCCACAGCTACGCTTCATCAGTCTGAGCCTGCAGCTCCACCGGGGACCTCCTTCCCTACGGCTCCGCCTTGGTCCTCAGTCCCACCGGCTCCGCCTCTGTCCTCCGATTCCCCCAGCTCCACCTCGGTCCTCCGAGCCTTGGGCGCTACCTCGGTTCTCCGAACCTCTGGCTCCACCATGGTCCTTCGAGCCGTCGGCTGCTCTCTGGGCACCAAGTTCCCTGGTGTTGCCCTTCTAGTCTCTCACGGCCCCGCGTTCCACGCCTCTCAGGGCCCCACTTTCCATTGACTCTACCAGGCCATGCCCCACACCATGTCTTGCCTAGCCACGCTTCAAGACCCCCCCCCCAGCTCCCTACAGAACTTTGGGTTTATGCCATGTTTAATGTGTTTTGTTCATGTGTTGGGGCATTGGGAGCCACCCCTTAGTGGGTGTGATATGTCGTGTATTTTGTTGGTTCATGTTTTTCATGTCTTTTATTTTGAAATTCTAGTTCCTGTTTCATGTCATGTGGTTCCCTTGTCATGTGATTTCATGTTTCCCTCCATGTTCATGTGTCTTGTTTTCATTGTTTTATTATCTTGTTTAGAGTTATTTGTGTTTATTGTTTATCCTTGTCATGTGTTCTCCCATGTTCATGTATTTAACCCTCATGTTGTCCATTGTCAGGTATTGTTGAATGTAACTTTGGTTGCAAATTCAAGTTTATGTCAAGCTTATGTCAAGTTTGTTTCATTAAAGTTTGTAGTTTTTGGATATCACGAGTTGGAATAAATTTGCACTTGAGTTCTTTACTTCATCGTCATCGTCTTTGTCATTGCCAGTGCCAGCAACATTATTACACGATGTAGTAAAATGATTAAACAACTAATGAATATTTTGCTTTAACAGTCACGTCAAAGAAAGAGACAGGATGTTAACAGGACCGGAGGGACAGGTGATATGGAGGTAAGGAATTCAGCAAATAGTGAATGTTACTCGACCAAAAGTTGTACAACTGACTTGAATATTTTCCTGGGGATATAATTACATTCCATTTAATTCAATAAAAATAGTTTAAAAAAATAACAATAAAATTGTATTGTTCTATAGATTATCTTACAAAACCAGGAAATATTTATTTATTTACTAATATATATATATATATATATATATATATATATATATATATATATATATATATATATATATATATATATATATATATATATATATGGCGGCCAGAAAACTAAAAACTACTTCAAAGTGTTCTCATTTAAAAAATCCTCCACTTGCAGCAATGACAGCTTTGCAGATCCTTGGCATTCCAGCTGTCAGTTTGTCCAGATACTCAGGTGACATTTCACCCAACACTTCCTGTAGCACTTGCCATAGATGTGGCTGTCTTGTCGGGCACTTCTCTCGCACCTTCCAGTCTAGCTGATTCCACAAATGCTCAATGGGGTTAAGATCCATAACACTCTTTTCCAATTATCTGTTGTCCAATGTCTGTGTTTCTTTGCCCACTCTAACCTTTTCTTTTTGTTTTTCTGTTTCAAAAGTGGCTTTTTCTTTGCAATTCTTCCCGTAAGGCCTGCACCCCTGAATCGTCTCTTTACTGTTGTACATGTAACTGGTGTTGAGCGGGTAGAATTCAATGAATCTGTCAGCTGAGGACATGTGAGGCATCTAATTCTCAAACTAGAGACTCTGATGTACATGTTGTTTAATTGTACATCTGGCCTTCCACATCTCTTTCTGTCCTTGTTAGAGCCAGTTGTCCTTTGTCTTTAAAGACTGTAGTGTACATCTTTGTATGTAATCTTCAAGCATTGTATAGCCTTCATTCCTCAAAACAATGATTGACTGACCAGTTTCTAGAGAAAGCTTTCTTTTTTTGCCATTTTTCCCCTCCCCTTTTCTCCCCAATTTGGAATACCCAATTCCCAATGCACTCTAAGTCCTCGTGGTGGCGTAGTGACTCGCCTCAATCTGGGTGGCGGAGGACGAATCTCAGTTGCCTCCGTGTCTGAGACCATCAATCCGCGCATCTTATCACGTGGCTTGTTGAGTGCGTTACCATGGAAACATAGCACGTGTGGAGGCTTCATGCTATTTTCCCCGGCATCCACGCACAACTCACCACGCGCCCCACCGAGAGTGAACCACATTATAGCGACCACGAGGAGGTTACCCCATGTAACTCTACCCTCCCTAGCAACCGGGCCAATTTGGTTGCTTAGGAGACCTGGCTGGAGTCACTCAGCACACCATGGATTCGAACTTGCGACTGCAGGGGTGGTAGTCAGCATCTTTACTCGCTGAGCTACCCAGGCCCCCCTTTTTTTTGCCATTTTTGACCTAATATTGACCTTAAGACATGCCAGTCTATTGCATACTGTGGCAACTCAAAAACAAACACAAAGACAATGTTAAGCTTCATTCAAAGAACCAAATAGCTCTCAGCAGTGTTTGATATAATGGCAAGTGACTTTCTAGTACCAAATTAGCAATTTAGCATGATTACTCAAGGATAAGGTGTTGGAGTGATGGCTGCTGGAAATGGGGCCTGTCTAGATTTGATCAAAAATGACCTTTTTCAAATAGTGATGGTGCTGTTTTTTGACTATACTTTGTGATCAGTTGAACAGCAAAATCTGTACATTATTCCAAACTTTTGGCTGTCAGTGTGTGTATATATAAATATATTATTTTTTATTTTTTTCAATATGGGGTGTTTCTCCCCTACACATACATCCCCAGCCTATCCTAAATATATGAATGCCTTGCTACACAATACTTTCTCTACCATATTCAGTGATTTCAGGGAAATATAACTTCTTTTGCACGATGTTGATGCATAAATGGTCATTCTTTAGCAGATAAATATGACAACAGGCTGATGTAACAGAGAGGACTGTGTCTGACAGGATTGTGACTGGGTTTCCTCTATGTGTGACATGGTACTGTGGAGTCAGTAGCAGGCTGAGCAGATGGATCCTGTTGACGGGCAGGTCTGGAGAGGGTCAGATGGTCTTGTCCCTCCTGCTGCTGAGGCCTGTCTTGGACAGCTGTAGTCTGATCTTCCCTACAGACATTCTGGTAGAGTGCTTTTTATCTTTTCCACCTTATTATGCAAACAGATTTACTGAAGCGCTCACAGTATATAGACCTTATTCACGCTAGCGCCATCTTTGATTTTGATGAATGGAATGACAATGAGGCTGTGAGAGACAGACTTACCATTTCTTCAATGGCATGAATGGTATAAAGCTGTATAAAGCACTTAGATCACATTTGATTTTCCACAACTCATGTTGTCTGGAGTTTTTTGTATACTGAATGTTCTTGGACAGATATTTTTTCAATGTTTTGTCTGCCAAATGATCCAAAAACACTTTAAACTGCAGTACAGCCCATTGAAGAGACGGTAAGTCTATCCCTCACAGCCTCGTTGTCATTGACATTAAAATCAAAGATGGCGCTAGCATAAATAAGGTCTATTGATTGCAATGTAGATTAATTTGTTAGTGTAATCATGGAAATAGGATATGAATCAAAGCCTGCGCACCAAGATCACGAGAGCCAACAATCATTTTCTTTAACTCAACTTGGAGTTACTAAATATAACTCACAAATGTTTTTCCCTTTTGATCCATCAGTTCATGACTTATGCATATAATAGAAACTTATTTCCAAATATAAGAATTTCTTTTAGCCTATATATGTTAGTATTGGTCATTCTTAATTGTAAACTCGTAGCAGCACAACTTGTGTCAGACAAAGAGCTATTCTGTTGTCATGTTGTCTTTGTCAGCCTCATTCATATTCAGTTCATACTGTTCACACTCCAGCCTTTGAAAGATGGCTCCAACATCCCAATTTACCCATATCTTCCACCTCAGCTTGTTAGGCTGGATTTGTGCTCCATCAGACTGGTGCCCTCGCCGAGATGCATCAGCCTTCTGAGACATATCTGGAAGCTTATTGATTTTGGCATATTAAGTTATGAGTGGGAGGCTGTAAATGGTGAACAGGCTGTTTCATTGTTTGAGCTGCTAAGCTGCTGTATAATTACATCTGTGACTGTAAAGCCCGCTGACTGAGCCCACAACTGGCCAAAAGCACAGCTAGTGAAATAAGATGGTGCCTCGTGTTCTTTATGAGCCAGGCCTTTACTGGGACCCCAGAAGCACCATCTGCAGGCAGTGAAAGTTTATTTCCTCAAAGGCCCTTTGTGGTGTGGGCATGTACAGTCTCCCTGTGACATGATGTATGACAAGCCTCTTAAGCATTTTAAGGGTTTACTTCCAAGCTGTTCAGCAGTGTTTAAACTGCAGTGTCAGGACAATCCCATAAACATCACCATGTCTCAACATCAATAACTATTTGAGTGGAGAAAATTATGCTGCAAAACTTTTACTGCCTTTAGGATAAAATTGCTGTCACACCACTTCTTATGCACACTCATCAGGGAATTGCCGTTTTTTCTAAGCTCTGTGGAAAGGTAAAAGCAAATTCCATGCAGGGACTGGAAAGCATTTTGTTGACCAAAACAAAATAGTGATAGATTGTGCTATTCACATTTGTTTGGTATTAACACATTAGTGATTTTCCAATTGAATGACCTATCAATTAAAGGGATAGTTCACCCAAAAATGAAAACTCTGTCAATATTTACTCACCCTCATATTTTTCCATACCAATATGACTTTCTTCCTTGAAACACAAAATTAGATGTTAGGCACAATGTTCTTTTCAGTCACCATTCACTTTCATTGCATCTTTTTCCATATGTGGTGATGTGGGTGTGGCCGAGCAACATCTGTGGAGAGCAAGGCTGGGAAAGGAAGAACGGTAAGGATTGACACCTGTGGGAAATTATCTCTAACAGTTGTTCTGCGTTACAGTAAGAGCTGGAGATGGATAAAAAGGGTATCCAGACTGCCGGAGTGGAGAGGTAGAGATGCACACAGCAGTGATCATGAGTGCCATTATTTATGTTATGCTGAAAAGTAAAGTTGTTTGTTACACTGAAAAGTGGGAAAATAAAAACTCACGTTGGATTGTTCACCTGGCTCCCGCTTCTTCCTTCAAAGTAGCAAGAGATCTGTCACACCTTACAATGAAAGGGAATGGTGACGGAGGCTGTCATTCTGCCTAACATCTGCTTTTCTTGACATGCGAGTTTGGAACAACATGAGGGTAAGTAAATGATGACAGAATTTTTCATTTTGAGGTGAACTACCTCTTTAAGGCTAATTATTCCATCATTTTTATGACATTAACTTGGCCTGCACATGGGTTTGCAGCTCTGTAGACTGAGTATATTGTTACTGTTTGAGAGTGCAGTAATAATTCAGCCTATGTCTGCTCTTTTTTTATTTATAATTGTATTTATTAATGTATTTTTGTTTTTTACTCCCAAAGTGTTTCAAAAGCCAAAGGAAAGAAAGTCAAGTGGCAATCTTCCAAGGGGAAGGTCATGCTTTAGAATAACAACAGGCATGCGGCCACTGCACACTGTAACTAACATGCTGTGCTATTTACTTGGCATTTACTTCCACAGATTTATTCCACATCATGTTTAAATATCAAGTCTCGCTTGTTAATATTCATGGTCTTCCATACCTACAGTATGGCATGGTGCCCCGTCTTGTCTAATAAATAACTAAAGACCTATGAATAATGCATTTGGAGTAGCTTACTTGCCTGTGCATTACTGTGGGTGCTCCAGGGTTTCCAGATCTCTATTGTAGGATAAACAGAATTGAACTTGGAGTTCTTGTGTGGCATATCGTTGTCTTGAGATGTTTCTCTGAGCTTGTGGTGCTGTTTGTAATTGGCTTCTCCTGCTGTTAACACAGAGCTAATGACTTAATTTGACTGTGTGCTGTGTATGAATTGGTGTAGGATTAAAGAATTTAATCTCTTCGTGGCCTCATTGGTGCCAATTTAAATGACTGTACTTTACAAGAATATGTTGTCTCAGTGATCACCCAGGGAGAACGGGATTATCTTGAATGTAAAGTGAGAGGAATTCTCTCTCCCTATCATCTATTCTCCTAGGTACACTTGCGCACAGTTTTCAAGGTTGCTGGCAGATAGGCTGTTCCAAGCATCTTGGAGAATTTGCCACAGATCTCTGAATATATGCTCATTTAATCTCAGTTGCTTCTGTCTCTTTATGTAATCCCAGACTGACTCAATGATGTTGAGATCCGGACTCTGTAGGGGCCATACCGTCTGTTGCAGTACTCTTTTACTTCGATGCTATTGTATTTGCAAAAGGAATTTTGGAAATCTAAAATTATCTATATTTCCTATTGTCACACTAAAACATCAGATATAAAATAACCATCTTAAGACAAATGTTTTTGTGAAACATCTACTGTGCCTAGGACATTTGCATAGAACTGTATTGTATATATCCATCCATCTCAGGGGTGTAAAGTAATTGAGTAAAAAAACTTATATTAAAAGTAATATACTTAAGTATTATTTGGGGGGATTTGTACTGTACTCGAGTGCAATTTAAATGGAATACTTGTACTTTTACTTAATTACATTTCCAAAGAAAAAATAGTACTTTTTACTCCTTACAATTTAATTTAAACTTGAAAAGTACTCATTACATTTTTGCAGATAATTTTCTTTTGTCTTACTGGACTGATGCCGCCTTTTCACAGAATCAGACAAATGACAGATTGACAAATGGCAGAATGTCGCATGGCGCTGTGTGTTGAAATATTTGCGTGACTCGAATGTATGTGACCGCCCGACTGAGTGTGATGAATTCATTCAAAACAATGAGCACGAAATGAGAAACACTGATGGTTTTTGTACTACATTTTATTCTAAACACCTGCTACTTCAACAGATTGGACAGTTATGAAGTCAAAAATTATCATTCACGTTGCAAATCTATATATAAATACAAAAGGCTTTTGTAATTAAATGTGTACATGTCATTTTATTTCTACACTTGCCTTCATATTTAAATCATATCTATGAATTTATACTCCCTATTTGTTGAATTGTTGTTGTTGTTAGGCAACTATTAACTATAATAATATCTATAAAACCAGCGATGATAATAAAAATAATGTAATCTGAGTAAATGTTAATTATGAATTTTATTGAATTCAAGGTTTGGTAGCAAAACTTAGAATACAATTAACAAAACCAACAACATTACTAACTTTCTTCAAAGCTTCATTTGAATTTTTTGGATCTTTCTTTATGTCTCAAGGGGCTGGGTGCTCTGACATCGCAATTCGTGAGTGCCTTCTCCCATGCTACGAACATTGTGTGACTGGCAACATTTTTGCAAAATAAAATTATGTGGTCCATTACACGTCTCAGGGCAGTTCTGAGGTGAAATGTCCACTGTGTGGCACTAAAAGTGAGTGAAATGTTCTACTAAACAGATAAGGTTCCCTATCTGTCACTCACTCAATGTTGTGTCAATGTAGTGGCACTAGGGGTCACTCTTGGGAGCCCGAGACACCTCTGGTCTTTGATAAAAGGCCAATGAAAATTGGCGAGTGGTATTTGCATGCCACTCCCCCGGACATGCAGAGAGAATGCCCCTGGGCGCTTCGGCAGAAATAAGAGTATATTTCTCTAAAAGAGTATATTTCTATAAAAGAGCGGCACACACGGAATGTCTTTTTAAAGACGTGTCTTTTTAAAGATGCCTTTCCTTTGTGTGTTATTCCTGGTTGTGCTCATTATCTCTCACGATCACTGTCTTTCGTGTCTGGGCACTGCTCACGTGGAGACAGCGTTCGTGGATGGTCATGTACTCATTGCAACGATGCGGTCGCGGCTCGCCTTCGTAAGAAAGCAAGCCACCCCAGAGGCTCCTCGCCTCTGTCCTTTTACCCACGGGTATGAGGCCAGCGCGGCTAGCACTGGGGGCGATTTGGGGACCCCAATGGGACCGCCTCTGCCGTGTATCCCCCCGCGGACCTCCCATTCTCCAGCACGCTCGTTTGCCCCAATTGGTCTTTTGGATGAGTCCGCCGGCTCGTCTCACGGCAAGTTCTACCTCTTATTCAGAGCCCGCGAAAGTGATGAGCTCTCGAGCGCAGCATCGGAGAGCGGGCTCGTCCAGTCAGATGCGGAAGCCTCAGCTGGGCTCCTCCCTTCGGGGATGATTGCCCAGTCACAGGCTGACGCGGAGATGATGACATGCTTTCCCGGGCAGCCGCAAGTGTCGGCTAGAGTGGAACCCTCCGCTCTACCCTGAACCCTCGCGGCTCGTTGATTGGTTCCTGGGCTCGCAGCGCCGCTCAAAGCCATGCCCCGCCCCCGTTCCTTTCTTCCCGGAAGTGCGTGAAGAGCTGTCAAGGTCGTGGGAGGTACTTTTTTACTACCCGGTCCTGATCTTTTCAGCTTCCCCGCCCTCACTACCCTCGATGGTGGGGTGGCCAAGGGCTATTCGGCAATGCCCTGGTGGATAAAGGCGCTCGCGGTGCACCTATGCCCGCAGAGCGCCGCCACTTGGCACGGGTGCCCAAAGCCCCCGTCAGAGGCCTGTAGGTTTACGTCATCTCTGACGGCCAAGGTCTACGGTGCCGGTGGACAAGTGGACAAGCCGCCTCCGCCCTGCACGCCATGGCTCTCCTGCAAGTCCGCCAGGGCACTAAAGGAACTGCACGAGGGTAGTTCCGCCCTGGGATTGATGCAGGAACTGCGCTCGGCGACTGACCTCGCTCTCCGAGCGACGGAGGTCACGGCGCGGTCTCTCGGGCGGACGATGTCCACATTAGTGGTCCAGGAGAGCCACCTTTGGCTCAACCTGGTCGAGATGGGTGAGGCCAACAGGACACGGTTCCTTGCTGCCCCCATCTCCCAAGCTGGCCTATTCGGCGACACTGTCAATTACTTTTCCCAGCAGTTCTCAATGGTGGAGCAGCAGACGGAGGCTATCCGGCATATCCTGCCCCGGCGCAGCTCAAGATCCCGCACCCCGACTGCTCGTCGCCAAGGGCGTCCCCCTGTGGTGACTGCACCGGCTCCACCACAGCCCGCCCCTGCGGCCCGGCTCCAGCGTGGAGCCCACCGCAGGAAGCAGACGCCACCCGTCTCGCAGCTGCCAAGAACCCACGAAAGGCTTCGAAGCGCCCCTGAGACGGGCGACCCAGGGGCGACGAAACCCGCTGCTCTGGAGCTGGTAAGCAGACCTCTCCATCCCCCGGTCGAAGGCGGGGAGGAGAATCTTTTTGTTACCTTTGCATTTAATTGCGCTGCATGCCCAAGTGGCTGCAGTACTCAAGAGTTCAGCACAAGTGGTTTCCTTGTTCCCTGTGCCGTTATCACGACCACTGTCCACCACTCTATTTGGCAGGTTTGGCATTCCAGCAGCGGTCTCCCGCCCCTGAGCGCCCAGCTGTGGCACAAATATCCCCCGATGTGACAGTCTCCACGGGTCACGAGCACAGGCCTCTTCCTCCCCCATCCCAGGCTGTTCCGGGGGTGGTCACAAGGAGCCAGGTAAGTACTTCAATGTCCCTAAACTCAGCACGGCCACGACATGGTGTGGCATCTCGAGCTCTGCCCCACCGCGAGACCCCACCTGCCGGTAGGTCTGACAACATTGTCCCTTTGGTCCCCATTGCATGGAACTTGGACGCGTGGCTTGCACTTTCCAATCTGTCGCGATGGCTGGTCTGGACTGTCCGACTTGGCTATGTGATTCAGTTCACCAGGCGTCTGCCCAGGTTCAGCAGTATCCACTTCACCTTGGTGAAGGACGAAAACGCTGCTACCTTGCACGCGGAGATCGCTACCCTCCTACGGAAGGGTATGATAGAACCTGTCCCTCCGGTCAAGATGAAGAAGGAGTTTTACAGCCCCTACTTCATCGTACCGAAAGAAGGCGGTGGGTTGTGGCCAATCTTGGACCTGCAAGTACTGAACCGGGCTTTACACAGACACCCGTTCAAGATGCTGATGCAAAAACGCATTCTGGCGAGCGTCCAGCATCAAGATTGGTTTGCAGCAGTAGACCTGAAGGACACGTACTTCCACGTCTCGATTCTACCTCGACACAGACCCTTCCTGCGGTTTGCATTCGAGGGTCAGGCATATCAGTACAAGGTCCTCCCTTTCGGCCTGTCCTTGTCTCCTCGAGTCTTCACGAAAGTCACAGAGGCAGCCCTTGCCTTGCACAGGGTCTGTGCAAGTAGGCTCACTGGGGGAAACGCATATTTGCGCAGGCCAGGGGGCCAGCTGTGTGCCAGCGCGTTTATGCCGAGGGGGGCCTCGGTCAGGGCGTACCAGAGCGGGCAGTGGGAGGATTCTTGGGAGGTGAACAGGTGCACCTGTGCCTGTCCGAATCAACTCCAAATCAGCTGGACCACCTGAGGGTGGAGTCTCCAATCTCCCCTGAGGGTAATCTGCTGTGACAGCGTGTCCGCTGTAGTGTTGAGGTTGCCCGGGATGTGAGTGGCTCGCAGCGACTTGAGGTGCTTCTGACTCCAGAGGAGAGAAAGCAGGCGAGTTGTGACATTCAATGAGAGTGCAGACCGCCTTGGCGGTTGACATATGCTACCGTTGCCGTGTTGTCTGTCTGAACTAACACGTGCTTGCCCTGGATCAACGGCCGAAACCTCCGCAGGGCGAGCAGAATTGATGTGCCAATGCAGTCGCGGGCCTGTCCACAAGCCGGCGGCTGCATGCCCATTGCAAACAGCACCCCAGCCCGTTTTGGAGGCATCCGTCATGACCATGATGCGCCTGGAGACCAGTTCTATGGGAACACCTGCCCGTAGAAATGAGAAGTCAGTCCAAGGGCTGAAAAGACGGTGACAGACCGGCGTGATGACCTTGCGATGTGTCCCGTGGTGCCATGCCCATCTCGGGACTCAAGTCTGAAGCCAGTGCTGAAGCGGTCTCACATGCATCAACCCGAGCAGGGTGGCCACTGCTGAGGATTCCATATGCCCCAGGAGCCTCTGAAAGAGTTCCAGTGGAACCACTGTTTTCTGTTTGAATGCCTTCAAACAGGCCAGCACCGACTGTGCATGCTCATTCGTGAGGCGCGCTGTCAAAGAGACTGATTCCAACTCCAAACCGAGGAAAGAGATGCCCTGAACCGGGAGGAGCTTGCTCTTTTCCCAGTTGACCCGAAGCCCTAGTCGGCTGAGGTGTGAGAGCACCAAGTCCCTGTGTGCACACAACATGTCCCGAGAGTGAGCTAGGATTAGCCAATCGTCGAGATAGTTGAGAACGCGAATGCCCAATTCCCTTAACAGGATCAGGGAGGACGAGGAGCAGGTCATCCTGGTAGCACCCTACTGGCCCATCCAGACATGGTTCTCAGACCTCACACTCCTCGCGACAGCCCCCCCTGGTGAATTCCCCTGAGGAAGGATCTTCTTTCTCAGGGACGGGGCACCATCTGGCACCCGCTGCAGGAATCTCCATGTCTGGCCCATGGACAGGACGCGGAAGACATGCTTTGGGGATGGTAGATAGCGGTGGTAGACATGATCACTCAGGCTAGGGCCCCCTCTACGAGGCGCCTGTATGACTTTAAGTTGCTTTCCTTCCTGCAGGAAAGGTTGGAAGGGAGGCTTTCACCTTCCACCTTGAAGGTGTACATTGCCACCATAGCAGCACACCACAACGCAGTTGACGGTAAGTCCTTAGGGAAGCACGACCTGATCATCAGGTTCCTAAGAGGCGCCAGGAGGCTGAATCCCTCCAGACCGCGCCTCGTTTCCTCATGGGTCCTCTCTGTAGTTATTTAGGGTCTACAGAGAGCCCCCTTTGAGCCTTTGCAGTCAGCTGAGCTTAAGGCACTCTTCTTGAAGACTGCCCTCCTGACTGCGCTCACTTCCATCAAGAGGGTAGGAGACCTGCAAGCGTTCTCTGTCAGTGAAACATGCCTGGAGTTCGGTCTGGGCTACTCTCACATGAACCTGAGACCCCGACCGGGCTATGTGCCCAAGGTTCCCACGGCCCCTTTAGGGACCAGGTAGTGAACCTGAAAGCGCTGCCCCAGGAGGAGGCAGACCCAGCCCTGTCGTTGCTGTGTCCGGTGCAAGCTTTACACATCTATTTGGATCGCATGCAGAGCTTTAGGATCTCTGAGCAGCTCTTTGTCTGCTTTGGTGCACAGCGGAAAGGAAGCGCTGTCTCCAAGCAGAGGATCACCCACTGGCTCATTGACGCCATAACTATGGCATATCATGCCCAGGACATGCCGCCCCCGGTAGGGCTATGAGCCCATTCTACCAGGGGTGTAGCGGCCTCCTGGGCCCTGGCCAGGGGTGCCTCTCTAACAGACATTTGCAGAGCAGCAGGCTGGGCAACACCCAATACCTTTTCAAGGTTCAACAACCTCCGGGTGGAACCGGTTTCATCCCAGGTAGTGGCACGCAATACAAGCGGATAAGCCCGGGATAGCCGGCCGGGTGTATCGCTTGCACATAGCGCCTTCCACCTCCTTTTGAGCTGAAGACGTGCGCCATTAATTCCCAGTAGTGTTCACAAACTTTGTTCCCTGGTCGACTTCCTCCGAGCCCTGGGGCAGTCGAGTTTCCGGCCCAGTACACATGCTATCTAAGAGTCCTGTTCTGGGGTAGGTGCTCCGCATGTGGCGGTTCCCTGTAAGGCTAACCCCATGCGATATATATCTTCCGGTAATTCGTTTCCCTTTTGGCAAACTGCATCTTCCTTGGGCAGAGCCCCTCTGCCCCAGTCTCCATGTTTGTAGTAACTCCTCCCCCGTTGGGTAGGATCTACCTTGAAGACTCTCCACATGGTCGGAAAGACCACATGACGTATTTTTCCACTTAAATATCCCCCCCTCCCTTTGGGCAAGGTGTGGTCTCCGCGGTGTCCTCCCCCTGGGAGGGACACCTCCCGACTAGACCTGGTGGCTCAGTCAGATAATCCCCCTTCTTTTTTAGGGAGTGGAAAAAGAGAAGGGGAAAAGAGGCCACAGCTGGGTTAGCCTGTCTCTATCTTTTAGGTAGTCGACTTGTCCCCAAAGGGCCGTTCGACACTCATAACTATGTTGGGGGAGGCTACGTGTCAACCTGGTGTGCTGGCACACAGTGGTCTGCCCACCACACACCGCCAGTTCACGTAACACAGTTCAGCCAGTTTACATTTCCATTTGGCAGACGCTTTTATCCAAAGCGACTTACAGTGAACTTATTACAGGGACAATGCCCCTGGAGCAACCTGGAGTTAAGTGCCTTGCTCAAGGACACAATCAGGCTAGTGGTGGTGGCTGAACCAACAACCTTTTGCTTACCAGTTCAGTGCTTTAGTCCACTACGCCACCACCACTCCATACATGCTCATGTATTTTTCATGTGTAGGCCTGCAAGTACATGTAAATATATATCCAGTCACTCACAGTACACTTACTGTACATTTTATACATGAGGAGAAGGGCAGGCAAACTGAATCCTTCATACTGTGCTGCCAAATCCAAAGCTGAAATGCGTGAGTGTCTTCAATTATTCAGTTACAGAAAGTCTCCCCATGCACCGTTTAGAAACACCTCAGGGGTGAAATCACCCCTAGTGCTCATATTGCTTCGCCATCAGAGGGTAGCAGGACTCCCAGTCATTGAAGGGGGCATCAGTTCAGAATGAAACATGACTGGAAGTGGAGTTTGTAAGTCATAACCATTGATTAATTTTTTTAGGATTGTCTGTGTTGATTTTGAGTGAAAAACTGAGGATGTGGAATGTGTTAAATGCAGCTGAGAAAGCTTCATTCTTGTTACTGTAGCTGATAGCATAATCAAATTAGTCAAATTATTAAATAAACAAATATGCACATGTAGAATATTACAAATAATATTCATTCAGATTATTCACAAATCTGCAGAGCTTTTTGCGGACTTCTGTGATCGCAAATTCTATGGGGTCCTGGCTATAGCTTAGGTCCCTGTCCCCAAGTGCATAAAGTGACCATTGCTCAGAGTTTCATGGTAGATTAACAATTTACTGCATTGTCATACTCTGCTGATGGTTGTTTTCAATCATTCTTATATTATGCTTACATATTTGTGGTATAGTTAGCATGTGCTTGTTATTTGTTCAAACTTATCAAAGAAAGTGAATTTTCATTATGACAAGTCTATTAGTTTAGTTTTGTGCTTCTTTTTCAGTTAGTTTATAGTGTTCTAAAAGTAACCATGGTTTTGCCATTTTTCTGTTGTAGTCTATTAAAGGGATAGTTCACCCAAAAATTAAAAATCTCTCATGATTTACTCATTACATCATCAGATTCATTCACTTTCCTGCGCATTTGGAAGATGGCACGCTACACAGGTGAGGAAGCTCTACAGATGGTCCTGGATAGTGACGAAGAGTTCACATTTTCCTCAGAAGAAGAGCGGGACTCCGACGATGAATGTTTACATTTTGAAGAGCGTCTTGATCCAGCCGAGGATACAATTCTGGATGAGTAAGTCATTTAGTTTTACTTACATTAGTTGACATGCTATTTTATATAAACATGTACATATTTTACTAGCTGGACTATTTCCAGACTTGCCAGCCAGTATTCAAAGTATTTAAATTTGAAATATGTCCTAATAGGCAAGTTTTAGTTACATTTAAATGTTGTTTCGGCTAAAGCAGGTATTTAAATTGTATGCTGTATGATATAAATATGATATGTAATATGATATAAAAATAATATGAATGTTTAGATTATATTTTAACTAGTGTTTATGCTGCCTCATTATCATCAACGAAGCTTGTGCTTGCAAATATCTGGGTAAATGTGTAAAATGTGCTGTAAATATGCCCATATTAGAAAATCAGCATATTAGAATGATTTCTGAAGGATCATGTGACACTGAAGACTGCAGTAATGATGCTGAAAATTCATCTTTGATAACATGAATAAATTGCATTTTACAATATATTCAAATAGAAAACAGTTATTTTAAATTGTAAAAATATTTCACAATATCACTGTTTTTCAAGACTCAAAAGTCTTGTGAACAAATGTTTAGTATGTGTTATATGGCCTTGTTTCAATGATTTACAATTTTAGTTTTTTCAAAAACCACGCATAAACGTTATTTTCTCAAAAATACAAACATGTACATACATGTTGTTCACATATTATTGTAGCTCAGTTTGTGCTGAATACAGTGTTATCAGACTTTAGCCATTAATATGTTTTTAAGCAACTGAAAAAAGCACAAATGTCAAGGCATGTCAAAACTTCTCCTGGGTCCAAAACACCCTCAGACCCCAGGCACTGTTGGGGGTGTTTACCATTTGCATCGATCGCATCAGCACATTACCGTATGAATAGCGCGCTCTGTTGGTGGGTGGGATCACATTAGTGATAATGAGCTGAGCCAGGAGAAACTGTACATCGCTTTGTTTCATACAGATTACATTGCAGGAGAATATTTGTTTTAAATTTGAATTGTTTTATTTAAAAGTAGACATTTTAAGCTTTCTTTAGACATATGTTTCATGTTTGTGTGATAAGTATCCGCGGAGTTTCACTTCATTTTTGTGACGTGTTTCAGAAAGATGCTCGCGGAGACAGAGACGGCTGAAAGCGCACCCTGTTTATTTTCTTTATTTTACAAAAGCACAAGGTTTTGTTGTCATTGTGAGTGTACACAAATAAAAGTAGACCCTTTATAGTTTCTAATGATGTCTTAAACTTATCTGTATGCCCAAAAATGACGGAGTATTTTAAGTTGTTTCCGCTGTTATGCGGAAAAAATATAGCACGACGCGCCGGCGTGTCCATCGACCCCAGAGGGTTAAGTCATTCTTATCATAAATTCTCCTCTCTGCCCAGTAGGGGGCGATATGCATTAAGACTGTGAATCACCAAAAACAAAAGAAGAATGGGAAAGTGAAACTGAAGTGGAGATTGACTGAGCAGGGAGGAGAATTTATAGTAAAAAAAAAGGACTTAAATATTGATCTGTTTCTCATCTACACCTATCATATTGCTTCAAAAAACATTGATTTAACCATTGGAGTTGTCTGGAGTGCTTTTATGTTGCCCTTATGTGGATTTTGGAGCTTCAAAATTTTGGCACCCATTTACTTGCATTGTATGAACCTACGGAGCTGAGAAATCCTTAAAAATCTTCATTTGTGTTCAGCAGAAGAAAGAAAGTCATACACATCTGGGATGGCATGAGGGTAAGTAAATGATGAGAGAATTTTCATTTTGGGATAAACTATCCCTTTAATGGACCTTAGCAAGTGTAGACACAATATTTATTTTTATGCAAATGAAAACAAGGCTGTTTAATACAACAATTCAACATCGAAAAAACATCTTTGCAAAATGTTTCCATTGGAAAAAAACTTGGAAATAATGGGTTGTGACAATAGAGCGCAACAGTCTTGTTCTGGAAGTAAAAATCCCATACATTTTCTCCATAAAAATCATAACTGATTTTTCAACATAACTTATATACATTTCAATACAGACCAATAGGGAGCTCCAAGGTTGTTAATTGATTGTATAAGTATATGCTTCTTTTGAAGCCATCAGACCAAGTTATTTCAACTTAATATTTAAAAATTGTGTTTAATACTGTAATTCCTAGTGAAGAACTACACTACCAATGATCCTGAAGAGAAAAGATTCACCAGTTGGAGAATAGTGTCAAACAAACCGTGGCAATGACCGTCTACTTCCATGATGCACTGTGAATGTCTCAGCTGAGTCGGCCTCTCCTACACTCTCAAACAACAATGTATATATTTGTATGGTAACACTTTACAATAAGGTTCCACTCGTTAACATTAGTTAATGCATTAGGTATCATGAACAAACAATTAACAATATTTTTTTCTTTACAACATTTATTAATTTTTGTTCATGTTAGTTATTAAAAATGCAATTGTTCATTGTTAGTTCATTTTGCATTAACTAATGTTAGCTAATACAACTTTGGATTTAAAAAACGTATTAGTATATGTTTTAATTAACATTAACTAAGATTAATAAATGCTGTAAAAGTATTGTTCATTGTTAGTTCATGTTAACTAATGTTGACAAATGGAACCTTTCTGTAAAGGTTCTGTTGTATTTCAACTCTGAAAAAAACAGGTAATATTGATTTGCCCTAAATCTGTCATCATTTGGATGGAGACTATATTAAGCCCTCGTGACTGTTCAAAACCTTGGTGTAATTTTTGATTCCTCACTATAATTTGATGGTCATATTACATTGAGCATCTCCTGTATTTGCTCCTATCTCACTCACCAGGATGCTGAAACCATCACACTCACATGCCTTTGTGACATCCCGCCTGGATTATTGCAATTCACTTCTCATTGTTTTTTTTACAAAAGCTTTCAAACGACTACAGTGTGTACAAATCTCCGCTGCCCGACTATCACTCTTACAAAAAAAGTGCACACATAACTTCAATTCTGCTGGACCTCCACTGGCTCCCTGTCTCCTTTTGCATACAGTTCAAGATCATAACCTTGCCCCTCATTACTTATCATTTTGTAAAGCGACCTTGGATTCTAGAAAGGCGCTATATAAAAACGTATTATTATTAATATTAATATTAATAAAGTGCTACCTATTGTTTGTAGTTGAATATTCTGCAGTAAAATATATTATCATACTTATTATAATCAAAAACTTTAAATCAGTTTTTTTATATTTTTTCTGTCATTTTTAATTTGATTATGTAATTCGAATGTTTCATAGGATTGTAGTTCATGCCCTCATGAAAGACAGTAAGTGCACAATCTTGTAACCTGTCTTTTTGTCAGATTTACAAATAATTCTCTGCTTCAAATTAAAGTTTTTAATGTAAGGATTCACATTGGAGCTGGTTGGTTTGGTTGATGCCTAAAACTATTTTATGAAGGTTTTTTTGTTTTTTAATTCCTCTTTGGAAACAAATTATGGGAAAAATACTTCTAACCTCATTTTCATTTTCATTAAATAAAAAAATTTGTCTACCTCACAGTGACTAAGGTCTATTTTGTGCGTTTTATACAGATGTGTCCAGCAGAGCTGTATCACTGAACCAGTCCACTCTTTGAACAGTCAGGTTCATACTGTCAGGTTTGTCCTAGACTCTAGATAATTTAGTAGATCCAGCACTTACTGACCTCAAGGGACCAAGGCTACTCTTTGAGGGCAGTCTGAAGTCTTCTGTAGAATATGACCACAACATCGGCTGAGCAGAGAAAGTGCGAATCTGGTCCCTTCACCCCAAGGCACTCCTCTCTGCTCTCTTGAGCGCTGCCCTTTAACTTTTGATGTGAGGTTTGTATCTTGGTGCATTGGCGGCTGCAGTGTAAGAAGCTTAGGGTCACTATCTACTCACAGATGTATTGTTGGAATAAATAGAGGCTCAGAGGAAAAGCAAAATATAGTCTTCTGACAGTTCAGTGCTGTAGCCTGTGAGAGCGATGGGTTGTGAAATGCAATCATGCACTGCAGTTTGTGCACTGTCTTATTTTATTGCATCCCGAGAGAGTTTTGCCTGAATTCATTGTGCTCCAAATTTAATACGTTTTGTGATTTTGAAAATATCTGCCAAATGTTGTTTTAGGCAGGTTCAATGAGAGAAAGTACTTTTAAAGGGATAGATCACCCAAAAATAAAAAATTCTGTCATCATTCACTTGCCCTCATTTTGTTCCAAACCTGTATGACTTTCTTCCATGGACACAAAAGGAGATGTTAGGCAGAATTATTGCCTCAGTCAACATTCACTTTCCTTGTATTGAGAAAAATGCAATGAAAGTGAATGGTGCTGAGGCTGTGAGTTCCATACATTCTGACTAACAATTTTTGTTTTCCATACAGGTTTGGAGCAACATGAAGTTAAGTAGTGGTGGTGGCGTAGTGGGCTAAAGCACAAAACTGGTAATTAGAAGGTTGCTGGTTTGATCCCCACAGCCACCACCATTGTGTCCTTGGGCAAGGCACTTAACTCCAGGTTGCTCTAGGGGAATTGTCCATGTAATAACTACACTTTAAGTTGCTTTGGATAAAAGTGTCTGCCAAATGCATAAATGTAAGTACTGTAAATGTTGAAAGAATTTTCCTTTTTGGGTGAACTCTCCCTTTACGCTTAGACAAATTAAGGGATTTTCTGGAGCATGATAGTCTGATAGTGTGCTTCTAGACCTTGTAACTTATTGCTTTGCAAAGCTAATTTAGAAATTAATGCGTTGAAGTATAGGACCTTTGTGAACACATGCCTTTGTGCTCTCAGTGATTTTTGTTCATCCCCATCCCATCTTGCATTTAATTTCCTACTCGCTGTGTTTTCTGTTTCTTTTTTTTTTCTTTTTTTTTAATTTTTTTATTTATGTCAGCATTATTTGTGTATTTGTAATTTGAGTGCTGATTTGCTCATTCAATACAGATTTAAGATGTATTCGTGAACCGTGGCCTTACAGAAACTGAAAAGTGCGTCACAGAATTTTGCTGATCATGGGATCAGCACATAAATTAAATAAGATTCAGATTTTTTGATTTAGAATTATTTTGTTAACCAGTGTTTCAGCAAAACAGAGTTTGTGTTAAACCGGTAACACTTTACAATAGGGTTCCATTAGTTAACATTAGTGAACAACATTAGTTAACATGAACTAAGAATGAACAATACTTTTACAGCATTGAACTAAGTGCAAATAGCGATAGAAGAAGTGTAAATAGCAACCAAAAACATCATCTTTACATTGAATGCAAATAGTGTCCAATGCTATTTGCACTCCAAATTAAATACTAACATACAGTATAGGGGCATCACTGCAATGTGTTTGTTGTGTTTATTTAGACTCCCACAGACACCCTACACCAACCCCTAACCCTAACTTTCCCTTACAAAAAATAACCATGGTTTTACTACAGTAACCATAGTATCAGTATGGTATTTTGTATTTAAACATAGTAACCACAAAATTAAACATGTTACCATTTTAACACAATAGTAGTAACACCATGGTTAATTGCATTAAAACTATGGCTTCCGCCAAAAACATGGTTACTACAATATTACAATAGTAAAACCATGGTTAATTTTATCCATGTCAAACCTTTCTTTTAACTCCATGATCTTCACCGTGACCAAATCACTGCAAGGAAATCAATCTATATCATTATTAAAGGAAATATTAAGAGTGGAGACAGGAAACAGGTGTAACGAGTCAGACACAGAGTGAAGATCCATGTGCAGAGTTTAAAAACAATCATAGTCAAACAGGCAAAGGTCAAAACCAGGTAAGCAATCCAAACAAAGTAACAAAACAAAGATGGTAAACAAAGGGGTAATCCAAGGGACAGACAGTAATCAATAACAGGCAGGCAGGAGATAGGGGTAACGTTCAGAATTCAAGACAACGGGTGAATTGGCAAGACTTTGCAGAGAAGTGTAATGAAAGCAGAGTTTATATACACAGGGAGTTGATTAGTGAATAAAGATCAGGTGTGAGAGTCAATGGTGGGAAGAGGGGGATTCTGGGAAGTGTAGTCCGGGTAGAAGTTGATACTCAGGAGAAGGAGATCTGGTGTGAACAGACAGGGAGGATGTGACAACAGGATGGGAAAAACAGGGGCAAAAGGAGGAATCCAACCCTGGTCATCTGCATGAGAAAAACACATCCACACCATCTTTGTACACTACGCCATTGCAGCAACACTTGAAGGTGCAGTTTGTCTTTAATTTCAGTGCACCAGACAATTTGAGTGGCAGGTACTTTTTACACATAGTGCAAACAGGTGCTCCTTTCTTTTTCTTTTTCTTTTTTTAATGTGAATTTGTTAACATTAATTAATGTACTATAAACTAACATGAAATAACAATGAACAATTGTATATTTATTAACTAACCAAAACTAACAACTGCTGTAAATATATTCATATATACACTTGGAATAATGTACATGTTTTGCTTTTATGGAAAGAAATTGGTACTTTTATTCACCAAAGTGGCATTCTGTATGGCATGATTAATCTGTACATTATTCCAAACTTTTGACCACCAGTATAAATATATTGTTAATTGTTTGTTCATGTTACCTAATGCATTACCTAATGTTAATGAATGGAATCTTATTTGTAAAGTGTTACAGTTAAATTACTATTTTCATGCCATCTATGCTATATTAAACTATTAATGGTATTATTTTTTGAAAACATCCTCACTATACAACATACTTCACAACTACCTAAAAGTTTTGCACAGTACTTATAAATATAAAAATTGTGTGTATATATATATATATATATATATATATATATATATATATATATAAATTACCACAAAGTACTGTGCAAATGTTTTAGGCAGTTTTGAAATATCTTGTATAGTGAGGATATTTTCAAAAATAATGCCATGAATAGTTTTCATTCATCAATTAACTTCATATGATGTAAAGCAAACATAAAAAATAAATCAATATTTGGTGTAACCACCATAGTTACTCCTTGTTCTACTTCTATTCTATTTGCAAAAGGAATTTTTGGAAAATTACATTTCCTATTGACACACAAAAGCAGAAGATTAAAAAAAATAACCGTCTTAAGACAAATGCTTTTGGGAAACATCTATTTTGCATAGTACTGTGTGTATGTGTGTGTGTATACTGTGTATATATATATATATATATATATATATATATATATATATATATATATATATATATATATATATAATAAAACAAAACAATAATACATTTCATAGTGTATTAATCATTGGGATTATAATTTTTAGATGTTTTGAACATGAGTCATTCCACAAAACACAGCACTCATTCTTGTATGTCATAGACCATGAGAGGGTCCATATACTTGTAGCATAAAAGAAGCACAAATACACTCTTTGTGAAAGAAGGTCTTGGATTGCAAGGTTGTTGTTGGTATTTGGTTTCGTTGCTTTGCCAGATGGCTTGTGCAGATGGAATTACCTCATCAAGAGCTTGCGATCTGCTCAGTTTGTGGTATAGACAATAGGTCTAGCAAAAACAGTGACAGCATGGATCTGCATTTGAGCTATGCACACACATTTTTAATTGTTTAAGGATCACTTGATCTGGAGCAAGTCGAAAGACAGAGATCTGGTGGTTAGGCTTGGATTGCTTGGGTGAATAAGGATGTCCGAAGATGCTGAAATGGTATGCAACAGATGAGAAAACAATAGTGTCGTGACAGTTAGCAGTCCTGTTCTCGATTGTTGTGGAGAGATCTGAAACAGATTTCATTATGGTTGAAGTAGAAAGTATATTATTGCCTTTCTCAGCACTGCTGATAAAAGGATGATAGAGGTTTTGTTTTTGCAGCATATCGAGACAAGCTTTGTTGAGCAGGAATGAAATTAGATACACTTATCTGTGCCAGAGGACTTTGTTAGAGTAGCTCTCAACTTGTAAATAATTTGATTTGCATCTTATACAGTACTTTTCTCTGATTGTACACATTTAATGTTGAGAATTCTCACAAGAGAATAGTAAAGTGTATTTCATTCCTTTATATCTTGGCTCATCTCCTTTGCCAACAGTGGGGAGGTTTTTACGCTTTATTCAGACCGTGCCACTGAATGACAGGGTGATTGGCAGGCTATGAGTAAATGGGAAATGAGGCCAACATCCTATCTGGACTGGCTCAGCAGTGTAGAAAAGAATCTTATTAAACTCATTTAAACCCTGAATTCTTGTATTTGTTTAACTATAATCGCAAAAGGGAAGAGAAGGGATATTGTTTTTTAAGGTGAAAAAAGTGACAGCTATTAAAACAAAATTACACACAATCAAAGTTACAGTACCCTCTTTGAAGCAGACATGTTTCTTGGAAAAGACAAGTTTGCAGAGGAGGGCAATTCTTCTGAAATGGCACGTCTGAAGCCCTGAAATACAGGAGAAGTCTGAACTATTTCTTGTCATTAGGCCTTTGCTAACAGCAGGCTAAGCCAATTACTCCTGAACAGAGAACTCACATCTCACACTTGTGTTAAATAAGTCACAGGCTGCCCACATTAGATACACATTTGATGAATAACTTTAGCCATGCTCTATATACTGTGTTCTCAGCTGAACAGCATTGAAAGCTCACAAACACTACCATGAACATAAAACCCAGTTCAATAGTTATGACCAAAGCTGTGACTAAATGCATCACAGGACTGCCCCCCTGAAGGCATCCAGAGCTCATAAAGCCTGACCTTTTTTCTTTTCTTCCAACTGTGCATGAGGGCCCAAAACTGCATCCCTTTGATGACCTTAATATTTAATTTGCATGCATTATTGTCCAGAATGGAGATTAATGTGACTGTATTTGAATTTTATACATTTAGAAAAAAATATAAAATAAAATGTTGTTGCTCTTTATTTATTGCAGGAGGTAAAATATTAATTAATTATCATGGCAATGAAGTTAAAAATATTGCCATTTAAAATTTAATATAACTTTACACAAAAAACACAAAAAAGATAAAAAAAATAAAATAAAAAAAGACGGTTAATTTTATCACACTGAAATCATGTTAACAAGTATATTGTATACATGTTGTGGCTATACTTTTAAAAAACAGAGTATTTTAACATTTACAGATTGGCCCATTTCACTTCCATTGTAAGTGCCTCACTGTAACCTCGATTTTTGCGAGAAGAAGGGACGAGTTCAAATGAATTTTTGTGTGTAATCAACATTATGCCACAAATGCTGTTGATTGAGATCCACTTGTATTGAACCCAGGATTTTAGGCTACTTTAATTTTCTACCCATGTCTCAATAGCTTACCATAGCAATGACTAAACTGAACTAAATGCAACTAAATCAAAATAATACCAAAAACTATATTTAAAGGGATAGTTCACCCAAAAAGGGAAATTCTGTCATTATTTATCCTCGTGTTGTTTCAAACACATATGAAGATGTTATGCAGAATATTATAGCCTCAATCACCATTCACTTACTCTATTATTTCCATTCATTGGAAGTGAATGGTGACTGAGGCTGTCATAATGTCTAACATCATTTTGGGTGAATTTACCTTTAAATATTCTTTATATATATTCTTACTGCTGCTTTGTATATTGCTTTAGACATGATTTTACTGTACACACACAAAAATGATTTAGACATTTTTATGTGTGTACAGTAAAATCTACAGTGATTTGCATGCTATCATGTCCTGTCAACATCTTTTCTCAGTATCAGTAATACTTTAAATGGCCTTGATTTAATGCAGCAGGGTTGGACTTTGTACAGTTTGTTTCTGGGTTTTAACTGATTGTTGATTTAAGCACTGACACACAGCTCTTAGTGAGATGATTTAACCTCAGGATGCTGGCTTGTAGGCACAGGCAGCCTTAATGCTTCACTGAACTCTGGGCCCAGTCTAGACTCTAGGGGAATAACCCTGTTTTTGTGAAACATATGTATTCAAACAGATAAGCTGTGGTGTAACTGGTTAAAGGATTATTTCACTCAAAAATGAAAATTCTCTCATCATTTACTCACCCTTATTAAATCCCATATGTGTATGACTTTCTTTCATCTGCTGAACACAAATTAAGATTTTTAAAAGAATTTCTCAGCTCTTTTGGTCCATACAATGCAAGTGAATGGGTGCCAAAAGTTTGAAGCTCCAAATATCACAAAAGTCAGCATAAAAGTAATTCCTATGACTCCAGTGGTTAAATCAATATCTTCAGGTGAAAGGTGTGGGTGAGAAACAGATCACTTTTACATTCTTCTTCTTGTGTTTTTTGGTGATTCACATTCTTCATGCATATCACCCCCTACTGGGCAGGGAGAAGACTTTCAAGCAAAAAAATGACTTAAAAATGTATCTGTTTATCCCCCACACCTATCATATCGCTTCAGTAAGTATGGATTAAAACACTGGAGTCATATGGATTACTTTTATGATGTCTTTATGTGCTTTTTGGAGCATCAAAATTTTGGCACCCATTCACTTGCATTGTATGGGCCTATAGAGCTACAATATTCTTCTAAAAATCATAATTTGTTTTCTGCAGAAGAAAGTAAGTCATACACATCTGGGATGGCATGAGGGTGAGTAAATCACGAGTGAATTTTCATTTTTGGGTAAACTATCCCTTTATGACTGCACAGCTGCAATCAAGAAAGCAATCACTTCCTGCTTGTTAACTTAATGTCTAAACAGGTCATAAATTGAGCATTCTCACGTTTACAATGTGCAATCCTAATTACCAGTTTTAGTTTCACCACTGAGCTTGAAATAGTAATCATGACACAGAGATGGAGAGAACATTTCCTGATAAACATGAGCAGGCTCAGAGGGAAATATAGTTGAATGGTGAAATATAGGTGATGATGGCTTCTTATAATTCCAATAATGGCCTGCAAATGAGGGCTGCATTAACATTTGGTGGCTAACATTCATAACTCCTTAGCTCTGTGGCATCACTTAACATTTCTATATTATTGCCACAAAGTCCTCTCTGTCTCTCCTCATGTATATTTCATGAGTGTTGCTCTTTTCCTTACCATTTAGTTCTTTGCAGAGGGCAAATATTGGAAACTGATGAGCAGGTCATTGTATGGGTAATTTTGGGAGAGGCATGTTTTCAGATTTTCATTTTCTCCTTTTCTTGTTTATAGATAGAAGCGGTTCACTTGTAATTAGAAATTATTATTCACCAAAATGACCCATTCTAGAGGGAGACAAAATAGATAGATTGCAACAAAGCAAACAAAAATGTCTTTACAGTGTCTCTGTTGCAAGTAGGCAATGTTATATTGCTATAATCGAAAACAGTGTGCAAATTATACAATGACTCTCAAGGGGGAGTCGACTTTTCTACAGGAATATCTGTCTGTAATTTTCAGGGAGCAATCTGTTGAGGTTCATCTAAAACAAACCAAATTGTCTTTTGACGCCCCTAGCCCAGTTAAGCAAACATTAACAATCTTAAAGACATTTTTGAACAAAACACAAACATAATATATTTGTGATATATTTGAAAAATATACTGTAAATATACAGTACAATAAAGTGATAAATGACAATACTTGTCATGTTTTATTGATGCACCACTGCAAACCTTCTTTTTGCAAGCTTCTATTTTTTGCTAAGTGAAAATGCACACTCTGACTAACTTCTAATCTATCTCTTGTGGTTACTGAAACATTGTTTGTAAACAATCTTGAAACACACACACACACACACACACACACACACACACACACACACACACACACACACATATATATATATATACTGTATATTGATGTGACGAGGAGGAGGGCATGGCCGGGCTGTGATGGAGCACAGCCGGCGCTGAATCAGCTGATCAGCGGGAGAGCGAGATAAGGGGCACCCGGAGACACCGGTTTGAGAGAGAGAGAGATGCACACGGCCGCATTGCATGTGTGTCTGTATCTGTTTATGTTTGTTTTAAGTTAAGTCTCTGATTAAACTTTATGTTGACTGTTCAGCCAGTTCCTGCCTCCTCCTTGCCCATCCATGAACGGTTACAATGGAATAAAACCTTATTGTATAGTCTTATCATAAAAGTACTATATATACAGCTCTGGAAAAAATTAAGAGACCACTGCAAAATATCTGCAAGTTTCACTGCATGTTTCTCTGGATTTACTATTTATAAGTATGCGTTTGAGTAAAATTAACATTTTTGTTTTATTCTATGCGTCTTGGCATGCTCTCTACCAGTCTTTCACATTTTCTTCCAGGGTAACCTTGTATGTGGCTTGATTCATGCGTCCTTCAAAAAGACAAATCTGTCTGATTCCAGCCTTGCTGAAGCACCCCCAGATCATCATTGATCCTCCACCAAATCAGCGTCTCGCACCCACTGTGAAATTTGGTGGGGGATCGGTGATGATCTAGGGGTGCTTCAGCAAGGCTGGAATCGGGCAGATCCGTCTTTGTGAAGGATGCATGAATCAAGCCATGTCCAAGGTTACCCTGGAAGAAAACTTGCTTCCTTCTGCTCTGACAATGTTCCCCAGCTCTGAGGATTGTTTTTTCCAGCAGGACAATGCTCCATGCCACACAGCCAGGTCAATCAATTTGTGGATGTAGGATCACCGGATTAAGTCCCTGACATAGCCAGCCCAATCTCCAGACCTGAACCCCATTGAAAACCTCTGGAATGTGGCCAAGAGGAAGATGGATGGCCACAAGCCATCAAACAAAGCCTAGCTGCTTGAATTTTTGTGCTAGGAGTGGCATAAAGTCACTTAGCAGCAATGTGAAAGACTGGTAGAGAGCATGCCAAGACACATGAAAGCTGTGATTGAAAATCAGGGTTATTCCACCAAATACTGATTTCTGAACTCTTCCTAAGTCAAAACATTAGTATTGTGTTGTTTAAAAATGAATATGAACTTGTTTTCTTTGCATTATTCGAAGTCTTAAAACACTGCATCTTTTTTTGTTATTTTGACCAGTTGTCATTATCGGCAAATAAATGCTCTAAATGACTATTTTTATTTGGAATTTGGGAGAAATGTTTTTAAGCCCCCTGCAAGATTTAGTTTAGACTCACTAAGAGGAGACTTGGTATCCCTCAAACCTTATTTTGCCCCCTGATTGAAAAGTTATTGTTTAGAGATGTGTAAGTTAATTCTATAAAAACATACTGCAAAAAATCTGTGTAGCCTACTCTATTTGGATAGGGGTTGCTTGTTTAGTCAGAACAATCCTTTGATATTGCAGAGCACAGTCGACGAATTCCTTCATTAGCCCCAGTCAATAGGATAGTTTTAAATATTAAATACACATTGTAATACTCGAGCCATTTAATCGAAGGGACTATTAGATTATGTACGGTACAAACTTTGCGCCTGAAGTTGTTCCAGTTGCAAACGCTAGGAGCTGTCCGTGGTCCTGAAACGAAACGGCTCAGTCTGAGGAGAGGTGCTGACAGCACTCCGAGCGAGCGCAGAAATGTAACGTTTTCTGCCTCTCCGTTCACAATTACAAATCTTATCAGCGCTTCCCATCTCGCGCATCGACCTCGCTCCTCACGTGTGTGCAGCGGAGGTCTCACGACGAGCGCCTCGCGGAACGTTTGTATCCCGCTTTAATTATTCAGAAAGTGGTTTAATACAAGGACATATTCTGTGAGAGGAACCCACTGCCGTGAACATGAACTCGACAAGAAATTACAAACCAAGCATGGTCATTCTGATGCTGGCCGTATTTGTTTGTGTGGTGGTCGCACGAGGGCAAGGTAAGAATTTATATGTTTAAATCTGGAATTTGGAAATACTTGATCCGCGGTCCACGCGTTTAGCGGAAGAGGTTACATGCAGCTCCAGAGACCCCGATGATTTGAGCGCGAGAGCGGTTTCTCAGTTGACTGTACGTTTGTTTGTGAAAAAAAATAAAATAAATAATAATAATAATAATAATAAAATAATAATAAAACCTTCAGATGTGCGAAAGCAGATTTGTGTTTAGGATGTTATTTAAGATATTACTCAAGTACTTTGGTTTTAGACGAGCAGAAATGTATTCTCTCATCACGCATAGCACAACAGATGGACTCGTAAATCACAAAGTCATCGGTGGAATTGTGATAAATCACGCGCAGAGAATGCACTGCACAGTTCGTAGCACAGTGTATATAACATTTCCTTCACGTTTTATGTAATAGCCTACGTATTTAAGCATTTTTTTTTTAAATTGGAGTTAAAGTTGACATCTTTGTATCTCTCGATTGTTTTCTGCTTTTTTCATAGGTGTAATGGCTGTAAATTCTCTAATTCAATTTTAAGAATGAAAAGTTGCAGAAAACTTTCCAGATTATTTTAGATTTCTCTAAATCATAGGCTATATTCACAACATGATCATATCTGACAAGGTGAAAACTTTAAGGTTCAACAGGTTTTGCTTTTTAGATTCCAGTGTTTTAAGAGTAAGGGCCATCATTTATTTACTATGATTTAGAAGTGAAATAGCATAACATTTCAGATTAGGTCTCATTTTACTTAGAAGACTGAGAAATTTCTGGAGTCAGGGTCAAGTATAACACAGAACAAGTGTCATAAAGTGCTTGTTTAGTTTCTTTAGTAGACAGAAAATACAGTAATCTCAGAATATACATGTTAAACATAAAAGCAAAAACATTTGCAATATAATTCTGATGTGGATGAAGTCAAAGTCAGGTTTATTGTCATTTTAACACAATACATACATACAGACAATAATCTGTCATAGTCCGTGTTGAACAAGAGTACAGTAACAGAGCAGTTAATGTTATATTGTGTATATATAGCCAACAATTATTGCACATAATTATACCAATTATTGCTCATGTTGTTAATGAGGTAGGAATCATACACTAACATTTGTTGCAAATAATAACAGTTATTGTCTATGTCATGAAGGAACATGCGTGTGTGGTAATGTAAGCTTTAGGCTTCTTGCAGAACAAATTTTTTTTTTTGATACCACACATTTGCCTGGATAAAGTTCCCAGCATGTGACATATTTTCGTCTAATTATAATTTAACTGAGGGGAGCGTAACAGTCTTGCCCATAATATTTAGGTTTTACTGTTGACATTTAAAAATTTTGTCCGACAATTTGCACTAATGTTGAAGAATACATTATCCCTTCTATAGCTGAAAAGTGCATAGTCATACTGTAAAACATTGATTTAAACTACCATACTTGGATGTCTACATACATAAAAGTATAGAACTAAATAATAAAATGTATGTCTTGCACATCACTTGAAATAACACTGAAGCTGCCTAAAGTCGACATAATTTTTCAGACACTGTCCATGTTGCACTTCATTTTCACTTGTAAGTTGTTGTACTTCACCACCTGAGAGCTGTGTGTTGTTTTTAGCTGCTGTTTATTTATTTATATTTTGCCTTCTTGTAAAAGCTTCCTTTTTCATTTGTGAGCAAGACAAGGGATAATCTTGTGTTATTTGTCAAGCGCTGCTCCACCCAGTATACTTATGTGAGTTGCACAGCACTATATTTTCTTTGTAAATATTATGTTGGGTACCTTTTTCTTAAAGAAAGAAAGAAAGAAAGAAAGAAAGAAAGAAAACAAAAATTGAACTACACATTAAAAAGCAGAGGACTATGTGTCAATCAGATCACTTTATTGCTAGGCATGGTTCATAATTACACTGTTTTACATTTATACATAAATTCCATGAAACATATCACAGAAGTCTTGATGTTCTTCTTCCAAAAATAGAATCTTTACATTTTTACTCACCTGTCAACCGCTGCTGCGTAGCACCTGCGAAGCAATCATCTCACAAGTCCCTAAGAATCTTTCACTTGCAAATGTGATATTCGTCATAGTTTTAGCTGACAGCATTTAAATTACTCTTAGTAGTTAAGACTGATTGAATGAAGCAGAGCATTTCCATTCCTGCTCTTGTCTCAGTCTGTCTTTACTAATTGCATCTTGTGCTGTATTGATTATGTATTAGTGAACAGAACGTTGACCTTTTGCTTTGAGAGGTGTATGAATCAGTGCGATCTGATCAGTCACTTTCAGGACAGGTGTGCTGAGGCTTCAGAGCTGCACTCTGAATGGCTACTTACCTTGAAAAGCACTCTGACTAATATACAGCTCCATCATTCCACACAGAGCACAAACAGCAGGCTGAAAGCAGTGCCCACCACTCACAAATGGATGATGAAATATACAAGAAACTGAGGAAGACCAGTGGGTCAATTTGTTTAGGGCTTAGCTGTCCAAGTGATATACACAGATGTAAATATGCATTTACTCCGTACACACACACACACACACACACAAACATACACTGGTGAAGATGAATGGTCAAGGAATAGTTCGTACAAATGTACTCACCCTCATGTCATTCCAAACTTGTTTGACTTTCTTCCACTGAATTCTGCTATTGCCACTGATGTCAAACCTGACTCATTGTGTCTTAAGGCGTCATATTTTTTTGATGTGGGCAGCGGAAGGCCAGATTTTCTGTGAAGTAAGACTTATTTTGTTGGTCTGTTTCTCTCAAAAAGCTATGGAACAGGCCCTAAAGGAATAGTTCCCTAATTGCTAATGGAGTGCAAATAGTAGCGCTTTGTGGCAGGTGCTATTTACACCTAGTGCAAATATTCACGTTTTTGGGTGAACTATCCCTTTAATACTGTATGTAAAAGTTTTTTTTATACATGTTACATGTTTTGCAAAAGAAATTGCATTAAAAAGTATAAATGTTTTCACATTAGGTCATGGTATACTCTCACACAAATATACAGTAGTTTGCTATAATGGTCTGAGAGCCGAGTAGGTTACATAGTAAAGTTGTCTCTTCAATGGCAGTGTGAAAGGCCAGACATCCCAGGTCTTTACTGAGAGAATAAGAGAGTCAGTGACTGGTCAACTTAACCACCTTCCTAGTTGAGCCAACTGAGATCAGCCCTTGAGGAGGGTGAGTGCCACAGCCTGACTCCATTACCTGAAGCACCAGAGGAGGGTTCAGCCCCACTTCCACCCACTCCAGCTTATCTGGATCAGAGAAGCCATTAGGGTAGCACCCTGTCTTTTAGGATCAAGCAATATCATTCAATCAGTAATACATCAGTGCCCCCTTTCTCCTGTGTGTTGGGCTGGGCAGTGCTGGATAAGAAGGATGGAAGAGAAAGTGATTGTCTGCTTGACCTCTTGACCCTGCTTGACACATTCACTCAGCTGTGGCTTTGCAGGGGCTATGAGATTCAGCCTCTGCTCTTCTAGTCTTCATTATGGCCCTGATAAATGAATCAGTCGTGGGTCTGAATGGCCTCCCACAGCCACATTGGCAGGCCTGCCACTTCTGTAATGCTGACGAATGGTCAGCTAGAATGCTGCTCAGCAGACAGTACTGCTGGGAGGAATCTGGACACTACCAGGGTGCCCCCTCCTCCCATTGTCATCACAACTGGCACGCTCAGGCTCATATACACACTCTGAAGGTCCTACCTTTACAAATCTTAAAGGGATAGTTCACCCAAAAATGAATATTCTATCATCATGAACCCACGTTCATGCTGTTCCAAACCTGTATGACTTGCTTTCTTCTGTGGAACACAAAAGGAGATGGAGGAGGCAGAATGTTAAGCTCAGTCACCATTCACTTTGTGAATTCACTATGTTTCTTAGACTCACCTATACCTTCATATTTGCAAAAGGATTTTTATATGGCTTGTTGTAAGTCTTGTGGTAGTTTCCTGGTGAAATGACCACTAGAGGTGCTACAACAACAACTAAGACTTTCATTCCTTTTCACACAAATAACGAGTTAAATGACAGATTATCAGTTCATAAACACTTACTTTTCTCACACAATGCTTCCTTATGACATCAAATTGCGCGGTTGGACTGAGTGTATTGCACTAGTGATGCAAAGGGCCGAGGTATGAGTCCTGGAGAGCACGAGTCGACACTTGAGGCATAAATGTCATAGAAGAACCACAAAAAGACGTGGTTGCTTTAGAAATTGTTTATCATCTTACATTTGCTTTTTTTATGACACTATTGGTTAGGTTTAGCTTTAAGGTTTAGGGTAGGTTTTATTGGTGTAAAACTTGATTAAAGCATTAACCTTTAAAACCTCATCAGTTTGGGAGAAAATGTAACTTGCTTATAGTGCCACTTAGTGGACATTTCACCTCAGTACAGCTGTGATATGTGTACAGAACCATGTAAACTCATTTTGCAAAAATGTCACCGCAATCACATAATTTTCATAAGATCAGGCAGGTTTTTTTTTTTCCACTGAAGAAAAGTCATATGAGTTTGGAACAGTATGAGGGTGAGTAAATAATGACAGAATTTTTCGTTTTGGATGAACTATCCCTTTCTCGAAGCAGACTGCAAACATTCTGTACTACATGAGCTAATCTTACCCTGCATACATTACTAACCCAGTTAAAGACCATTTGAAGTTCTTTTGTGGCTTCCACATATGAACATCTGTGGAGCCAAGATGATCAATGACTTTGTCAGACATCCAGAGGCCAGATGGTAAAGATGGAAAAGTACAGAGTTAAGATACTGACGTTGAAACAACCTGATTGCCATCCTGAACTTGTCAGCCATGTATTGTAATGGAGTCAAGCTATATATGTATGAAGTGAGGGCATACAGTAACCCTGGAGTGTGACAGAACTGAGTCTAATTATAAGATTCATATATATATATATATATATATATATATATATATATATATATATATATATATATATATATATGAGGGCTCCAGAAAAAAAAAAAAAAAAACTTAGGAGCCATTGGCTCCTTAACTGAAACATTAAGGAGCCAAATGGCTGTTTTTAGTTGCCAAATCATATAATTGTTCAATTTAGATTGTTGATCAGAAATAAGATAGAAAGCAGAAGAAAAGGAAGACAGCTGATAACCCATTAATCGGACGTTTAATAAACAGTACATATAGTTGAGAAGATATGTAAGTTTGCATTCCCCTTTGGTCTCATCAGTGTTCACACCCCTTTCATAATTTATACAAATATAAGAGATAAATTATTATTTTTTATTTAGTACTGCTCTTCAGAATCTACATAAGCAGATATTTACATATAAAGCATAGTATGCATATATTAGTGTGTTTCCTTCTTGTGCATCAATGAGTGTTTGCACCTTGTGTAATAGTTGTGTATTAATAATTAATTGAGTCCCTCCATTGTCTTAAGTGTCAAAAGCTGGATCTTATATACGTATATATATATATATATATATATATATATATATATATATATATATATATATATATATATATATATATATACTTTTAATTATAAAGAAGCCCGAAATACACATGTGACTCCTATTTTGAAATGTCTGTGCTCCCAGTTGTGAACACACTGACGGATGATTCACTGAGAAAGTGATTCTGAATCAGACTGCTAACCTGAGCTCCTGAGTTTCCTTCACACCCTCAGTTCTTTTTGGGTGATTCATGAAAAAGAGTCATTTGGTCATGACTCTCTTGCGCTTTCTGGGCTGTGAGGGGCTCGAAGCAAATGCTGGAGGAGCTGAACATGCAGCGCCAGCAGAGGCTTGAGCCCTGAATAGGTCCAGGGGGAGGGTGGTTCAAAGAGAGGCAGTCTCTGATCCAGTGCTTACAGTAGATGGCGGTAATGCACTATTTTACCTTGCGAACTGCAATTAAAAAGAAAGAAGAAGAGTCTCTCATGCTGGGTTTGTTGTTGCGCGCAGTGCAGCAAGCTCATCACAACAGAACGGCATGAGACACACTGGTGGTGCGCGCTCTAAAGATGCGTTCAGTAATTCACAAGATGATATCTGATGAAACCGCATATGGAAACACACAACCCGACTGTCACCAATGACGACTAGATTTTTAATTATTGTCGCAATCAATTATTTTTGATGTTTTATTTATGTTTTAGTCGCAGTCTGGAGCCCTATATATATATATATATATATATATATATATATATATATATATATATATATATATATATACATACACACTGGTGACCAAAAGTTTGCAATAATGTACAGATTTTGCTGTTTCGGAAGGAAATTGGTACTTAAATTCACCAAAGTGGCATTCAACTGATCACAAAGTATAGTCAGGACATTACTGATGTAAAAAACAGCACCATCACTATTTGAAAAAGTAATTTTTATCAAATCTCGACAGGCCTGATATCCAGCAGCCATCACTCCAACACCTTATCCTTGAGTAATCATGCTAAATTGCTAATTTGATACTAGAAAATCACTTGCCATTATATCAAACACAGTTGAAAGCTATTTGGTTCATTCAATTTCTGTCTTTGTGTTTGTTTTTGAGTTGCCACAGTATGCAATAGACTGGCATATCTTGAGGTCAATATTAGGTAAAAAATGGCAAAAAAGAAACAACTTTCTCTAGAAACTCATCAGTCAATCATTGTTTTGAGGAATGAAGGCTATACAATGCTTTTTTAAAAAAAAAACTGAAGTTGTTTTCATACAAACAGTGGTGAATTCTCAGGGCCAGCAAAGCCTTCTCTGCTGGCCTAACATGCCAAATAAATAAATATTTTTCATCCTTTCATTCTCAATCACCTTTTTGCCTATGTATTTTTAATAGCTTTCCACTCTTAATTAATCTACAAACAAACAGAGAAAAATAAAAAGTTTATCCAGTCAGAATTAATTCCTTGATGCTTACAAGCGAAGTGTGACAGCTGTTTCACAAATCGCATGCCCGAAGCAGCGCGTGAGTTTGAGCTCCACCCCGTCAGGCCTTCAGAATTTCCACAGAATCCCTCAACAGTGCAAATGAATCAGCAACTAAAGTCAGATTGTCAGATTCATCAGCCAGTCAGATCTTTAGATATGTCCCGGTCGAGGCCTTCAAGCTGGCCTTGAGTGATGCAATCACGCTTTAAGTGATGTATGTAATTTGAAAGCAAAGAGCGCAAGATCGTCATCACTGCCGCTATCGCCATTGAGAAAGAGATCCTTATGGATTTAAAAACACGAGCTGTTCTGCATGACTGTGTGATTGCTTACATTTTTTTTATGAGAACACTGAAGTAGTTTAAGTTCACATTTTTTTCAAATTGTAATAGTAATTTTTCACATTATTAATGTCCTGACTGTACATTGTGATCAGTTGAATGCCACTTTGGTGAATAAAAGTACCAATTTCTTTCCATAACAGCAAAATCTGTACATTATTCCAAACTTTTGGCTGCCAGTGTATATAGTATATTTAAAATATACTTTGTCGCTTGCAGTCTATCCATTATTTTTTCTCTTGACCTGGATATGCCATAGTCTATATTCTCCTAATTGTACTCCATGCTGTTTTGTAGTGCAACACACACACACTCATACAAACGCATACAAAAGGATCTTAACTGACTAAAGAAGGCATCAAGATTTTGCTCTTTTTTGCTGTTTTCTCCATTAGCACTAATAAAAATGGGAGACTTCGCTGTGGCGTGCTCATCCTTTAACCTAGAGTGTATATATGTTTGTCTTTATTGCCTGCTTTAATCACTGGTCGTGGCAGGAGCACGGGTGTAATAGTGCTTTATGTGCTTGTCCTGTCCCTTCCATAACTCAGCCAGCCTGTTTTTCAAATCACGTTCTAAAGCATTCTAGGAAGCACATTATGGTTTACAATTTAATTCAGTCTTACCCTTCTCCAGAAAATAAAAGGGTGGAAATTGGCAATGAAAGCGTGTTTCATAGATTAAACCTCTTATTTAATAAATCCAGAGTCTCATCGTAGCTGATTGAATTCCCAAGCCCCCTCCCCTCCCCCTATAGACACACACATCGATATGTGTCTAAGGTGGCGAGATTGCGTTTGTATAGATTAAATGCAGATGGTATGTGTTATGAGAAAAATGGGAACTGGAGCCAATGTAGACAGATTTTTTTTTTTTTAATCATTTAGAGACATTACATTTAAATAGCTTACTGTATATTAGATTTTATGTTAAATTCCAGTAGGTGAATAAAGTACAATTTGTGGAATCAGATGTTGTACAGAAAAGCCTGTAAAATACATGTTGCAAACACTTACAGATAGGCCTGCCTACTTCAGTTTGTTTAATATTAAGTATTTCCTCTCTGTTTGTAGAGAAGAGACCTTTGTTTGTGTTTAGGCTTTAGACGTAATGTATGTCTTTACTGCTGTTCCAGACCAAGCTGAAGGGCCCCAAAATATTTTGAGCTGCTGATAAATGAAAAACTCCCTCTACACCCTCCCCCACCCAAAATGCAATCAGTTTTGCTTCATGGCTCTGAAAAAAAAAAGTTAGAAAAAAAAAGAAAATAAACAGAACAGAAAAAAAAAAAAAAAACTTGCGAGAGTACATCACTATTAATTAAACCACACGCTCCCGAGTTCTGATGATCATGTGTGCGAACTGAAAATATTCAACAACTTTTTTTTATGATTAACCTATTGCAGTGTGCCTCAGATTCTCATCAGGATCCATTCAGTGCATGCAGGCCCTCCTTTAACCCTGCTTTTGAAAACGCTTGCTTAAAAATGAGTATTATTTTTAATAATCTACCCCTCCTTTAGGACAGAAGTTGTGAATCAGGCTTTGACAGTTCCCAGGTGCTGAGGAGCTGGTAAAACTTTATCATGATCTCTCTCTCTCTCTGCCAAAACAGTCTCTGAGGCATGCCTGATGTTTCCTCAACCTTTGTGAAGTGTATATCCCAATGGCTTTTTTCCAGAGCACTGCTTTCTCGGGTTGTGTTCATTCTCTTCACAAGCCCTTTTCCATTTTGCCATGTGTATATATACCTTTTCCCCTCTCACGCTCCCTCCTCATCTCACTCAAGAGCTTGTCTGATGTGCTAAACATCTATATTCTGACAAGCTTCCATTTCCATTCACCTTCATTTGAGCTCCACTTCCATTACTGTGTTGTTGTTTTTCTTAAAGCAATGTTCCGTGTTCAATACAAGTTCAAATTGATTGACAGCATTTGTGGCATAAAGTTGATTACCAAAAGAAACAGTTTATACAGTTAGTAGCAAAAATTGTGATTACAGTAAGACACTTACATTGGAAGTGAATGAGGCCAGTACATAAACGGTAAAATACACCCTGTGTCAAAAGTATAGCCACAAGATACAGTATAAACATTATATATGTTAACACCATTTTAGTGTGATAAAGTGATTTTATTCGCACTTAAAATCATGTATAATGTTTACATATTATGGCTATACTTTTAAAACAGTGCATATTTTAACACTTAAAATAAGTTCACTTCCATTATAAGTGCCTTACTGTAACTATAATATTTTTTTTAGTAAATGAAGGATGAATTGAAATTATTTTTGGTTGTAATCAAAATTATGCCACGATTAAGTTAGCTTGTATTGAACCCGGAACATTTCTTTAAGGCTCTTGTTGTACATTATTGAACCGACAGCTCCCTCTGTCACATGATTATGCCTTTCCAGCAGGGATGTTTTTGAATGGCCACCTCCCAATCTACAGCAGTCTCGATAGCAGAAGCAGTGGCAGTTCTGGCTTACTTAGTGCCCTAGGTGAGATCGGACGTGGCACCCCTCCCCCCCTTAATGCCCCTTATATATATAAATAAATGGCACATTCTGTTAACATTGACACTATACAGTAGTGTATACTGTATATAGTATATAACTTAAATTTCACAATTAAATTATAGAGTCAATAAATAAAGTATATGGCAGAATTCTTACAAATTGCTGCTACTCTGTGCTATTACACCTAATCCCTAAAATGTAACCCTCCCCTCCTGGTTTTCATTGATGCAAAATCATCAATGACTTCGTCACATCTGCCCAGCAATCACATGGTTGATACTAATTATTGCAAGACCACTAAGAAGATCCTGTGTCATGGTGTAGCCTACTTATAGGCCTACTGTTTACCATGGTTATCTTATGTTTGTTCATAATGTAAGAATACATTATGAACAACCATAATCCTAACAATATAGGTTGAGTAGCCTGTTGGGGTACCTTTCTCCCATCGCGATCTTGCAAGCTGTGTGGGGGCAGGGTGGCACGATTTGGGGCACCTATCTCCCATCGCGATCTTGTGAGATCTGTGCGGGGGTGGTGTGGCACAATTTGGGTCACTTTTCTCCCATCGCGATCTTGCGAGCCAGGGGCGGGGTGGCACAATTCGAGGCACCTTTCTCCCATCGCAAAATTGCGAGCTCTGTGCGGGGCGGGCCTGGCAGGTACCCTGTCGTGCTGCTCCAGAGAGCGTTGCCGCCCTAGGCATCTGCCTATATCGCCTATGCCATGATCCGCTACTGAGCAGAAGAATGCCATTTCTGTGTCAATACTGCTATTCAGAGCCTTTCCCCACTATCCTTTCATTTAGATTCCTTCCCTTGTCCACTAAGATACACAGCTGGGGTTCCACCTAAGCAAGCAAGGTGATAACAGTGACACTCATAAGTGGGCTGCAGGACTTTAGCAGCACGGCCATTAATGTGTAACTCATGAGGCTTTACATTAAAGGAATATTTAGTCCAAGTTAAAGGTGCATTCAATAGTTTGGAGTTTTAAAGTTTTACACATTAACGAATGAATTGTGTTTTTGTGAAGTTTGATCCGAATGGTGTACACTCACATGAGATGAAGACTGTACTCATAATAATTTTCTATAAAAAGTGTTTTATTCTACATGGTGCGGGTCACCCCTTTCAATGTGTTTCGCCATGTTGAAATCACATGACCCGCGGTGTTTCACTAAACGTCTAAGAAGAGAATCCTCATGCTCATTGGCTGCCGCCTGTGTAGATACTCTTGGTTATGCTTAGAACATTGTTGTTTGGTGATGTGAATAGTGAAAAGAATCAGAATGAGCTTTATTGTTAAGTATGCTTATACACATTTGTCATGGTGACAGAACACAATGGAACATACTTATTTATCGTGCTTTAGCAGCGGAGACAATGGGAAATCCAGCAGCTGTACTGCCAAAGAAGCAAAAAAAGGTCTGAAGCAACATGCTTCAAGCAAGAAGACAGAAAGACCAGCAAATGCAGAAAACTATCAGTAACGATTAGGCATCTACGTCTTCATTCGTTTAGTGCAAAGTATAGCGATTGTTGTGGATTTTGTGTAAACCATGACGTTTAGTAAAGGAGGGATGAGTCAAAATGAATTTTTGTGGTAATTAGCATTTTGCCACAAATGCTGGTGATTGAGCTTAACTTGTATTGAACCTGGAATATTCCTTTAAAGGCTTTCAACACACTTGCGAAAACATCTTGTGTATATTCAATACAACTCAATGGGCAACTCTCCCATGCCATCGGCTCGTGTCCACAGCACTATTTTTCTAGCCATCTATATATGGCTTATGTTGGTGATCTATTACTGCCCTCCAAAAGTGAAATGCAGTAACTGCTCACTTTGTCAAAATTGAGTCAAATCAAGTCTCTTAGACTATGATCTGTCCTGTGACAGATGGGTTTGGATTAACTGTGATCAGATTCTGAGAAAACGAAGATTATTTTATAATCCACATTTGGCAGGGTAATCAGAAGGCTTTGAAACCATTTTTTCTCTCAGTTTCAGTGTTGGCATTGTTACTGCGTTGACTTTGTAGGGCAGTATAGTGTTCATACATTTTGTGGCACAAATCGCTGGGTTTTAGTTTAAGCAGTATTGACGGAAGACATGTAAAGACAGCTGCTGTTTTCACTAGCTCCGATATCTGAGATTGACCCAGACCTGGACTTCACCTCTCCTTCCCTCCTTACTATCACTCTAATTATTCACACTGATGTGCACCGACCCTCACAATGAGGCCATCCTTCCAGCCGGTGTGTAAGATGGAAAACATAAAGCATAAACCAGCTGTTGGTGTAACATGCATGCAGTGGCATAGAGGAGCTGCAATGTAGCTGGTATCAGGTGGCGTGTCAGCATTACGGCTATTAGCTGAGGATCATGTATGTTTTTGTGTGTCTCCAAGCATCGGCGGTGCTAGGGCTGGGCTACCGGGGCTTATTCCATGAATATTTTCTGTAAAGGCCCAAATGTTTTTTATCATCTTGTAGTGATGTCAGAAGTACTGTACCAGTGCTTCATAACAAATTAATACTAAAACATATTATATTTTAATATTTCAACAATATATTTTATTATTAATTCATATGTATAAATTAATGATACCTGTCTTTTTACAGATAACACCAATTACAGAATCAATTCAGTACACACATGCGGTCTTGTTGGCAGTGAATTCCAGCAGTTGTGTATGTGCACCAAAGACCTGATGTGCATGAAGAGCGTTTGCGACGTGTGATTGTTGATGTGTGTGTCTGGTCAACATTCCTGTCTAGGTGAGATATTGAAAACTGTGTTGAGCTGGTCCATCCAGATGGAATAATATTGTTTTTTTCTCCCCTCTTCTCCCCAATTTGGAATGCCCAGTGTGCTCTAAGTCCTCATGGTGGCGTAGTGACTCGCCTCATTCCGGGTGGCAGAGGACTAATCTCAGTTGCCTCCGCATCTGAGACCATCAATCCGCGCATTTTATCATGTGTTTGTTGAGCGCGTTACCACAGAGACGTAGCACGTGTGGAGGCTCACGCTATTCTCCATGGCATCCACACACAACTCACCACGCGCCCCACCGAGAGCGAGAGTTTTTTTCCCTCTTAAGTACCTATTTTAGTATATTTACAGCCTGCTACTTTATAAACTAACTTAAATCACCTGACAAATCAACAATATAAAATGGGCAATTGTTCACAAAGTGCTTCGAACTACAGAAAGCCGAAAGGGTTCAATATAGTGTTTTTTTAAATCATGTTTTAAAGTAGATATTGTTAAAAGCATGCATTTTCTGATTTTCAAGTGTATTTGAAGTTGAGACAAAAGTTAGTGGGAACTTTCAGGAATATTTATAGATACCAAATAAATAAATTACTAAATAAATGACATCTCACAGATGTAACATTTAAACTTTTTTTTTGTAATATAGTGTAATATATTCCAATATGTCACTGAATGATGGCCCCAAATAGGTCTGGACTAAGCCCTGAATATCCACTGACCCTAGAACCACCCCTGTCTCTAAGGCCTGCCTCCTTCTACATATCCGTATCAATCCATTAGTCAGAGGAGAGCAAATGGTGGATCAGCCGCTTCTTGTCCCTCATGGAATGGCAGACTGTGTACGCCTGGTTAATTGGGCCTGGTGTCTTTGGCGCATGCAGAACCGCTTGCTCTCTGCCACAATTAAGCCTTCGACAACCTTCCTATCCCTTCCTTGCGTTTGAAGTGCCAGCTCCCATCTAGGAGCTACTTCATCTAGAGCATTCCCCAGCAGGGTGCAGCAGTCAGGGAGACGGCAGGTAATCACCAGAGGATCATTCGGAGCAGAACAGGAGTGCATCTCTTAGTTTCTACCCATCAAAGCATCAAGCAGAATGTCTCTTGCTATACATTTATGTGGACACTATTATTGATGCCAAATCCTGAGAGGAATAGCAATGGGGTGTTTGACTTAGTAGTCCTACACCCCATTGCTATTCCTCTCAGGATTTGGCATCAATAATAGTGTCCACATAAATGCAATGACATTCACATATTTTAAGTGTGACAAGTGTCCAAAAGCATTCAAAAATACTTTTGGGGGCCACTGTATATACTGTATTTATGGAGATTTTTTTGTCTGCAACTTCTATCAATCTCCATAAATACAGTATATACAGTGGCCCCCAAAAGTATTTTTGGATGCTTTTGGACACTTGTCACACTTAAAATATGTGAATGTCATTGCATTTGATACAAAATATCAAACAGTGGCATCTGCAAACAAATGAAGCTAGACCTTTTCTCAGAACTAACTTAACTTTTATTAACCATTTGTAATAGCTATTAACGAACTGGGTTCAAGTGTATTTTTTACTTGTTCTAGCAAGTTGTGTTATAGCAGAGTAATCACAGGTGTTGGTCATCACATTTACTATGGACCTTTTCCAATAAGTCTGACAAACAGAATGTGTTCAAAAACTTTTGGTGTTAATTTTAAACAATATTAAAGGGATAGTTACCCAAAGATTCTCTCATCATTTACTCACCCTCATGCCATCCTAGATGTGTATGACTTTCTTTATTCTGCTGAACATAAACGAAGATTTTTAGAAGAATATTTCAGCTCTGCAGGTTCTCACAATGCAAGTGAATGGGTACCAAATTTATGGCATAACGGCAGCAGAAAAGTAATCCACATAACTCCAGAAGTGATATGATAAGAGTGGGTGAGAAACAAATCAATATTTAAGTCCTTTTTTTTACTATCAATCTCCACTTTCACTTTCAAGTTCTTCTTCTTTTGGTTTTGGCAATTCGCATTCTTCGTGCATATCACCACCTACTGGGCAGGGAGGAGAATTTATTGTAAAAAAGGACTTAAATATTGATCTGTTTCTATTATTGATTATTTATTGATAATTATTGATCTGTGACCAGAGGTGTAAAGTTTGATCTGAAGACATGGATTTAATGACTAGAGTCATATGGATTACATTTTTGATGCCTTTATGTGCTTTTTGGAGCTTCAGATTTTTGGTACCCATTCACTTGCATTGTGAGGACCTACAGAGCTGAGATAGTCTTCTAAAAATCTTTGTTTGTGTTCTGCAGAAGAAAGTCATACACATCTGGGATGGCATGAGTGTGAGCAAATGATGAGAACCTTTTCATTTTTAGGTGAACTTTCCCTTTAATATTGGTTTATATTTTTTATTTGAAATGTAACAAAATTATTTTTGTCAAACGTTTGCTTAAAAAGTGTGTTTGTGCTATATTGAAATAAATTGGTTATGGCCATTGGTTAGATATTTTGTTATATAACACAATAACATTCATGTGTTTTTAAATGTGGCTTAAGTGTCCAAATACTTTTTGGGGCCAATGTAAATTGTCATTCACTTGGGTTTTCAAAATGTTGGATTATCTGTTAATCATGAATGATATTATTTGTTGCATCTTACTTCAGAGAGGAAGAAGTAGAGGAAGGGATTTGAACTAAGCTAGCATGGTTGATGGCAGACCTCAGAGTAATTTCCCTCCCATCACATTTAGCATTTACCATAAAGTTCCTCATTCCCCATAAAGGACTGATTGATGACATGCCAGGGATTGTGCCTAGCATGTACCCCCAATGCTTAAGGATTTCAAATTGCTTTGTGCCCTTGCTCTTACAGGCCCCGCACTAGCAGAATGATTTAAAGGTGGTAACAAGATGTGCTCCAGGGTGCAAAATATTGAACACCATCAACAAAGCAGTGACTGAACAAAATACCTGTCAGTTAAAGCAAGTTATTAGATCACAGGCGAAACCTTTCTTCTCTTAGATTTAAAGGGATTGTTCACCCAAAAATTAAAATTAAGCCATAATTTACTCACCCTGACTCCAAACCAACTGTATATGACTTGCTTTCTTACAATGAACACAATATGAATGCAATACTTCCATAAGGTCTTTTTACTAGTATTTGATATGCATTAAAGTGTATTTCCTTGTTTATATGTTTTGGGAAGCCAGGATGAAAAAAAAAAAACATTGTGCGCTGGCACAATCTAAAGAGATGATTCATCCGTCCAACAGAGAATGCATTCACAACTCTTTATAACCCACTCTGTGTAATAGCCTACCTTGCAAAGTCTATTTCTGTTTGTCTATAAGGCAGTTCTTTTTCTAAGACTAACATAATGAGTGTACTGTGGTGGAGAAAGCTCATTTTGTGAAGCTCTAGCGAATGAACTTAGTGTATATGTGTGGAGCTGACATCAGGCCCTTAAGACTCCCAGACATTGGCATAATAAAGATGAATCATGCAAATCCAGGGTGCTTGCACAGGACGCCATTGCTGTGAATCACACTACTCATTATTTACCTTTACACTGTTGTCTGGAGCGATGCCACATTGTAACGAAATCAAAATACATGGATTTGGAGGAGTCGGAGATGCTAAAGTAAGACAAATGTCCTGACATATTCTTTTCACATATATCGCACCAAAATTATTATTTTTTGTCTTAAATTTTCTCTTACATTTTAAAAATAAAATGTAGGTTAAAAGGTATTCAAGAGAACTGAATAAACAGACCATCTTAGTAAGACTAGAATGCACTTGTCTACTTGTTCCCTATCTGTCACTCACTCGACGTTGTGTCGATGTAGTGACACTAGGGGTCACTCTTGGGAGCCCCAAACACCTCTGCTTTTTTGAAAAAAGGCCAATGGGAATTGGTGAGTGGAATTTGCATGCCACTCCCCCGGACATACGGGTATAAAAGGAGCTGGTATGCAACCACTCATTCAGATTTTCTCTTCGGAGCTAAGCGGTTCTATTCATTGAAGCTGAATTAATCCGCGAGTTCATTCACCTCATCTGCTGGATTTTACGGTGCATTTCAGCGGCTTCTCCCCCTCTGCACCCATGGAGTGCAGAGAATGCCCCTGGGCGCTTTGGCAGAACAACAAAAGAGTATATTCTAAAAAACACTACTCATCGTATATTTTCATTCTAAAAGAATGGCACACACGGAACGTCTCTTTAAAGATGCCTTTCCGTTTGTGTGTTATTCCTGGTTGTGGTCGTTATCTCTCCGCTTCTGACGGCCACGATCGCTGTCTTACGTGTCTGGGCGCTGCCCACGCGGGGACATCGTTCGTGGTGGGTCTTGTCCTCATTGCGAGAACATGACCATGGCAACGTTGCGGTCACGGCTTGCATTCATAAGAAAGCAAGCCACCCCAGCGGCTCCCCGCCTCGGTCCTTCTACCTACGGGTATGAGGCCGTGCCTGTTAGCACTGGGGGCGATTTTAGGACATCAATGGGACCACTTCCGCCGGGTATCCCCCCACGGACCTCCCATTCCCCAGCACGTTCGCTTGCCCCGGTCAGGCACTCGGACGAGACAGCCAGCTCGTCTCAGGGCGAGTTCGACCTCTTGTTCGGAGCCTGGGAAGGCGATGAGTTATCGAGCGCAACATCAGAGAGTGGGCTCGTCCAGTCGGACGCAGAGGCTTTGTCTGGGCTTTCTCCTTCGGGAATGGTCGCCCAGTCCCAGGCCGACGTGGAAATGATGGACATGCTTTCCCAGGCGGCCACGACCATCGGGCTAGAGTGGAACCCTCCACTCTCCCCTAAACCCTCGCGGCTCGATGATTGGTTCTTGGGCTCGGGGCGCCACCCACGGCCATGCCCACCCCCGTTCCTTTCTTTCCGGAAGTGCATGAGGAGCTGACAGGATCGTGGGAGGCACCTTTTACTGCCCAGCAGTTCTCGGCGGTGAAGAAGCAGATGGAGGCCATACAACACATCCTGCCCCGGCGCGGCTCAAGACCCCACACCCCGTCTGCTCGTCACCAAGGGCGTCCTCCTGCAGCAACAACACCGGCTCCACTGCAGCCCGCCCCGTGGCCTGGCCCCGGCGTGGAGCCCAATGCAGGAAGCAGACGCCACCCGTCTCACGGCCGACCGCTAAGAACCAGAGGAAGGCTTTGAAGCACCCCTGAGTTGGGTGACCCAGGGGCAAAAAGACCTGCTTCTCTGGAGCTGGTGAGCAGACCACTCCATCCCCCGGTGGAGGGCCGGGAGGAGAATCCTTTGTTTCATTTTCTGCCTCATGCCCAAGAGGCTGCGGTACCCAAAAGTTCAACAAAAGAGTGGTTTTCTCATTTCCTTGGTCACATGTCCAGTGTGCATGGCCGTCGTCATGACCACCGCCCCATTTTTTCAGGTATGGCGCTCCAGCAGTGGACCCCCTGCCCTTGTGCGCCCAGCTGTGGCACAAACACGCCCACATGGGATTGATTCCGGTGGACTACGGGGACGAGATTCCTCCTTCCCCCTCCTCGGCCAATCTTATGGAGCCAGGTTAGTGCTTTGATGTCCCTGGACTCAGCACAGCCACGGGGCTCGAGTCCCCTCGATGTGGCACCTCGAGCTCCGCCCCGCAACAAGGCTCTACCCGCCAGTATGTCCGATATGATCATTCCCTTGGTCCCCCTCACCCAGATCCTGGATCTGCGAGTACTGAATTGGGCTTTACACAGACTCCCGTTAAAGATGCTGATGCAAAAACGCATTCTAGCGAGCATCCGGCATCAAGATTGGTTCACGGTGGTAGACCTGAAGGACGCGTACTTACCTCGACACAGACCCTTCCTGCGGTTTGCCTTCGAAGGCCAGGCGTACCAGTACAAGGTCCTCCCCTTCGGCCTGTCCTTGTCCCCTCACGTCTTCATGAAGGTCACAGAGGCAGCCCTTGCCCCACTAAGGGAAGTGGCCATTCGCATCCTCAACTATCTCGATGACTGGCTAATCCTAGCTCACTCTTGAGAGTTGCTGTGCGCACACAGGGACCTCGTGCTCTGGCACCTCAGCCAACTGGGGCTTCGGGTCAACTGGGAAAAGAGCAAGCTCTCCCCGGTTCAGAGCATCTCTTTTTTTCGGTTTGGAGTTGGACTCGATGATAGCGCGCCTCACAAACGAGCATGCACAGTCGGTGCTGAACTGTCTGAAGGTGTTCAGACGGAGGACAGCAGTTCCACTGAAACTTTTTCAGAGGCTCCTGGGGCATATGGCATCCTCAGCAGCAGCCACCCCGCTCGGGTTGATGCATATGAGACCGCTTCAGCACTGGCTTCAGACTCAAGTCCCGAGATGGGCATGGCGCTGCAAGAAACATTGCGTGACCATCACGCCAATCTGTCGCCGCCTCTTCAGTCCTTGGAACGACCTTGCATTTCTACAGGCAGGGATTCCCCTAGAGAAGGTCTCCAGGTGCGTCGTGGTTACAACAGGTGCCACCAAGACAGGCTGGGGTGCCGTATGCAATGGCTCCTGGACTGGCCCACGGCTGCGTTGGCACATCAACTGCTTAGAGTTGTTGGCAGTACTGCACGCCCTGTGGAGGTTTCGGCCGTTGATCCAGGGAAAGCACGTGTTGGTCCAGACAGACAACACAGCATCGGTAGCATACATCAACCGCCAAGGCAGTCTACGCTCCCATTGCATGTCACAACTCGCCTGCCGTCTCCTCCTCTGGAGTCAGCAGCGCCTCATGTCGCTATGAGCCACTCACATCCCTGGTGACCTCAACACCGCAGCGGACGTGCTGTCACGTCAGGTTACCCTCAGGGGAGAGTGGAGACTCCATCCTCAGGTGGTCCAGCTGATTTGGAGTCAATTCGGTCGAGCACAGGTGGACCTGTTTGCTTCCCGGGAATCCTCCCACTGCCCGATTCTGTATGCCCTGACCGAGGCACCCCTCGGTATAGATGCGCTGGCACACAGCTGGCCCCCTGGACTACGCAAATACGCTTTTCCCCAGTGGGCCTACTTGCACAGACCCTGTGCAAGGTCAGGGAGGACGAGGAGCAGATCATCGTAGTAGCACCCTACTGGCCCACCCAGATGTGGTTCTCGGATCTCACGCTCCTTGCAACAGCCCCCCCCCCAGCGAATTCCCCTGAGGAAGGACCTTCTTTCTCAGGGACGGGGCACCATCTGGCACCCACGACCAGACCTCTGGAATCTCCACATCTGGCCCCTGGACGGGACATGGAAGACCTAAGTGGCCTTCCACCCACGGTGGTAGACACAATCACTCAGGCTAGGGCTCCCTCTATGAGGCGCCTGTATGCCTTGAAGTGGTGTCTGTTCACTAAGTGGTGTTCTTCCCGACGCGAAGACCCCCAGAGATGCACAGTCGGATCAGTGCTTTCCTTCCTGCAGGAGAGGCTGGAGGGGCACCTGTCCCCCTCCACCCTGAAGGTATATGTAGCCGCTATTTCGGCTCATCACGATGCAGTAGATGGTAAGTATTTGGGGAAGCACGACTTGATCATCAGGTTCCTGAGAGGCGCTAGGAGGTTGAATTCCTCCAGACCGCACCTTGTCCCCTCATGGGACCTCTCTGTAGTCCTTCGGGGTCTACAGGGAGCTCCCTTTGAGCCCTTGGTGTCAGCTGAGCTTAAGGCACTCTCTTTGAAGACTGCCCTCCTGACTGCGCTCACTTCCATCAAAAGGGTAGGGGACCTGCAGGCGTTCTCTGTCAGCGAATCATGCCTGGAGTTCGGTCTGGGTTACTCTCACGTGATCCTGAGACCCCAACTGTGCTATGTGCCTAAGGTTCCCATGACTCCTTTTAGGGATCAGGAGGTGAACCTGCAAGCACTGCCCCAGGAGGAGGTAGACCCAGCCTTGGTGTTGCTGTGTCCGGTACGAGCTTTGCACATCTATTTGGATCGCACGCAGAGCCTTAGAAGTTCAGAGCAGCTCTTTGTTTGCTTTGGTGGTCAGCAGAAAGGAAGCACTGTCTCCAAACAGAGGATCGCCCACTGGGTCATCGACGCCATCATGATGGCATATCAGGCTCAGGACAGGCCACCCCCTGCGGGGTTACGAGCCCACTCCACCAGGAGTGTGGCAGCCTCCTGGGCCCTGGCCAGTGGTGCCTCTTTGGCAGACATATGCAGAGCAGCGGGCTGGGCAACACCCAACACCTTTGCGAGGTACTATAATCTCCAGGTTGAGCTGGACTCATCCCATGTATTGGCAGGCATGAGCAGGTAAGTTCCGGGACAACTGGCCGGGTGTACTGCTTGCGCATAGTGCCATTCCGTTGAGGTGGAGACATGTGCTCTTGACTCCCAGTCGTGTTCACAGACTGTGATCCCTGGATGACTTTCCTCCTTAGCCCTCTGGCAGCTGAGTTTGCGGAGAAACTCGCTGACCTGCCCAGTATGTGCGCTAATGAGCCCCTGTACTGAGGTAGGTTCTCCACATGTGCTGGTTCCCCGAAGGTGACCCCATGTGATATCTTCTGCAAAATTGTTTCCCTGACAGCAAACTGCGTCTTCCTTGGGCAGAGGCCCCTCTGCCCCCGGTTGCCATGCTCTGTAGAAACTCCTTCCCCTTCGGGTAGGACCTACCATGGGACCTCTCCACATGACATACTTCCGACAAGACTCGGTAAGACCATGTGACATATTCCACTCAAAATACCCCCCCCCTCTTTTTGGGCGGGGTGTGGTCTCCGCGGTGTCTTCCTCTTGGGAGACACTTATGGCTCCCAGTCAGTTAACAAATTCCACTCTTTTTGGGGAGAAAAGAGAGGGAAAAGAGGCCTCGGCTGGGCTAGCCTGTCCCTGTAGTTAGGCAGTCGACTTGTTCCTGATGGACCGTTCGACGCCCATACGAACGTTACTTGACGGCCTGGTGCGCTGGCTACGAGGCACACAGCAGTCTGCCCATCACACACCACCAGTTTATGTAACACAGTTCAGCTAGCTGTGGCATTTTGTATAGGGACCACTGTGTCACTACATCAACACAACGTTGAGTGAGTGACAGATAGGGAACGTCCTGGTTACTTTCGTAACCTCTGTTCCCTGATGGAGGGAACGAGACGTTGTGTCCCTCTTGCCACAATGCTGAACTACCCGCTGAAATGGCCGGGACTTGGTCTCGGCTCCTCAGCACAAAACCTGAATGAGTGATTGCATACCAGCTCCTTTTATACCCGTATAAATTTGGCATGCAAATTCCACTTGCCAATTCTCATTGGCCTTTTTTAAAAAAAGCAGAGGTGTTTGGAGCTCCCAAAAGTGACCCCTAATGTCACTACATCAACACAACGTCTCGTTCCCTCCATCAGGGAACGGAGGTTACAAAAGTAACCATGACATTTTCCATTACAAATATCTAAGCATCCTCAAAACAACATACATTTACTTGAGAAGCAAAATAGCAAGATATTAAGTCTGTTTTTCAGAAAAATCAAACAAAATTTTGTGAGGTGTATGCTTAAAACAAGAAAAACAAAACTATTTGCTAGTGAAGTAAGAAAAATAAAGTCGTTTTCTCTTTGATAATGTTTATTTTTCTTACCCCTGTTGAAAAAATAGTTTTAGGCACAAATAATTTATTTTACAATTCACTTTCATTGCATTTCATGCATCATTTACTCATCCTCATGTTGTTCCAAACCTGTATGATTTTCTTTCTTTTAATGTAAAAGCAAAGGGAAACGCAGAATGGTAGCCAGATGGCAGAGTCAACAATTAATTTTGTTGTATGAAATGCAATGAAAGTGAATGGTGACTGACACAAAGGGTGTGCCTCAATCAGCTCCCTAGTTTCGGGCACTGATCATGGAGTCAGCCATTTCTAGGTCTCAGTTGCAAAATCGTTCCAATGTACTGACAAGTTTGCTCCCTAAAAATTCCCAGAATGCACCCTAAAAACCAGGGAGCATCGTTGCTCACTATGTTCTCTTACCGGAAATGACATCAGGTCTTCTAGAAGTCTTTGAAGTCATAAAACTATGAAGTCCAAGCCTTACTTTTGCTTTAAAAGAAATGTTGTTTGTAATGTCTTTCATCCATAATGACCATGAAAGGGAAACACTATTTTATCCTGTTGATGCGCTTGCCTAGTTACTTAAATCTGACAATTTTGCCCAACTAGCTGTGCCAGCGTTAGTGAAAGCACAGTGACAAGGAAGCTCAAACAGCCTTGGTCACAGCGCTCTGTCTGCCAGTTATGATTCTAATGATTACAGCTGAATGTGTCTTTTGTTTGCAAGTGACAGAAGTTTTTTTTGGCTGTAATATGCCGTGCTGTGAATAGCAAGGTTTTCATGTCATGTAGTAGATAGCAGGAAATGGGAGATTGGTGAATGACATTATTTGCCCCTTACTGATGGCACATTAACTCAGCAGGCTGTGAAGTCTGTGAAGGAGCAGATGCAAGACTGGAATAGAACAAATGCTCTGCACTGTACAGCCAGCTGCATCATAGCAAACTCTGATTGGGGCCCTTTCTGCTTTAGTGCACTTGTTCATTGATTGATTGATGCATTCAAACCCAGCCGTTCATTATGGGAACTTTTTCCACTTCCTCTGTGACTGAGATTCAAGAGGGATGTGTAGATCCTGAGATCATTGAAACTTCTGGCAGGAATTGGAAAAAGAGGATTGATAATGGGCACAGTCAGTGTGGGCAATAGTTTGGCATTAAATATTAGTTAATTAGCTCATCAATGGTTTTGCACGCCTTTGTGCTGGATCAATACAAACAATGAATAGTGCTTTTCACTATAAACATTGTTTTTTTCAAAGCAGCTTTACAGAAAATAGAGCCTCATTGTCCCCAGTGAGCAAGTCAAAGATGAATGTGACAATAAAACAACTGCATGATGTTAAGGTTGAGGAGGGAGGATTGGTATAGGAACAAGACTCAACTGGGAGAACCCTTCCTCCTCCAGCCAGGTAAACATTACAATAAATGTACTTATGCCAAATATTGTACAGTTACCAGGGTTTCCAGTAGCCTGTAAATACTGTTGTTTGACCGTTAAAAAGTCAGACTAATTAAAAAATCAGGCAGCAAAACGCTTCTGTGGTATGTAAGATCGGAGGAAAATAGTCATAAAAATAAAGAGAAAGAAATTAGCCAAGGTGAGAAATTATATGACATATCCTAACAAATTTGTTATTTTAATATTTCTTTGTGAACTTTAAGAAATTGCAGTTTAGCTTTTTACTTTGCCCTCTGTTTTTATTTTGAAAGTTGTTTTGAATTAGACGCTATTTCCATGACTGCCGGAAAAGCAGCTATAAGAACAAACATTTATTGTTCATTTGAATTGATTGTATCATTATTATATTGCATATTATGCATAGTCCATCACTTTATAGCACAAAATAAACTCTGAAATGAGATGTCCAGATTTGTTTCAATTTTATAATTTCTGGAAACGTTGGCTGGCACCAGAATTTCTTAGTGGAAACTATAATACATTATACAATAGTTAGTTCCACTCCTGGAATTGGATTGGACAAGTGGCATTACAAGAGTGCTGATATACAGTCCAATAGCATATGGACGGCTCACTATTTGTATCACTCCACCTCTCCATGTTCGTGGCTTTCCAAATAGGGGTGGGGATTTTGAATCATTGTTCATTTTGATTTCATTCATTGATTTGTTCAGTGACCATTTCTGGAGATTGTATATTTACCAGCAGGTGCCAACAAACGAGCACCTTTATTGTTTAGTTTCAGCCATTCAATCATTGCCTCAACTGATTTGTTAAAAAACAGAATTCACCACCGTAACAGTGGAAGTGAATGAGAATGTTAAAAACACTGATTCGTTTACGAATGAATCACTCCTAATTCAAAACAAGAGAATGAGAGCAGTGCAGAGACCAGAGCTGAGCTTGATGCTTTGGCCCCTTTTGGATCTTTTTTTGCTGGTGCATAAGAAAGGCACGAAATAACTGGCAAATGTTTGTCTTTCTTACATATGTAATATATTAGTACAAATTACAATATTGTAAACATAATGATTAAATGATTACACTCCATTCTAAAAAATTAATGGAATGATGCAGGCAGTGATCTGGCTAAGATATAGCAGGCAGATGTCACTCACAATATCATCCTAAAAACACAATGTATTAACACATTAGTCCTCATTCATGAAAATGTCATAAATATATGAAAACATTGGGAGTAATTTACAGTATGTGTAAAATGTAGCTTTGCGAAAACTTTCCGCCGGATTCACAAATGCTTTGTATTCCCCAGATTTGTTAGCAAAACGTGTGAATATTAGTGAATTTCAAACATTCGTAAATAGAGTGCGCGTGCATGTTAATTCACAATTAGCATAATCCACGCCCATGAAAACGGAAAATAAGGAAGGCTTCAGACTCTCTAGTAAATGAGAATAGGAAGCTTTTAACATCTATGCGAACAGTAATAACACTGTTTTTTTTTTTTTTTTAAATGGAGTGCATTCACATCTTCAAATATTGCATCTTTCCATTAAACTTTTACCCCATGCCAAGTGCTTCTGCTGGAAAAACAGTCAGCAGAGTTGGGAAAAAAACTTTACTTTGAAAAAATAAATGCAAGCAGCAAAGAAACATTTCTAAATACTTATAGGCTATGGTTTAAAAAGGAAACAAAGCTTTTATTATTATTATTATTATTATTATTATTATTATTATTATTATTATTGTAATTTTTTTAAGGTTAATTTCACTCATTAATTATTAGTTAATTTTTCATTACTTATTTAATTTTACTTCTATCAAAATGCGATTTACACATGGTCGGGAGCAGGTGTAAATTGTGTTCGTACCGACTAACATTTTGAAAATACAAAAACTCATGAATCCAAAAATTTACGCCAGACCGGCTTTACGAACGATTTACACAAAAAATTCACTCTGCTCGTATTTTATGAAAGAGGCCCATTGTGTGGCATCTCATAATTTACAAAAGCTTGTAGTGCATGGTCGAATAAAGTATACCTATGAAAATAGGTAAAGTGACACTCAAATCATTGATCATATAAAAATAATATGCTTTAATAAAAGCAAACTCTCTTGTTTCCAAGAGAAAGACAAGCCAATCCTTGTCTTGTCTTCTATGAAAAAACCCAGACAAAATGGTCGATGCTTTTGTTAAGCGCTGACAGTTCCAGAGCGAAGAGAACACATCACGCCTCCGATAGGCTTTTAAAGAATCGAGGGAGACCAGTGATGGTCACACTGATTACCTTTATCATCCCATGCTGTTGACTTCTCATTGTGTTAGTGGCCAGCAGCTATGGGTTTTGATCTCACATGTAATGACTTACAGTTTGAAGGCCTGCCAGCCACTATTCATGAGCAGTAAGCTGCTCCAATCAATGTTTTCTCACGGCTGTTCAAAACCCAGCGTTACAAAGAAATTTCTTGTCACTATTTTAGTTGGTCAGAAACTGTAAAATGGCATTTGATGCAGCGACACGACGAAGTGGCATTGACAGGAATCACTACATTAATATTAATCCTGATGTCTGCCATTTCTATTGGCCTGGCAAAAGTGTAATTAATGACTAGCTGTGGGATGGCAGGCCATGGTGGTATTTCCTGTGGGTGTAGTTGCCCTTCTGTGGGAGCCAGTCATGTTCCACAGAAATCTCAGCTGTTTAGCCTTTGGGAAGTTCAGCGTATCAGCTGCCCTATTGACCCTGCATATTGATAGACCTGACAACAGCTCTCTGTACTGAGCGAGTGTAGTGCAGCTCTAGTGGATGATCAGATTATACAGTACCTGGAAGGTTTTCAAATAAGACTCAATATCCAGAGTTCAGATAATCCAGTCAAAGCTGTATGAATGGATTGGTTTCTAATTACATAGTCTCTTGATGGAATTAAAGGGATACTTCACTAATAAATGAAAATTCTGTCATCATGACAGAATTTTCATTTTTGGTTGAACTAGCACATTAAGGGGAATAAGTTGAATAGTGGTATTAGCCCCCATTTGCACTTTGTTTTGTATTTGCTGATGCAATAATTTTGAGCAATGTATCAGGGTGACAGCAATCAGAGTGTACTGCTTAGCTCTGGCAACACTGCACTTAATAAAATCTGTGAGAGTGATGTATCTTTTCAAATAATGCCACACTGACGAAAAAAAAAAAAAATACAGAGCAGCATTAAAATTTACAGAGAGAGAGAGCGAGAGGGAGTGTATGCAGCTAGCAGAGAAGTTAGAGATTGTTTTAGTGTTGTTTTTGAAATGTCCTTGAGACCTCACGCTTTAGGGATTTTTGTATCTGCTTCGGAGATCTTTATAATTAGTCTCTGTTGTGAAAAATGTCTTCGGACTCAGAAATGCTTGTCAAAGATTTATTTGATACTGTATGGAAATATGGCTAGTGAAATATCAATCTGATTAACCTATTAATTCTGTTTGTTTCATTCTCACTTTATTTCTGAGTTTCTCATGTTTGTTTGCATGCACGCACAACATGCATACATACATACATATGGATATATGGATTAATCTGTCAAGAATATGTCCAGATCATATTTCAATGCACAATTAAAAGAAACAAATAAGAAATTACATTTTACTTAAAGAAAATGGAGCATATTTTTAGGACCATTAAAAAAAATAAAATAAATAAATAAAAATGTGTTCAAAAACACACTTTAATTAAGCATTAATTAAGCAATTTTTTAAATATTTTATCACATCTTTATTATTACTGTAATGTGATAAATGATTTATTGATTGATTTAAATATTATTTAAATTGTAAAGTTTTAATACATTATGGTAGTATACAGTATATTGTACTGCCGTTAGTTTATGCTTGTTTATTTTTTTTAACATTTTATTGATTTTAATGTAGTACAGTTAAAATTACTGTATTACAGTAATGAGAATCTAATAAAAACTTTCACAAAAAATTATATATATATATATATATATATATATATATATATATATATATATATATATATATATATATATTTTTTTTTTTTTTTATTATTTATTTTATTTTTTTTATACAAAAAACTAAACTAAAGGGAAAAGTTAAACATCTGGATGCATTGCATTAATTTTCAGGAGAAAATCTGCCTACTTGTCATGAAAATAATGGGAACACTTTACAATAAGGGTTTATTTGTTAACATTATTAAATTAGGTATCATCAACTGACAATGAACAATATTACTTAAAAAAATTAATCTTGGTTAATGTTAATGTAAGAAAATACAATTGTTCATTGTTAGTTCATGTTAGTTCATAATGCATTAACTAATGTTAACATATACGTCTTAAAGGTTTCAACGCCGACTGAAAACTCCCTGTGTCTAAATGAATCATATTAGTATATATAAGTCAAATAAGTCATATTCGAGCAGTGTTATATATTTTGACTGACATATGACATCACTCAAATGAAGACTTTGAGGCAGGGCTCCAGACTGCGACTAAAATGGTTGCAAATGCGAACAAAAATAATTGATTGCGACAATCATTGAAAATCTAGTCGCCATTTGTGACAGTCAGGTTGTGTGCTTTCATATGTGGTTTCGTCAGATATCATCTTGTGAGTTAATGAATACATCTTTAGAGTGTCATTGTGTCTCGTGCCGTTTTTAACCCTTTCTGTTGATGATATGAGTTCGCCGTACGCAACAACAAACACATCGCAAGAGAGTCATGACCAGATTACTCTTTTGAACTGGTCTTTTTCATGAATCACCCGAAAAGAAGGGTGTGAACTCAGGAGCTCAGGTTAGCAGTTTGAATCAGAGTCAGTGAGTTCACAACTGGGAGCGCAGACATTTCAAAATAGAAGTCCCATGTGTATTTCAGGCTTCTTTATAATTAAAAGTCTGCATCACTTTATATATATATATATATATATATATATATATATATACACAAATGTACAAATACATTTATTTATTATGTGAGATCCAGCTACATACTACATACTTAGGACCACTGAGGGACTCGTACACAACTATTACAACAAGGTGCAAACATTCATTGATGCTCAAGAAGGCAACACACTACTCTATGCATACTATGCTTTATGTAAATATCTGCTTATGTAGATTCTGAAGGGCAGTACTAAATTAAAAAAAAAATATATCTTTTATATTTGTATAAATTATGAAAGGGGTGTGAACATTGATGAATGTATCTTCTCAACTATATATACTGTTTATTAAACCTCAGATTAATGGGTTATAAGCTGTCTTCCTTCTGCTTTCTATCTTATTTCAGAACAAAAATCTAAATTGAGCAACTATATAATTTGGTGACTAAAAACAGCCATTTGGCTCCTTAATGTTTCAGTTAAGGAGTCAATGGCTCCTAAGTCATTTTTTTAGTCTGTAACCCTGTGGGGGTATGATGGCAATATGTAGATCACTGTGTTGTGTGCAGCATCCCACCACTACCACTCTCTGCCTCCTTCCTTCCTTCCTTCCTTCCACATCATGACGCTGCATCAGATTTGGATGTTTTCCTATTAACATTAACAAGATGCCCAAGATATTCAATGCATGAACAAGTACAGTTCATGTCTGGAGTGCCTCACTGCTATGTTGTGTGTTTTAAAAAAAATCCTATTACTGTCGGCTACGGCTTTTCCATACGTCAGCTTAAATATGACTCACTTTGACAGCATGGTGTAGGGAAAATGGAGAAATCTTTTCAGCACAAAGCACTTGATGAAAACGCTCAGACTAGAGGGGTATAATATGTGTGTGTGTGTGTGTGTGTGTGTGTGTGTGTGTGTGTGTAAGTGTGCGTGATTATGAGTAGGAGAATGTCGTGCATTGGGCTTGTAATGTTATTGTAGGCTGGGCGTAAAGGAGGTTTGGAGCTGACCCCAGGCTGCCTGTGGAAATGCAGGGGCTGAACAGTTCAGCTCACAGGGAAATTGGCCAGCTCGTTGCGTGGCTTGCCCCAGTATAACCTCCATTAAACAATGTGTCCATTGTCAACACTTTGCCATCTCCTCTGCGACCCCTGCCAATCCCAGTCTACTGCAGTGCAGTGAGCACCCCTCGTTTTGGCTTAACTGGCTAGGAAAGGGGGGTGGCTGATGCTGTGGGGATGTCGGTCTCTCAAATGTGTACTGCACACTGGATGATCTATTGAGGCTGTGGTCCATTTTTAAGTCTTGTCAGTTTTGTGGTTGAGATTATTGGTGCTTTTAGCTTTATTGCTGCCCAAAGGGTTTGTCCTGCCAAATGTGGCTCACTAAATGTCAGGGTCACCGATCTGGACTGTCTAAAGTTGATGTCTGGTGTACTCACAAAGGCCATTATACAATTTGCACCTACAGAATTCCACAGAAAGCTCTGCTGATTTCCACAGAATTCAATCGCCCATCATTTACAAAGTGCAATATATTTGTTTATTTAAGATTTTTGTTAACTTGATAATATTTTTAGGTACTGATAACACTGTGTCCTGACCAGTGGTTATGTAACATGCTTCTAGTGATAAGTAATTTGTCTGTCCACACAGACATGGGAACAAGGGAAAATGTTGTGCGAAACGACACAGTCACAGCAAATCAGAACACATTTTACTTTCAAAATGTGACACTGCTTTACAGTACATACCAGAATGGTTGGAGGGAGGTTGAAAAAGAATGATTGGTGATGTCACTGAAAAGAAAAGTTGTTTTAGAGGTGGAGCAAGTTATTACATTTTGATAAAAGATATTTTTTTTTTATCGGATTAACGTGCACCAAGGAATCACAGTTTCATAAACTGTCCTGCAAACTCATCAATGTCACTTTGTTAATTCGTGAAGAAGTGCAAAAACCTTCGTAACTTTTGTGTGTATGGTGACTAGATTCACATCTTTGGACTGCTCTCTGCACTGCATCAACGCGTCTTTCAGTATTAAGTACAGTAAATGTTATATCAACCCCTTGTCGTCTACCAAAGCTATCACGCCAGACTACATTAAACGGAAGGCCAACTGACTGTGAACTGGAAATTAAAATGGCAGCTGATGTTAATATATATCAATGCCTCAAAACATATCGAGAAAATTACGTGCCGATCAATAATCAATGAACAGCATCAATAGTTTATGACATTCCTAAAAAGTGATGCTTGTGAACATTTTCTATTGATCCTGGCAGTAGTAATGCATCAAACAATTATTCAATTATGGAGAAGAGCATTATAATTTGGCATATCTCTAAATGCATGTTGTAGTCAAGTGCATTTTTGGCATGGTTTTGATCACCGTTGCCTGATCTGCATAATTTCTTTAGTGAATCGGCCGCTAAACCAATGCAGATACAGTAGCGCATGCAAATAAACAGTGCTTTTACTGGGCGCAATTCATTCTAAGAAATTTCCACCTTATGAGTCTTTAAATTATAATATATAATGTTTTTGATAATATACTGCATTGTAACTATGTAAAACATAGGTAATATGCCATTTACAGAAGGTAAAAATCCAATACAACACCCCCATTACAGACTAAGACCTTCAGTATAACACCACACCATAGGTTCAGAATTTCTCTGCCTGCACTCAAAGGAGTGACTCAGAAAAAGCAAGTGAAAAACACTGCTTTTCTTTAAATATTTCATACCTTTTGCTTTCTGCACTGTCCTCACACGCACACCATCTTTGCATGCTTACCTGCCACTCTACACTGGTGATGCTGAGTGGGCCAGGCTGTGTTTAAAAGCATTCAGAAGCTGTCACTAAGTGTTTTGCCTTTGTATTCGCACACATTTGCTTGTGTGCAGTGTCCCCCCGGTGCACTGTGTCCTTGTACCTGCGAGAGGATGAGACAAAGCTTGTCTTTTACATAGAGTGATGTTGAGAGCATCTGGAGCACATGGCTTTGAATCAGCTAGAATGGCAGAAAGAAAATGAGGTGACCCGCTACCCTTTAGAGTTTGCTCACTGGCCCAGAACTCCTGTCACTTAATAGAATCATGCAGAATATGAAACATCTCTTCACCGATCATCTTTACTATGTACAGCCTGATGTTTTACAGATATAGAGTACAACTGCACACAAAACTGCAGAGACACTGCTCTGAATAAAACACTATGTTATTCTGTCTAACAATGGAGGAGACCCATGTACTGTAATATATGGAACATTAAACTGCTAATGGATGTATATTTGTCAGGTAACTGTTACATATGTTTAAAACATTTTAAAATTTGAATTAACAGCTTGAAATCAAAAGCAAATGGAAAAAAAAGTGCCCAAATCCCAATTAAATTACAGAATTGCTCCCATTACACTGCTTTTTATTGAATGGCAGGGAAACTGCCAGGCACCCCTTCTTGAGTGGGCAGATTTTAATCAATTTGTGAAAGCAATCTTACTGAGGAGAATGAGGCAGGGCCTCCTACATTGTAGGTCAGTGGAAGAAAAAAAGAAAGAAAGAAAGAAAGAAAGAGCTGAATGTATTTCTGAGGCAACTTTGCAGCAGCTCATCTTAGCAATTGCTTCTTTTCTTCCATAAAACCGTCCTCGCCCTATTGTTTTTGGGGCAGATTAAAGACACTGTCACACAGAGCGCAGATATGACCCAGAAACTGACCCACTGTGATACTGTCTTTTGATTTAATGTATGCTTTAGTATAAAACACTTCTGTGTTTTACTTGCTGGATGGATTTGTTGGCAAAGCAAATGACTTGAGCTGCGGAGCAGCTTGAATGGATGTCGGCCATACGCATTTAATTAACAGCCTCCTACATTTGTCATAACTGTCATTCTTAGAAATCCTATTACAAGACAACATACACTTGCTCTTTTTTAATACGCTCTCTCTGTCTCTTTCTCACTTGCTGTTACTTGTCAGGTTTCCATCCAAGTTGCGAAAAATCTGATTATAGCAAAAACAATTTGCAAATAAAGCAGTGTTAAATTTTACTGTTCCATGAGATTATTGCGTGTAATGTCTAAAAGTTTATTTTGAGGCAATTTGATCTAATATATCTAATAATCGCTTTGGCTCAATTCTCAAATGAGAATATTTTTTTTTTCAAAACAATAAGTTCAAATCTCTGAACAATTAGTTTCTTGTTCACACCAGATTTTAATTTCTTGTTCATTTAAGCAAATTGCATGCGTTTTGGCACTTGTGTGCAAAAGAGTAAGTACAATTGTCTACAACTGCACAATAACTAAATGCACATGGCTTGCTGATCAAAACTGATGAGTTGATTCTCAGTGAAACTGTCATGCTCTTCACAACTTTTAAACATTCTTTCATCATGTGAGCCATCACATGCAAAATGATCCATTCATTTATCAAAATCTGTCAGACATACATGTATATTCCATAAATATCTGACATCGAATGTTTATGATGTCTGCTAAATCTCTGGCTAGACCAACAAGAGCGACAGGATGTCCACCAAGAAGATGGGAACTTGTAGTGTTACATACTGTGAGGAGGTACGAAATTTTGTTTTTTACAGAACTACCGCGTTGCTATAAAAATAAATGTACTGTATACATACAAATGTGCACATCCTTTTTCTGTGTACTACAGTATTGTACAGTATTGACTTTTCCCAGTAAACTTTTACCTACTGTTGAAATCGGTTTCTAAAAAGCTCAGTGTGATACACAGTAGCATTCAGCTAGACAAAACTGACATTCTTGTATAGTACAGTAAGCAGTCAGTGTCAACAAAAAAGTAGAACAAAAATGAAATTTGTATATAACAAACATTTCCCGGGTTGACTGCCATGGCGAAAAAACATCAAAAGATTTTGACCAGTATGGCTCACATGATGACAAAAAATGAGCCAAAGCAATTGAGAAAAACTGTAATAATTTTTTAAATGTTGCAAATTCATCAACCTAGTCTCATAGAATGAACATCACTCTATATACATTCTTGCAAACTGACTTGTATATGCCGCTTTCTACGTTTTGCTGCAGTTTCCAGGTGAAATGAACACTAGAGGCATAACAACAACTGTGTGATTTAATCATTGTCACACACATCATGAGAACAATTGCTGATTTTGATTTTATAAAAACACATTTTTCACTCTGTTACTTACCCACTGCTATGTTATGATATCAAAACACTTTTACTTTAACGCATGATTTAATAAACAAAACATTTTAACCCTTGTATTACAGACCCACCTACATATACATACTTATTCCTATGTTTTTATCTCAGTTGGTAGCTCATCTGGTAGAGCGTTGGACTTTGAGCTCAATGGCCGCAGCTCGAATCCAGCCAAAGACACACGAAAGTGAAAGTGGCATAGAAGTGACACAAAATGACGTGGTTGCTGCAGTTAATGTATGTTTTTTTTTTCTTTTTTTTTTTTTTCATTTTAAAACACTATCGGTTAGGGTAAGGTGTTGGTTAAGGGTAAGGATGTCGGCTTTGTTAACCTCATTTATCTTTTCGGTCACTATTGGTTAGGTTTAGGGTAAAGTTTTTGGTTAGAGGGGTACGTTTTACTTTATAAAACATCCATCTAAAATTCACCTTAAAAACCGTGTCTGATTACAACATCAATTTGGCGCTCCCCACTGGACATTTCACTTGAAAACTGCAACCAAACGTGTAATGAAGCACGTAATTTCAGTTTTGCAAAAAACGTTGCAATGCTCACGTAAATTTCATGAGCGCAGGCTGAAATTTATATAGCCAATGAATATCCTGGAAATTATCACATTTATTTTGAGACAAAACACTTATTTGTAATTTTCAGTTTTGTTCAAGGTGATTAAATGATTTGAATAACCATACAATAAGTGAAAGGATAGTATTTGGGATAAAAAGCCCACCTGTTGCAGGGGCTAAAAGCCCTTAAAAACACATTGTTTTTCTTGAGTTGGGGGAATAGATTTTTTATGAAAAATTTCCAAAGTGGGCTCACATTGACTGATTCAATCTCAATGGAGATTAATTTATTCATAGAATACTTGAGATGTTTTGAAATGTCAAATGTGATTGAAATTAACAGCAAATTGTGCACACTTTACACCTTAATTTGTTACTAAAAAGCATCTTGCTGTTTCAAAAGTATGTGGGGTAGGTGCACGGTGCGCCTGCTGGTAAATGTTGGTGCGCCTGTATATGTTGCGGTCAATGTGTGTGGGCGATCTCCGGATGTCGCCACACTATAGGGTGTGTTGATCTATCTGAGACCAGAAAAAAAGCTAATTTTGCTTAGAGTGTGCATTTAGCCCCGTGGTACCCTATAAGTGGCTTTATGTATGGGAGCGACAGCATGTCAGACAGTTCTGGGAGGTAGTAATAGCCAATCATTTTGGTGACAGGCTTTGGCTCCGGCATTTTAGAATGACCAGAGCAACATTTGAGATCCTATGCAATGATATTGGTCCACTGGTTAAGTACATTTTTTAGCATTTTAAATATTTTAGTGTCAAATGACTTGTTGCATTTCTAATGCACATATAGGAATTTATTTAGTTAATGTGTTTCCATAATAATTTTTTGTGCATGCCTCCTTGCAGTACATAAAAAAAAAAAAAGTATCCACATTAAGTGATCGCATTGCACATTTTGGATTTTTTTTGTGCATCTTGGTGTTTTTCTATCCAGCATTTTTTATGTGATATTCCAAAACTTTGCATAAAACTTTCTTTCTGTTGCATCTCTCCACTATTTAAAATTTCATATGCATGTACTTGTCTGTCTATATATTGGACTACTTGTTGTTCTGCTGTTCTAGTCCAGTGTTCAGGAATCATACTATATATCAGAACCACATTGTCCAAGTTAACATTGTCCACAATTCATTAAAATCTTTCGCTTGGTTCTTTGTTAAAGCAGTGGAGAATGGGTATGCTCATGAGAGATAAGTGAGCTTGATGAAGTGTGCATGCTACCTACTGAGTTGCTCTTGGCCCTGGAAAAGCAGCCTCTTGTTTTTCTGTTGGGAGCTTTTGGTGAAGGCAGACAGCTGTGTTGGGTTCCTGACCTCTCTCTGTCTCTCTCTCTCTCTCTCTCTCTCTCTCTCTCTCTCTCTCTCTCTATGTATTTTTTCTTGCCCTCCATGAGCTCCTCCTAGACAGGGTGAGCACAAATCTTCTCAGCTTGGCTTAATCCAGCAGTGTTTACTTAATGAGTAAATAAAAAGATAGGTTCCCAGCACATCCTCATTTTTTAGCTTTTAGATGTATAACCCCTTTTTTTCTGTTAGCTTAATTTACTATAAATGTTTTCATTTGCCTCCTCTTAAAGTGATTATATGAATTGTAAGTGAAGTAATTTTAGAAGTAATTGCCAAAGCTTGCCTTACCTTAGCAGTCTATTTCATTCTTGCCCATCTATCTGTAATTGATCATACAACAACCAAGTAGTCAACAACCAAGTAGTCAACAACCAAGTAGTCAATTTTTAAGTCAAGTAGTTTTGGATTTATTTTTATTGTAGTTGTTATATTTTTAGCAGTGGTGCTTTAATTTGACACAAAATTTGTATTTACTTTAATAAACACAGCGTCATGCGCAAAGACTGTGCACTACATCTTTTCCCATTTTCGTGAGAGCGCTAATTCTAAGCGCAATTGTCATGCCAGCGCAAAGAGCAAGTGGCTGTGGGTGTCTGCGCTATCTGTGGGTGTGTGTGCGTAAACTGTGAGTATATAGCATGGTGATGAAATGGCGCAAAGCAAAATTTGCTGTTTTCCTGAGAAATGGGTAATTGTGCTAAGATGTTTTCAGCGCTAAGTCTAAAATCAGTTCCTATATTTGCAGTTTGGACATTCAATCAGCAGGTGGTAGTAAAGTTTCAGATCAAACTCTAAAAATATAGTGGAAAATCAAAATGATGTCCCTAACAATCACCGTTTTATGAAACAAAAATGTATTAAATACTTGTTACTATCTATATGTCATGGTTTATTTTTTAATTATCATTATTATTTATTATTTTTATTGTATGTATGTTTTCTTTCACTACAAAAGGAGCAAGTGAAAGAAGTTGGAGAGGGTAAAATGTTTGGATTCTGTATGTTTTTTTGATCACTTCATTATTTTGAATATATTTTTGTTTTGTTTGAAGTGTAATTTCAATTTTGATATATTTTTGGTTAAATTTTTTGTTTCAATAAATGAATTAAATTTTTCTAAATCAAAACCAACCATTAGAAAAGGGACTAAAAACAAAATGTTTTTCATTTCGGTTTGTTCTGAGCAAAAACTGTATTTTTTTCGTTCCGGAAAATAAGCAATACATTTTTTTTCTTGTGTGGTGGATATATCAGCATAGAAATCATAACAAACATACAGTTAATTAATAGTAAAAAATCATTTTAATTATAGATCTGCTTCTCAGTCAAACCCCGACAGCATCAAATCTGTATTAATGCATCATATCTAACAATAATTCAGTGAAGACTTGGAAACAACTGAGAAATGTACTTTTTACCTCTAATATTTCTTTCCTTGTATCTGGATTAGCTGTGCATGTAAATGTAGTAATTATACATAGTTGTTAAAAAGGTCTTTATTCACAGAATGTGACATCCACAACGGGAAATTAGGCAAAGAAATGTGTGACGCAGCAGTTTCCTTCAGGATCAAAGCACGTTTCATTTTTCGGGCAACATGAAGTGGTGTAGTTCCAAAAATGTACTGTGATAAACCCTTTGGCCTTTGATTTCATGAAAAAAATTATTGGAACAAAATTAACCAGTTATAACCGGTTACAAGCATTTAACATTTTTCACTCTGGAACAATTGAAATTCACTTTGTTCCCATTTTCAGTTTCATTCTGCAAAACATTTTGTTTGTTTTCGGTTTTTGTTTTTGTTCCTTGAAACCTTTTTTGTCCTTGGTTAGAAATAAGGTGCATGGCAATACAATCACTGTTAATATTAGCCATGATTTGTGTGTCAGTAGATGAAAATGATTAATAATACTTACATTCTCTATAATTTAATGGAGCCTACAAATCCTGACGTGGGCCACATTTTCCATGCGTATAAAAGGAGCATGTCACTGTCATAGAAATACGCTTGATATTCAGCAAGGTTAATGCACAAAGTTAATGCACAAAAGAGGTAAATCCATATTTCTATTCTTCTAATTCATTGCATACAGTCCATTTACGTTACCAACTTCTTATGAATGTGCTGTCTTTGATTATATCGCTGGTGCTTCACAGGAAATGGACTATATAATAGGATGCATATGGTGCAATAACTAGAGAAGAACCTCAGGATTAAATTCCACTTGACCCAGCCCATTAGTGCTTTGCACGTGCAATTTGGCCAAACCCACTTGCGCCTAGACTTAGTGCATGCTTGCACAAAAATAACAAGGCTTCATGGCCATGCCCATTGACTTTGCGCTTATGACTTAGCACTTGCGCTCTTAAAATAGGGCCCTAGCTGTTAAGGGCTGATCCCTCGAATGCGTTTTTTGTGTCTGTCTTTGCTCTTTTCCCATTTTTTCCCCCTATGTAAACATGCGCTAGACTAAGGTTTTCAACTGTCTGCCTGTCTACTCTGCGGGTGTATTCTCTTTAACTCCTCAGCTTAACTCCTCCATCCCCTCCTCTTTTGTCCTCCTCACCTCTCTTTTTGAACTTTGAAATGCAAGCATGTGGAGTGGTAGACAATTTAGGGCAGTATATTAGCAGTTCCCTGGCCTAGCCTTGCTGCTCTCAAGCCTGTGTAGTCCAGGCAGTATTGGTTCCTCCTGTAGTCCTGCCTCTGCACCCTACATAACCATTTCACCCTCTGACCCCACTCAGAGCAGAGGATTATCTCTGTGCGTGGGGAGATTGCTAGAGCGAGCTGCTGACCTTGTGTGCAAAACTTTGCTGCACTCTGTACTGTGGCTTTCACTTGAACGTGGACTTATATTTCATGCTAGTGTGGGAAGGGTTGTTGTGTTTGTAAAGTCTGAGAAGCAGTTAATATTCTGAAGGCTAACAGCTGCCTGAGATGCGGATTAGAGGTTCTTTGTAGAGCTGTGGTTTATCCCATCCTTACTGTGGCCCAGTTCTGTAGTGTATTACCCCTGTTGTGGTGCACGCTGTGTTGTTACAATGGACAGTAGAAATGTCTAACTAGGGGGGTTTTAAGCTGTAGATAAACCTCAAGATTTCAGAATAGCTTGATGGTTTAAGCTAGCATAACACTTTAATACAGCAGCACACCCCTGTGTCTCTCTTCTTCAGTGTAAGGGTAAAAGCACTTCATAATGAAAGAGAAAAGCGTACAATGCTTACTCAGCTTGCCAACACTGTCCTCATAACTTCATTTAAATTGATGGCTTTCTGAAGAATTAAGGTAGCGATGTCAAGAGGCTCCAAACATTGCAGGTTAGTATGTATACCGGTTAGCCAGACAGTGTCCAGGGTAAATAAATCTCACACCCTCCCCCAAGTTGTAAATTAAAAGAAAGATTTGCAGTCGGAGGAATACTGCCCCTAGAGGGCACAAAGAACCAATTGGAAAGCGGCACAATTGATAGTGCCATTCAAAAGTCTGAAGAGTCAATAGTCCACTTATTAAAATGCTTCTATTTTGCTTTTTTTAAAATTGTATTTAATATAGATAGTTTTTCATAGCTAATTCAAGGTTCTCACCCTTTTTGACCAAATAATTTCCATGACTTTTCATGACTTTTTCAGGCATTTGTCATTTCTGAATAAAATATTTTTTAATAAATTTAATAAATAATTTGGACCGGTTTGTGAGCTTTTTTTTAACTAAAGGCCTGTTCACACCAAATCCATGACGATTTTGCAAGACGAACCTCTGACGGAAGGTCTATTCAGACCGAGTCTGTAAAAAAATGAAACAAAAATACATTTCACTCCTGTCCAGTATGCAGCACTGTTGTTGTACCAGCCTCCTGTCTGCACCTTCAGCTGTTAGAGATGAATATAATGAACGCTGTTAAAGCATTTATTTACCTAATTTGGTATGACTGTTTCATTATGTTCTTTCCATGGTGTTGATGTATTTTGAAGAGTATATAATCTGTTTATGCGAGTGAGATGAGTAAAGAGTGCTGTTGGATATTTATCTGCACATGTATTTTGCTACAAGTACATTACAAACGTACAGAGCCCCTAAGAGGACAGGGCGGGAATTTTTTTTCAGAAATAGTTTTACGTTCCCTCGCAATAAGTTTTGCATTCTCTCGCAGTAGTTTTGTGTTCCCTCACAATAGTTTTGTGTGCCCTTGCAATAGTTTTGCGTTCCCTCGCAATAGTTTGCGTTCCCTCGCAATAGTTCTGCGTGCCCTCACAATAGTTTTGCGTGACCTCGCAATAGTTTTGCGTTCCCTCACAATAATTTTGCGTGCCCTCGCAATAGTTTTGCATTCGCAATAAATTTACCATGGTTTTACTACAGTAACCATATTTTAACCTTGATATTTGTAGTAAAATCATAGTAATAATACAGAAAAATTTTAACTATGGTAATAAAAAATCATAATTTGGTGTTATTATTTTAGTACAAATACAACTGTATTTAAGCTAAAAACAAAAACAAAATTGTGTAAAACAATTATGAGAATGTTTAAAATTGAGGTCTTTAAAAAGTATGAAAGAATGGGTTGATAGGAACATTATATTATGCATATATGTGTATATGTTTGTATAAATATATGTGTATATGTGTTACATTTACAAATGTTATATAGCCATTTTGCTCTCATTTTCTTTGTTTTTCTCTTATGAGTTGTGAATAGGACTTTAAATGAAAATATTTAAAGAGAGAACATAAAATTAGAGATGTAAAAAGGGTAGGCATAATAAGGTTTGGCTTCAGCCAATTCCTTTTAAGAAAAAAAAAGAAAAAAGAAAAAAAGAAGATGATGGATGCATTGAACTGTCATGAATTGTGTAAATGCTTAAATGCCTAAATAATACATGAAAATGAAATACAGTATACTGTATTAAAACCATAGTTAAACTATGGTGTTTGCATAGTAAAACCATACTAACCACATTATTATGGTTTTTATTACCATAGTTTTAATTTTCCTGTATTATTACTATGGTTTTACTATGAATATCAAGGTTAAAATATGGTTACTGTAGTAAAACCATGGTAAATTTATTGCGAGGGAATGCAAACTATTGCGAGGACATGCAAAACTATTTCAGAAAAAAAATGCCAACCCTGTCCTCTTAGGAGTTCTGTACAAATAGACACCTGAAGCCAGCTTCTCTTTTTATAATGCCTGGATTAATGTCTAGATAATATAACAAGGTACAGTGATATAAATACATGAGGAATAATGTGCATTAAGAATAACAGGTATATTATAAAATATGATGCAGAATATTAAAATAATATTAAAGAATACTGTAACATTCTAGCAGGCTGAAGACAGGAAGAGATAGAGACGAAGTAACTGAAGTGTGAACCCAAGTGCAGTTTATTTACAGTGCTGGTAACAGAACAAAACAGACATAAATGACTAGACTTGACTTGACTTGACTTAGAACCAGATAGACTGGACAAGAAAACAGAGTTACAACCAACAATGGACTAATGCAAACAAGAGGGCTTAAATACACTGACAAGGGAAACACCTGACAAAGACAACCAATGACAAGTCTTAACTAATAATAAGATCTCAAGACTTTAAACCAATGAGAACAAGACACATGAACATGAGGGAAACAGGATATCACATGACAAGACAAGGACTACTCAGAACTACAAACTAAAAGTCTCTAAACTCTTAGTGACCTCTGGTGGCTGTTAGGGCAAAAGTCTCAGGTGTTACAAATACCCTCTCGGTCTTTATTAAAATATAACAGGCACAGTGATGTACATATTAAATAATGTACATTAAGACAAAAAAACATAAGCAGACTTTCAAAAATAGAATGGGTTTATGTTTGCTGTACAAAGGGTTCATGAGCTGCAACTATTTATTTTTAATTATATAATTTCCATGGGTGTGTATCAGCTGAACGTACAGTATGCCGGTGTTTGCCAATTGATTAGTGCCACCAACGCACTGGATTGAGCAGCTGCATTGACTTAAAAAAGCTCTTATTTCATTGGTCAGTCAGTTTTCATCGCAGTCCTAAGGAAAAAAAAGTCGAAACATGATTTTCAGATTGTTGGCGGACGATTTGTCGGACCCGATGTGCATAGCGCCATAGGAATGCATTGTGTTGTACAAAAGCTCGTTCGGGACAAACATTTGTACCGAAAAACAGACTTGGTGTGAACAGGCCTCTATTCATTCAAAACAAAGGACAATTCATCAATTAATTGACAAATTAAACACCAATGGGCTTGTAAGGTTTTCTTTCTTTTTTTTTTTTTTTTACTCTACACAAGATCAATATCTAGCACATTAAATATTTTATAACAGAGAAAACTATAAAGTATATAACTCCACTATAGAAATGTCCATGACTTTTCCATGAGTTATGAAATTGTATGGGAATTGGGAGCCCTGCTAATTATATTGTCAGCATAACAATTTGAGTAACATTTGACTGAATTTCAGAATTTCTTAGTAACTGGCATGTCCCCATATACTTAAATTACAGCATTTATACAAGCTGACATGGACACTACAAGTTTGTGCAAAATCTGAAGATCCATATTATCCAGCATGATTTGAGAATGTTCCAAAGAGCATCTTGCATGCTTCAATGAAAGCAAGGAAATGTGAGCTTTCAGACAAAGGTAATTATGAACAATATCACAGATTTGCTTATTTAATTAATGTCATAGAAATAGTGCAGAATGTTAAATATTTCCTTTTCATTTTACATCATAATTTTTTTCATGTTTAAATTAGATTTTGAATTCCAGATTTTCAATTTGGATTTATGAATGACACTAAATGTTACAAATGAAGCTCCTGCATGGAGAGGGGAACGGGACTGGAAAGTGCACTGAAGATGGGCCGCTCTTCCTTTGCCATTATAGAGTTCATGAAAGTCAAATGTGGAGATGTCCAAGTTTCCAAATAAGAGCATCATTATAATAGAACAATGGGAATGACACGATGAAGTTAATGAACTGGGGGTTTGTGTTATTTTCTGGCAACCCATATCATCCTGTGAACTCAAGATAAGAATGCTTATGTAATATCAGCAGTTTCTCAGAGCTAGCACCAATGCTTGACCTTTAAGCTGGAGCTGAGTGACTGTTAATTCCATTGATGTCAGAGAGCCAAAGGAGCTGGCCACAAAGAGGGAGTTATCCTGAGGCCCAGAGAGCACCGACTCCATTATTTTAGCAATTACCAGGAGCTGTTAATTAAAAAAAAAAAAAGAGGAGATTCAGCTCTCTGTAATTAATTCTGTACATGCTGCTCACAGTGTATTAGGGCTGCTGCAAATGTATTTACACTTTAGGTGGCAAATTCACTAAGTAGCAGCACCATTTTAACGCAACTCTTGTCTTAATCACGAACCACCCACCATTTAGTTTAAGCATATACTAAATGCGCTGGAATATCGCTGCGCTGTATTTAAATTAAACCATTGTTCTTCTTTTCAGTCCAAGCACACATCCTTGCTATGCAAATAAGGCTTATTAACATTGCAAAAGTAAACAGAGTTTTATTTAAAAGAGATGTTTGTGTACCTTTTTAGTGATGATGGCAGCAGTAATTCATGAAATGATGATTAAATGATGGAGAAGAGCATTGTAACTGAGTACATCTACCGGCATTTTAAATAGCTTGGTCCAGGTGTCTGGATCACTGTATCAGGATTGGTATACTAGATCACAGTAGTCTATTGCCTCCTCCACAACCTAGCACTCAAAACCTGCTTGCAAGAATGGAATTGCTCCATGTAAGCACGGTCAGCAAATTTTTTTGTGCGTGTTTGCTACATAATTTGCATAATTCCTTGAGTGAATTGAGTGCCAAAACAATGCAGACAGTGTGTGAAATTAAACAATATTATCAGCGGGGGTGATTAATTCTTTGTGAATTCACCCTGTATAAGCTATATACACACTCTCTTGCAACTTGACAGCACTTTATGAACACAAACCCACAAGAATTCCTATCGGCTCTCAAACAGGTCAAGGTTTTCTTTAAATTGGCTAATTACAGAATCCATCTTGTGGTCTTTACCATGTGACTCTACTTATATTATACAGTATATAGGCTACATGCAGTGACTGCCTTAAGAGTAATAATGTTATAATGAAAACAGCTGGAGTTTATGTATATGCAGAAGCAAGATTTTTTTTAACATAAAAACAACTGTGAATATGCCGCCTGCCATCGGCCTATAAATATATATCCCCAGAGTACTCCATATGCAAAGCACAGAACAGGTATTTTGTCAAGGCTGGCATAGAAATATCTGCAAATTGGACATGGGAATGCATGCGAGTCTATGAGTGCTGATTCAGTGTGGAATTCTTCATCCCGCATATGAAGTTCACGTACGCTTTCCAGTATTGTGGTGTAAAAATAAATATTATCCATCTATGGCGATATCTGTAAAAAGAATGTGTTTGTACAGACTGCGGTTTTTTAGATCTATTATCTGCAGTGTCTGCAAGATATTCATGGTCGAAGCTTGTCTGAATACAAACATTCACTCCCTTTATAAACTACAAACTCACTTCATGTGGGCACCTTTGATGCTACGCTGCTGTTCGGAATGCTCATGTGAGTGTGTTTGATGGTAGCAGCTTGCATAAAATAATCATAGTGTATATAAACTGTATTTTCAGTACAAGAAATGCATGTAAACCTCTTTCGAAATAAGAAGTTGGAGAGTGCTCAGAGGTTCTACATAATAACCACTCTCTTTGTTGATTGCAGAGAATAGTATCTGCAATGAAAACTGAGAATGACTCTTGTCCTGTTATGTTTAGAATGATTATGATTAAGGCCTGGTATACAGATATCCTGATTTGATTTGATTTGATTCCAATTCACAAGCTCTCTATTCGATTCCGATACAGTTTGATTAGATTGGGTATATTTCAGTTAAATTGTAAATTTTCCTCACATATAATTTTTTATTTATTTTTTATCTCTCAGCTAATGCTGTAAACAACATAGTGAACCTTCTAATTTGGTACATTATGAAAATATTCATTTAAAAAATGAAAAGATATGGCCCAAACTATGCAATTCAAATGAAGTTTTTAAACAGAGACAATTGTAGCCAAGTGGAGAAATTGCATGTAATTTAACTTTAGTCATAAATTGGACGTGGCCCCTTTAAGAACTGGAGTTTTGCGACACCTGCTTTCCGGCACTCTCTCATGATAGAGACGTGAGAGCAGATTTGGTGCAAGAGAGCTTCTAGTTTTGTTCATCGGTTGATAATTCTTTGAGATGCATGTGTGGATTCTAACCACGTTTTACACTTGTGAGAACTGGCCTTTACCGTATTTAATTTCTTTGTATTTCGTTGTACCATATTTCAGTTTTTGGATTTTCTTTATTCTTTTTTTTTTTTTAAATACAATATGACCCCATCGACTGCTGTTCCTATTTTTCTTTTTTTCTTTTTTTTTTTTTTTATGAAACAGCCATCAGAATAAAACCCCAAAAAGAAATGTTTGTATCCTGTGTTGTTTCTTTACAACTACAGGCTACACAATAATCAACACAACCAAAACAACTTTAAAGTAAAAGTAAAAGATATATCTTGGGATTTTAAGAACTGATATTGAGATCTTTCAAATGAAGATTGAGATTAATCAGAAAATCTAAATTTTTACCCAGCCCTAATTTTGTTATGACCTCATGACCTCATATTTTTTTTTTTTTTTAAAGGCTTCTTATGGTTTATTTGCCATAATATAAATTAATAGTGACTGCGGTCTGTCAAATAAAAATAAATAAATCAGTCTGTCAACAAAAGATAGACACCAAAAAAGTATGTCAAATAATCAATGTCATTAAAAGTAATCAATATCACTCACGCACTATTTTCCAAGTGTTCTGAATCCATATGATCACTTAACAGAACTAAACAGAACTAAATTGAAGTCGCTATTCACTCTCAGATTAAATCAAATCAGTAATAAATCGCTTAAATCAAATGTCAGTAACATCAAACCAAATGTCATGTAGCACTGTTGGTTGATGATAGCCATGTTATTTGATCTGAGAGTGAATAATGACTTATATTTCATTCCACGGAAATAAGAAAGTCATGGGTTTGGAGCGAAATTAGGGTGAATAAAATAAAGACAGAACTGTCATTTTTGGGTGAACTGTTCTTTTAACATTAAAATGCTATTATGATGCAGAAATGCATTCTATACTTATGTTTGTCTTAAAGTAGATGTTTTACGATGGTTTTGGTTCATCTGAGGGATGAAGGCCAAGTTGTCTTTGTATTTCATGCTACATTTTTTGTCATCTGGCACACGGCACATTTAACCCTCAGCTTAGTGCTGAACGGAGGACGGAGCGGAATAATGGCTGCTTTTACACACTTGCATCCAAACGGCAATTAGCCTGCATTTCACGCCACACTGGCTCCGCACTTACACAAGGGTGGAGGTCTCTGGAAACACGCAGTCCAACCAGATTGGGGGGGAGACAAACAGCTCCATTAATTCCCCATTTCAAAGTCATTTGTCCGAAAAAGCAACTCATCTTACTCTCTTCCTTTCTTCTCATCTGGTACACCTAACAAGGAAATGGAGGGGAAGCCTTGGTAGTGTGCGTTTTCTTTTATATGGCCTGATAGACACTCAAACATCATTTGCTGTTTTTTTTTTTTTGTTTGTTTTTTTATTATTTTAATTTGTTCTGTTTTAAACAATTCATCCAGTTTCAGACTTGCCTCTTGTTTTATATTCAATTTAGTGGTTTTAGAATGGCAGTAGCTTAATGTGATCAATACAGTGTCAACACAAACTCTCCACTCCTGTCAACATGTTTACCTTTAAATCCTGGTTATTACTTCTCACTCTATGAACATGTATTTAATCTAATACTGCCTATCCTTTAAGATTTAGATGGATCTTTTGATTACAGCTGAATCAAGGAGGAAAGGGTCCCAAGATCAGGTTCTATCAAAGTTAGATAAGCTTAGTCTACAATCTTAGTGGCATTTGTGCTGGCTCTATAACATTCAAGGTAAAGCTAGCTCTTGATCTCCATTTGCCATGCTGGCCCCACTGTGGCAACATCAAGTTGGCCATTAGATAAAGTGGCTGGTTTCAGAGCAGCGGTGATTTGGGAGACTGGAAAGGGGAGGACAGTTTGAAGCAGAGCAGAAAGAACTGACATAGATATGACTCCATTGTATAACCCAACCCTTTGAACTGGGTTGACTTCACTAAACATTTGTGCCTCTTTGCATGGCACACCACTTTGCATGTTATTTCAGCTAAAAACCCATGGTCCCATGGAAAACATGAAGTCATTGTGTTCATTCTGATACACAGGTTTGGGTCCGGTGGAAAGCAGGAAGTAATTGCATTCACATAAACAATGGTGAGCATGATTCAGAGGTTGCATTTTAATTAAAGGTTAGGTTTAGAGTTTGCAAACCCTTGTGTAGTGTTAACATTCTGTATACTCCCCTTGTCCTAAGGGTAAAAGTGACCCACCTTCACCAAACCCCTAAAATAAAGCAGCTTAATTGAATTTTAAACCCCAAATCTATTTTGCATGAAGAAACAAACTGTCATTCATCACAAACTTTGTGAATATGTGGGTTTTACCTCTTCACAGTGCAGAAAGACTCCATTTAATCAGTGGACACCACTCGTTTTTATTACAACACACCTGTCATAATTGTTTTCTTTACTAAAGTAGAGGTTTATTATTATTACTATTATTATTATTATTATTATTATTATTTCTAAAGGTACTGCATAGGTGTAAACATTAATTGTTTAGCAAGAGATAGCACTTGTATAGACTAAGAAAGTAGCAGAAATGTGCAGAAAGTAGTTTTGAATGCATTTTATTGAAAGGAAACAATAACAGTCTTGATCTTTTTTGGCAACATAGTGATAATTCTTATATACTGTACAATGAGGAATTCAACTACAAAATACTAGTCTTCTCCCATTTTTCGAACCATTGCCCCCACCCACAAGGTGTATAAACAACAACAATAAATAAGAATAAAATAAGATAATAGATACAAAACAAAAACGTGAAGAACATAAATCAATCAACTCTAATTAGCACATGTACGACAATATGCAAGTGTGTGCGCATGGACTTTGCAGATGTATTTCTCACATGTGCAGCACATAGTATTTGTTTTACAGTCTTTCTTTGAAGGGCAGAATTGGCATCTCCTCCTCTTGCCTGCCCCAGCTGCAGCCTCAGGTGGATCAGGACAAGATTCAGCCCCCTGAACAGCTTTCACAAGCGCTGCAGAGGCTGCTCCCTTCTTTGAATGTGTGGGGTTACAAGTGCCTTTCCCAGCTGCTCCAGGAACACCCTCCTCTTGTTCCGCTTATCAGGCATCCAGGTAGGGTTGATCTTGTTCCATATCACGAAGGCATTGTATGAGGACACATCAATGATGTTATGGAAGATGACCAGGGGCCAGCGGGCAGTCATCCTCCTGCAGCTGTAAGTTCCAATCACCTTGTCCAGGTTGTCCATGCCTCCTTTGTTATGGTTGTAGTCCAGGATGATGGCTGGCTTCCTGTCCTCACGATCACTGATCTCAGCCGTTTTGTGCAGTGTGCTCAGGAGGACCACATTCTTGTTCCTCTTTGGAAGGTAAGAAACTAGAGTGGTTGTGGGGGTGAAGGCAAACTTTGATTAGAAGACCTCTCTCCCCCTTGTTGCGAGGAGTGCAGTGGGGAGCTCAGACTTGTTCTTTCTAACTGTGCCAACCATGGTGATCTTCCTCTTCACGAGCTGCTGGCCGAGTTCATAAGAGGTGAAGAAATTGTCACATGTGGCATTGTGCCCCCTCAGTCCATCTGTCACATCAAGCACAACCCGTTTCCCCTGGTTCTTCTCCGGGCCTCCACTGGTCGGCTTCCCTGTGTAGACTTGCATCTTCCAAGTGTAGCTGGATTGTGCATCACAGGCCACCCATATCTTGATGCCATACTTTGCTGGCTTGCTGGGCATATACTGCCGGAAAGGACAGCGACCTTTTGACAAAAGAGATTACTATCAGTATTTAGTATCAGTGTCACAGAAAACAATCACATAAATCAATGATATTACAGCAATACATAATAAAATTAACAGTGAAAATCACTTAAATTACAGATATTAAAATAAAAATGTACCTCTGAATGGAACCAGTTGCTCATCCACTGTTACTTCAGGCCCAGGGTTGTAGAGGTATGGCAGACGCTCCACCCACTTCTCTCAGACCTCTCTTATGGCCGCCAGTTTGTCTCTCACAAGTCTTGCAGGTCTTGACTCACGGTTATCAAATCATAGCATTCTTGAGAAAGTGTGAAAGACTTTCAGCAGCATCGTGGCACGGAAAATCGCTCTTCCACTCTCTGCATCCCAGATACTACATGTAGCCTCACCTCGGGACCTATACACACCCGCTAAGATTAGCAGCCCTATGTAGGCACGCAGGTCAATCTCATCCATCCTTTTCCAGTTGTCTCCATATTTACGGAAACCCTCCAAATGTGTCATCTCTAGGATTATTTTTTCGATGGCTGGTGTGATGAACATGTAGAATGTTGAGGCGATGTCCTGGGCATGGGCAGCTGCATGTCTTGTGGGCCCTGGGGTCATCCTTATGACATTTTGTGCTGCCATCCTGCCCTGGTTGTCATATGGTGACAAGAACCATGTTATTTTGCTGTTCTTTGACAAAAATGTCTCTCTTTCAGCTTGGGGGATTTCTTCTTCATCTGAAGATGATGCATCGTGCTCTGGATTGTATTCTTCCCCATCTTCTTCTTCAGATACCTCCTCCTCTTCTAAATCATTGTTCTCTTGCTTTTTTTTAATTTTGTCTGTGAACTTGAGTCATGTGTGGGGTCGTGGAGGGGAGATGCTGCACATGCACAAGAAAGTTTTAGTTTTGTCTGAGTTCAGTCAGTAGCACACATAATCTCAATTTCTCTTTGTGTGTGTGTGTGTGTGTCTCTTTGTGGTTTTTGTGGTGTGTAAATGATTTTATAACTGCTGGGTCAAAAATGACCCTAAGACAATCTTTGTACCCTGGTGGTGTACAGCTTTCATGGAAATATGAACAAAGGCAATGTTTCACTTTTTCTAATGTTGGGGGTCACTCTAGGAAAAGTCATAAAATTTCAAGTTGAAAAAAAATCATTTAGCTGGTTTTCTCTGCTGGTAAACATAGTGGCGGGTCATTTTTGACCCTTAAGGCAACACAAGGGTTTTTTAAGGAGTAAGCTTAGTAAAATATGCAGTCCTTTTGACTGTATTACGTAAATTACTAAAAAATTCAGTTGGTTTGAATTTTGCCAAGCACAGACCGATTTCAGCAGTAGAACTGTTGACCTCCTCTCACCAAATTCACAGTGTGATCAGTCTGCTTATTTATTAAACATTTATTAACCAACAATTCAGTTTAAACAGAGGCAATCTGTGCTGGTTTAGTGATATGCAATGGGTGTTTAAATTATGTCAGCGTCATTCTTTTCTGCACAAATGTGACTCCTATGTAAATTAAGTTTATTATAAATTGCATTCTATTTACAAAAGTCAGCACTGTTTGCTTGGTGCAATTATTATTGCACTGTTATTGCTGGTAATAGTGAAAGCAGGCGGTAAATGGATTTTCTTTTTAAAAGGATGCTTGTGTACATTTTCTATCGAATGATGTAGAATATAATGGGGTATACAGTGTATCCAGATGCACAGTGTATATGAGTGCACTTTTGGTATTTTAAAAAGCCCATTCAGGTGCCTGGAGTGGTGGATTGATGCAGTATATTCCCAGAAAAGCATGCTATACCACAGTAGTCTGTTGCACCATTACCTGATTCGGATCATTATTTTAGTGAATCAGCAGCTAAACTGTTGCAGACAGCAGATGCAAATAAATTATACTTCTCTCATGTGTCTTTTTAACATCAGGACCACAAGATAGGTCTCCACTTAAGCTTTCTGTCTGTACCACTAATAATTCCCCAGAGTCAAATACATCTGAATTATTTACTGTAGATCATGGAAGTGCTTATGGCTACAATTTAATTCATGAGGTGAGAAGAGATGCCACTGAATATATGAGACAGCTGACAGATCCAAGGCAGCACCTGAGGTGCAGTGAATATGTCAAAAGCAGCAATCAGCCAGCGCTTGACATTCCATCTTGGGTCTTGAATCAGAGATGTCAGCCATCTTCAGGCTGCCCCCTTTTGGCCTTACAATGACACTGCCAGCCTATAGGGACCTAATTTAATGCTGGTCACTTACTGTCTGCTATGATAAATAATACATTTTGCCATGGATTTTAGGCAGCACAGTTGAGGTGTGGCTCCTTAGGTGTGCTACTGAACATCTGTCAGCGCTGAAAAAAGTCTAATTTTGTAAGTAAAATAAACAACAATTCTAAAATGCTACTTCATAAAACAGATGCAACTGCAAATTATAGTAATACAATCTTCTTATGGTATGTATTATATATGTGTGTGACACACACACATACCTATATATAGAATAAGAAGACATTATTTATGTAAAGTAATGCAGCTAATAATTAATAAGTAAACGACATTTTAAATGGTATGATTTTAAATGGCTGCATTGCTCATGAATACATCTCATGTTTGGAGATTGATTGTGACATTGTGAAATGGTGTTTTCTTTGCAGTTAATAGGCTTGAGCATTTGTTCATTGTGGATAGAGGGTTATTTAAAAGGAAGTTTTTGTAAATGGTTATGGTTTGATTTTAGGTTAAGTAGAGTCTCGGTTATGGATTTAGTAAAGTATTCTCTTGATATTACAGTAACACTGATTCCTTTTCTGCCTTCTACTTATATCATCTAGTCATCATTGTACAGTATGAGGGACATTTGTAGTCATTTTAATTTTTAGTAAAATTCTGTGAGCATGCAGTAAAAGAACCAAATTGATGGAAGTGAATTAATTCAAATTAATTCAAGCAAATGGATGCACTCAAGCAATAGGTAATGAATAAGGATATAATTACAGAGCATCATTCTGTTTAGACGTATGAATCTAAAACACTGTCAGTGCAATGCATATAATTAAATGGTCATTATTTATATGCTCAAATGTTACCATGTTAACACTTCCTGAGCCTTAACTAAGACATATGGCTCAAGTTCAGTAGCTGACCTCATGGACTTTTGTTCCTGACTGGACGGCTTAAAAAGTCACTGACATTTACCTAGCTTCACATCATTCCAATCTAACGAGTGATGTTTGGATTTAAAATCCTCACAGACATTAAAAGCCTGACATTTTGTCGAAAGCTTTGGTCAGGTCCTTGCATCTAAAGTAGACAGTGGAGAGTATAGCATCCATATCATACAGCTGACTGTGTTGCTGCCAAATGGCAGACATTTAAAATATTTACAATAAAACATACTAATGGAGTTATGTCATTTTATTTGAATTCTTAAATAGATTATCTTTTTTTTTTTTCTTTTTTTTTTTTTTTTTTAATCTGTAGGGTCATCATATTTAATGGCAGTCATTTTAACCGTTAAACGCATACCTTATAAAAAAGTATAATGGCTTAAGTACCAAAAGTGTATCGGTTCACTAGAGACCCGAGATATGTAATAGTGTCTTGATTTTTTTGTTTTTGTTTTGTTTTTTTGCACTTCCATAAACTATATTTTTTATGATTATTTCATATCTATATAAGTTTACTATCACAGAATATATATTTCTTTATTTATTACAAGAGAAATGAGTACTATATTCATACAAATAAAAACTATATCACATTGATTGTCTGTGCAACAATGGTACATTAGCAGGACCCCATATGCATGTACACATATATATTATACATGCCATTTGTTACTCAAGGTGGCGCTCTGTAGGTCCTGTAGGTAATTTTGACACCTCTAAAAAGCACATAATATATTGATCTGTTTCTCACCTACACCTATCTATCGCTTCTGAAGACATTAATTTAACCACTGGAGTCGGATGGATTACTTTTATGCTGACTTCTGTGATTTTTGGAGCTTCAAAATTTTGGCACCTATTCACTTGCATTGCATGGAACTACAGAGCTGAGAAATTCTTCTAATAATCTTAATCTGAGTTCAGCAGATGAAAGAAAGTAATACACATCTTGGAAGGCATGATGGTGAGTAAATGATAAGAGAAATTTCATTCATGAGGGTGAACTCATTTAAGTGTGAAAGTAATGAAACCTGTTCTAGATTTGTCCTGATTTGTTGCATTATCTCTTTGATATATGAAAAATAAAACATCAAAATATATCAAAATATATTTTATTCTATTATTTTCTAATTGTCTTGAAAATATTTTGAAAATTTTAAAATGCATTTTACACTAGGGTGACCAGACTGTCCCCCCATTTTCCGGGGACTGTCCCGGTTTTTGGTGGTCTGTCCCCAACTGGAGCTGTCCCCGGAAATGTCTCCGTTTTTCCAGAGCATTCAAAACAGCCCGCTCAGTGAAATATTACATGGCAAGAAACTTAGGCCCTGTTCCAATACCCTTTTTGTCTTGCCTACTTACCCACTTGTCTTACGTATTTCCGGTGTTTGGTCACCAGTGTGCAAGTAGATGTGAAGACTGCAAGTGTGTGTATGACTTTTGATTGCACGTTGGGACACTCGTAGACTTAAAGTTGTTGATGTTGGTTGCAACAGCTGTTTTTGTCTTTTCACTCAGCTGAAGACTGATTGTTTTTGGTAGCAGTGACTGTTATAGCCTACTTAAAATAATAAATAACTGAAAATTTTACACATCTTTTCATGTATTAATACACTACTGGTTGTTGGAAGTGTATTGTGCTGAAAACAATATGTAAGTAAAAAGTGTTATAATGTTTTTATTGTGTGAAAATAATTGTAAAAGTTAATTATTTTGATTTTCAATACTTTTCACATAAATAATAATAATTAACTGTAAAATTCTGTCATCCATAACTGTTGTAAAATATTAATTCGGTTCTGAATTCGGCGTGGGATTGTATTGAAAGTTTGGCCCTCATAATGCTGGAATTCTCGCACAGACTGCACAAACTATAACATGCTGGTTAAAAGTAGTCAAATTAATCCCCGCAGATGAACAAAGAAAATCAATAATTGTATATTTAATCAGTGTGTGTTGGGTATATCAGAGGTATCGGCCCACCATCACCTCTCCCTCCCTTTCGCACTAGTAATATCACACACTGACTAAAGAAAGCGTCTTCTCACATATTTCTCATTTGTTGTTTTAACATATACACAAAATACATGGTAGGGGAGGTAACACCCTCAGCAATCAAATCAAGCAAGTACAACCCCCCCCCCCCCACCACCCCCGCTGCAACCCCAGCCCAATGTTCAAGCCAAATCTACGCCCTAGTTGAAATGTCCCCTTTTTTCATTTGAAGAATCTGGTTTCTATCGGGTCTCTAAAGACTTGAATATGTAAGAGTGTTTGGTGAAATTCCCATGCATTTAAAGGGGCATTCAGTAGTTCTCTAGCTAGCGTTAGCATTGCTCTTCTTCGTGTACTTTAAATACCAGTGTGACAGTGGTGTTAGACACTATACTGCCATCTTTCAACGTGGATCAGCATGATCGTCTCTGCTGCCCCGTCAGCTTTGGAATATCATTTGCATCTGGAAATTGTCAGAGTCTGAGGTAATTTCTAAAGTTATTTCTTACTCCTATAATATAAAAACTTTGCCTAAAATCAAATGTCAGAAATTAAGTGAACATGCTTCTACTTTTAAGGATAGATTATTATTGTCCCTCATATCAATAATCTTTGGAGACTGTCTATGTTTCAAGTTATTTCTAAAGACAGTTATTACCTTTATAAGAGAACTGCTAAGCATAAAATAAACCTCAATTATCTAGCAATACAGAATGTTATGGTAAAGGAAAGATTAGAATTGTTTTTGATGATCAAATTTAGCATCTCCATGAATACTGTATTTGAAGAACTTGATTTATTTCCAAGCAACTAACGTCATGGTTTACACAAAATCTACAACAATCGCTATACCAAGGGGACCTGGGTAGCTCAGCGAGTATTGACGCTGACTGCCACCCCTGGAGTCGCGAGTTCGAATCCAGGGTGTACTGAGTGAATCCAGCCAGGTCTCCTAAGCAACCAAATTGGCCTGGTTGCTAGGGAGGGTAGAGTCACATGGGGTAATCTCCTCGTGGTCACGATTAGTGATTCTCGCTCTCAGTGGGGCATGTGGTAAGTTGTGCGTGGATTGTGGAGAGTAGCATGAGCCTCCACATGCTGGGAGTCTCTGCGGTGTCATGCATAACGTGCCATGTGATAAGATGCACAGATTGACTGTCTCAGAATCGGAGACAACTGAGACTTGTCCTCCGCCACCCGGATTGAGGTGAGTAAATGAGCCACCATGAGGATCTACTAAGTAGTGGGAATTGGGCATTCCAAACTGGGGAGAAAAGGGGATAAAAAAAACAAATAAAAAAAACAATCGTTGTTCCAAGCTACTTTGCACTGAACGAATGAAGACGTAGATGCCTTACCGTTACTGATGTTTACTCTAGTTTTTTGCCTTTGCTGGTCTCTCTGTCTTCTTGCTTGAAGCATGTTGCTTCAGACCTTTTTTTGCTTTTTCGGCAGTACAGTTACTGGATCTCCCGTTGATTCTGCTGCTAAAGCACGATAAATAAGTATGTTCCATTGTGTTCTGTCACTATGAAAAATTCCTTGTGTGTGTGTGTAAACATAATTGGAAATAAAGCTCATTCTGATTCTTTTCGCTCTTCATGTCACCAAGCAACAATGTTCTAAGCATAACCAAGAGTATCTACACAGGCGGCAGCCAATGAGCATGAGGATCCTCTTCTTTGACGTTTAGTGAAACACCCCGGGTCATGTGATTTCAACATGGAGAAACACATGGAAGGGGGTGACCTGCACCATGTAGAATAAAACACTTTTTATAGAAAACTATTATGAGTACAGTCTTCATCTCATGTGAGTGTACACCATTCAGATCAAACTTCACAAAAACACAATTAATTTGTTAATGTGTAAAACTTTTTAAATTGGCTCCAAACTACTGAATGCAACTTTAAGCAGGCCATTTTAGCTTAAACAGCTACTTTAGCCTCCTTACTTTGCTAGCTCCCTTACACAGGGTCTAGTAAAACTATGTGAAGTCCAAAATATTCTGTGCACACTTCATTAACAATTTGCTATCAGACGTGAGCATCTTCTTAATCTCCACCACTGTTCTTGTCCAACCCATGCCATAATTTTTGACAATTGTGTCTACCAATACCAAGCTAATTCAATCTGCTCCGGCTGAATGGACTGTGGACTTTACTCTTAGGAGTAAAGCATTAGGGTAAAACCCACACTTATACATACATACATAATCTTATTTTGACAGAATTATTGCTGCTGAGTCAGTGAGCATAGCAAAGAGCTGCTAGCACAGCGTAATTGTGCTAATGTAGCAAGTTAATGTAGCATCACCTCATATGCTAAGTTCCATTCAAATAAGATGTGGGATATTCCTACTTGTTATCTCCGATCTCCAACCATAAATGCATCCCATTGCCAGATGCTCGGAAGATGACGTTTAAGGAAACAAAACTGCAATACTCCCGTTAGCTTAGCAGGTGTTTGACTGTCACCAGAGATGTCTCCTAGCAACCCAATTCATAAACAATTTGCAACGCTAGCATTTGCGCTACAGGTGTACGATTATCAAAAGAGAGTATAATTTACCATGTTTTGAACACGCTTTAATATCATGCAGTGTAGGAACTTTGACTCATTTATCAGTATTATTTAATACAAGTGAATTTTTATCACTTATTTTGTATATCTTCCTGGATGCCGACATGATCTGCAAAATCAGAGTTTAAAATTTCCGCATGACTTTCCAAGTTGGAATTACGACTTTGCACTTTTCCCAGAAGGAAGTTGGAAAATCTGACTTTCCGAGTTGAATGGAACACAGCATTAGCATAATATGTTTTACTGCCTCTTTCTCCTATCTAGATTAGTGTTCAATGCAGTGCTCAGTTCAGTGTACATCTGGAGAAGTCTGCAACACAATTGGAACGTTAACATTGCCGAATAAACCCTTTATCGCGCAAAGAGGACAGCTTTCTGGAGTTGATTGAAGTCAAGGTGCCCGTCTTTGCAAACAAGGCATCTGAGCTTTTACCTAACACTTTATCTATAATAGGAAAAGCCTTTTAGAGGAAATGAGAGATGGAGATAAAATGCCCTTTACAATTCAATTAATGGAGAAAAAGACTGAGAATCTAATTTACCCTAGTCAAGTGTGCTGACCACCAGAAAATTATTACTTACAGATTTGGACATCAGGTTTACTTGATGTTATCAGTTATTTGATTCATCTAATATAAATGTAAATGAAATATAGTGCAAATATACTTAGAAAACAGCATTTCAGAAGCACATTTTCTTTTTAGTTTTGCAGATATTTTTTAAACAGGCTTGTCCTCAGTGTAATGGGTGTTATAGTTTAGAAAATGTTACTAGTTTTTTTTTTTTTTTTTTTTTTTTACACCACAAAATATTATCCGCCTGTGATAATACTTTATCAGAAACTACTACTGCTCAAAGTAATTATGCCTAAATTTAAATAAAAGTGTTTATTTGTCAAATTGACATCAACACAGCATTCTGCAGCACTTGCTGACAATAAATTCTACTATAAATGTGCAATTTTGTCAAATTTAGTCATAATAACTACCACTCTGGCATCTCCAGGGCATTTAGATATTGTGTCAGAAAGCCTCTACCAAAGTACAACTAGTTACTGATTGGCCAAAATTTGTGTCATGACGTACTCATGATTCAGGAATTTTGTTTGAGGTCAACTACTTTCATGCTGTCTTTGCAAAGACCATAGCGGAATTAGGCTATTTGTTGTCACAGCTTTGCCGCATACTGGGTCATTGGTGTTGTCCAGAGCCTCTCCCCAGATTTAAGTTCTCATAAACGTCATAGTAGTTAGCCAACTATGGTTGTAAGTTCCATCACTACCAACATAGTTCAACAATTCTGTGTTTCCTGAACATTCGCAAACAGCATCGCAAAATTGTGTGGTTGGAACTACAGCTCTATACCTGTGGTTAGAAGCATAATTCCTTGTTAGTTTGCTGTTTGGACATCATGCCACTTAGCTGAGGCTTGTAAATCTTTTATTCTATATATGTCTTTCATTCTGTCAAGACTTTGATCACGTTTACATGCATTAAAAAAAAAAAAAAAAAAAAAAAAAAAGACTTGTTCAGGATTTAAACATGAATGCAGACATTAAGCACTTAAAGGTTTTAAAGAGAAAGCGATTAAACACGCGGTTCTGTTGGAGAACACAGCCATGATAAGGCGTTTTGGCTGCGTTCCCAACGGGATAAATCAGCCTCCGAATGGAGGATTAACAATCATAATAGATAGCTTCAAACTCAATGTTCAATAAAAATGGCTTAATAAGTGTTCCCTATCTTTTGCATGCCACTCTCCCGGACATACGGGTATAAAAGGAGCTGGCTCGCAACCACTCATTCAGATTTTCTCTTCGGAGCTGAGCGGTTGTGTTCAGCGAGCTGAATTACTCTGCCGATCCATTCACCTCGAAAAGCTGTTGGATTTACGGCGCATTACAGCGGCTTCTCCCACTCTTGCACTGGTGAAGTGCAGAGAACGCCCCTGGGCGCTTCAGCAGCTAAAAGAGTATATTCTTCCTACTGAAAGAGTATATTTTCCCTTCTAAAAGAGTGCCATTAACGGAGAGCGTCTTTTTAAAGATGCCTCTCCGTTTGTGTGTATTTCCTGGTTGTGGTTGTTACCTCTCCGCTTCCGATGGCCACGATTGCGGTCTTACGTGCTTGGGCGCTGCCCACGCGGAGACAGCGTTCGTGGATGGGTCATGTTCTCACTGCAAGAGCTTGACCATGGCAATGTTGAGGTCGTGGTTTTTCCTTCGTTAGAGGGAAAGACCACCCCAGCGGCTCCCCGCCTCGGTCCTTCTACCTACGGGTTTGAGGCCATGTCGGTTAGCACTGGGGGTGATTTGGGGACCCCAGTGGGAGCCACTCTGCCGGGTAACTCCCCATGGACCTCCCATTCCTCAGTACGCTCGTTTGCCCTGCTGGGATGAAACTGCCGGCTCGTCTCAGGGCAAGTTCGTGATCTCGTTTCGGTGCTCGCGAAGTGGATGAGCTCTTGATTGCAGCATTGGAGAGCAGGCTGTCCAGTCTGATGCTGAGGACTCGACTGAGCTCCCACCTTCGGGTGCGGTCACCCAGTCGCAGCCTGACGCACAGCTGGCAGCCATGCTTGCCTGGGCGGCTGCGTGTGTCGAGCTGGAGTGGAACCCTCCACCCCCACTGAACCCTCGCAGCCTGACGATTGGTTCCTGGGCCCGGAGCGCCGCTCACGGCCGCACCCCGCCCCGGTCCCTTTCTTCCCGGAGGTGCATGAGGAGCTCATGAGGTCGTGGCGGGCACCTTTTCACTGCCCGGGCCCGGTCTCTGAGCTCCTTCACTCTCACTACCTTCGATGGTGGGGCTGCCAGGGGGTACTCGGCGATTCCCCAGTTGGATAAGGCGGTTGCAGTGCACCTGTGCCTGCAAAATGCCGCCACCTAGCGGGGCCGCCTGAGACCCCGTCCAGCACCTGTAGGGTTACGTCATCTCTGGTGACTAAGGCCTGTGGTGCTGCTGGACAGGCCACCTCCGCCCTGCACACCATGGCTCTCCTGCAAGTGCACCAAGCCAAGGCGCTAAGAGAACTGTACGAGGGTAGTTCTGACCCGGGATTGATGCAGGAGCTGTGCTCGGCGACCGACTTCGCTCTCCGGGCAACAAAGGTCATGGCGCGGATTCTCGGGCAGGCGATGTCCACCCTGGTTGTCCAGGAGCACCACCTATGGCTCAACTTGGTCGAGATGTGGGAAGCTGACAAGGTGCGGTTCCTTGATGCCCCCGTCTCCCAGGTCAGCCTGTTCAGCGACACTGTCGAGGACTTCGCCCAGAAGCTTGGCTATTCAGCACATCCTGCATCGGCGTGGTTCAAGACCTCACACCTCGTCTGCTCATCGCCAAGGGCATCCTCCTGCCGCAACAACACCAGCTCCGCCGCAGCCCGCCCCCGCGGCCTGGCCCCGGTGTGGAGCCACCCGCAGGAAGCAGATGCCACCTGCTTCACAGCCGGCCGCCAAGAACCCGAGGAGGCTTTGAAGCACCCCTGAGAAGGGCAACCCAGGCACATGGAGACCTGCTGCAGGCCTAGAGATGGTAAGCAGACAACTCCATCCCACGGTGGAGGGCCAGGAGGAGAATCCTTTGCCTTTTCTTTAATTTGCCGCATGCCCGAAGGGTGAAAGGCGAGAACGCTGCTGCCTCGCACGCCTGTTCCTCCAGCTGAGATGAAGAAGGGGTTTTACGGCCAATCATGGACGTGTGAGTTTTGAACCGGGCCTTTCACAGACTCCCGTTCAAGATGCTGATGCAAAAGCGCATTTTGGCCAGCGTCCGGCATCAAGATTGGTTCGCGGCGGTAGACCTGAAGGACGCGTACTTCCACATCTCGATTCTACCTCAGCACAGACTCTTCCAGTAGTTTGCTTTTGAGGGCCGGGCATACCAGTACAAGGTCCTTCCCTTCGGTCTGTCCCTGTCATCTCGCGCAGGTCACAGAGGCAGCCCTTGCCCCGTTAAGGGAAGTGGGTGTTCGCATCCTCAACTATCTCGACGACTGGCTGATTCTAGCTCATTCGCGGGACTTGATGTGTGCGCACATAGACCTGGTGCTCAGGCACCTCAGCCGGTTGGGGCTTCGGGTCAACTGGGAAAAGAGCAAGCTCTCCCTGGTTCAGAGCATCTCTTTTCTCGGCATGGAGTTAGACTCAGTCTGAATGATGGTGTGCCTCGCGAGCGAGTGCGCACAGTCGGTGCTGAACTGTCTGAGAGCATTCAGGCGAAAAACGTGGGTCCCACTGAAATTATTTCAGAGGCTCCTGGGGCATATGGCATCCTCAACGGCGGTCAAGCCACTCGGTTTGATGCATATGAGACCGCTTCAGCACTGGCTTGAAACTCGAGTCCCGAGATGAGCATGGCGCTACGGCACACACCGCGTGCTCATCACACCGGTCTGCCGCCGTATGTTCAGCCCTTGGACCGACCTGGCATTTCTACAGGCAGGGGTTCCCCTAGAGTAGGTCTCCAGGCACGTTGTGGTTACGATGGATGCCTCCAAGCATGGCTGGGGCACCGTGTACAATGGGCGCGCAGTCACCAGTCCTTGGCTGGCCCACGACTGTGTTGGCACATCAACTGCCTCGAGTTGCTAGCAGTATTGCAGCTTTTGCCGTTGATCCAGGGCAAGCACGTGTTGGTCCGGACAGACAACACGGCAACGGTAGCGTACATCAACCGCCAATTTCGCAACTCGCCCGCCGTCTCCTCCTCTGGAGTCACCAGTGACTCAAGTCGTTGCGAGCCACTCACATCCCGGGCAACCTCAACAGCACAGCGGACGCGCTGTCGCAGCAGGTCACGCTCGGTGGAGAGTGGAGACTCCACCCTCAGTTGGTCCAGCTGATCTGGAGTCGATTGGTCAAGCGCAGGTGGACCTGTTCGCTTCCCGGGAATCCTCCCACTGCCCGCTCTGGTATTTCCTGACCGAGGCTCCCCTCGGCACAGATGCGCTGGCACGCAGCTGGCCCCTGGGGCTATGCAAGTATGCATTCCCCCAATTGAGCCTACTTGCACAGACGTTGTGCAAGGTCAGGGAGGACAAGGAGCAGGTTGTCCTAGTAGCGCCCTACTGGCCTACCCAGACCTGGTTCTCAGACCTCATGTTCCTCACAAAAGCCCCCTCCCTGGCGAATTCCCCTGAGGAAGGACCTTCTTTCTCAGGGATGGGGCACCATCTGGCACCCGCGACTAGACCTCTGGAATCTCCATGTCTGGCCCTTGGACAGGACGCAGAAGACCTAAGTGGCCTACCACCCACGGTGGTAGACACGATCACTCAGGCCAGGGCTCCCTTTACGAGGCGCCTGTATGCCTTGAAGTGACGTCTGTTCGCTAAGTGGTGTTCTTCCCGACGCGAAGAACCCCAGAGATGCGCAGTTGGATCAGTGCTTTCCTTCTTGCCGGAGTGGCTGGAGGGGTGGCTGTCCCCCTCCACCTTGAAGGTGTATGTAACTGCTATATCGGCTCATCACAATGCAGTAGACGGTAAGTATTTGGGGAAGCACGAATTGATCGTCAGGTTCCTGAGAGGCGCTAGGAGGTTAAACCCCCCCAGATCGCATCTTATCCCCATTCTCTTTGAAGACTGCCTTCCTGACTGCGATCACCTCCATCAAGAGGGTAGGGGACCTGCAGGCGTTCTCTGTCAGCGTAACGTGCCTGGAGTTCAGTCCGGGTTGCTCTCATGTGATCTGAGACCCTGATTGGGCTATGTGCCCAAGGTTCCCAAGACCCCGTTTAGGGATCAGGTGGTGAACCTGCAAGCGAAGCTGCCCCGGGAGGAGGCAGACCCAGCCTTATCATTGCTGTGTCCGATGCATGCTTTGCGCATCTATTGGGATTGCACGCAGAGCTTTAGACACTCTGAGCAGCTCTTTGTCTGCTTAGATGGACAGCGGAAATGGAGCACTGTCTCCAAACAGAGGATCGCCCACTGGGTCACTGACGCCATCGCTATGGCATATCACGCCCAGGACATGCCACCCCCCTTGGGGCTACGAGCCCACTCTACTAGGAGTGTGGGGGCCTCCTGGGCTCTGACCAATGGCGCCTCTTTAGCAGACATCTGCAGAGTGGCGGGCTGGGCAACACCCAACACCTTTGCGAGATTCTATAATCTCCGGGTTGAGCCAGTTTCGCCCTGTGTGTTTTCAGGTACGAACAGGTAAGTTCCGGGACAGCTGGCCTGGTGAACCGCTTGCGCATAGCACCTTTCCCCTCCCCCAGGTGAAGATGTGCGCTTTGACTCCCAGTTGAGTCCACAAAGTTGTGGACCCTGGATGACTTTCCTCCTTAGCCCTGTGGCAGGCGGGTTTGCGGAGAAACTCGCTGCTGGCCCAGTACATGTGATAACTAGGCCCTGTACTGGGGTAGGTGCTCCACATGCGCTGGTTCCCCGTAGGTAACCCCGTGTGATGTATTTTCCGCAAAATGGTTTCCTTGTTGGTAAACTGCGTCTTCCTTGGGCAGAGGTTCCTTTGCCCCTGGTCACCGTGTCTGTAGAGCTCCTCCCCCCTCGGGTAGGACCTACCACAGGACTTCTCCACATGACATACTTCCGACAAAACTCGGTAAGACCATGTGACGTATTTCCACTCAAATACCCCCTCCCTCCGGGCGGGGTGTGGTCTCCGCAGTGTCTTCCCCTTGGGAGTGACACCCCCCCGACGCGGACACTTATGGCCCCATCGGTAAATGATTTCCACTCTTTTTGGGGAGAAAAAAAGAGGAGAAGAGGCCATGGCTGGGCTAGCCTTTCCCCATTTTTTGGGCAGTCGACTTATCCACAGGGGACCGTTCGATGCTCATAGGAGCATCGGGGGAGGTTACGTGACGGCCTGGTGCGCTGGCTACGAGGCACACAGCGGTCTGCCCATCTCACACTGTCAGTCCACGTAACACAGTTCAGTCATTGTGGCGTTTTGTATAGGGAACCCTAGTGTCACTACATCGACACAACGTCGAGTGAGTGACAGATAGGGAACGTCCTGGTTACTTTCATAACCTCTGTTCCCTGATGGAGGGAATGAGACATTGTGTCCCTCTTGCCACAACACTGAACTACCCGCTGAAATGGCCGGGACCTTGTCTCGGCTCCTCAGCACAAAACCTGAATGAGTGGTTGTGAGCCAGCTCCTTTTATACCCGTATGTCCAGGGGAGTGGCATGCAAATTCCACTCGCCAATTCGCATTGGCCTTTTTTCAAAGATCAGAGGTGTTCGGGGCTCCCAAGGGCGACCCCTAGTGTCACTACATCGACACAACATCTCGTTCCCTCCATCAGGGAACAGAGGTTATGAAAGTAACCAGGACGATCTCTTCTGAATAGAACGTGCCCATTTGAAGAGTGCACATGTGCGTTTGTGCTCAAGCGTGTCAGGGGAACCCCGAAGTCTGATGTCGAGAGAAACACATACTGTATATTGCAGCGCAGCGCATATGTCTCATTACACGGTGCACGGCGATTTCATGTCTTCAGCAGCTTTCTCGCATTAAACAGCTCTCTATTGTATGTGTAAATGAGCTATTAGAATTTAAAATCCCCGGAAGTTATTACTCCACCTCCTGCGTAATGTCATTAATGACAGTTTTATGTTGTTGAACCACCAACGTGGTTCAAACTATGGATGTGCGACAGTTTTGGGAAACATTCGTGAGCAGCTAGTTAATTTCTCCAACGATGCATCGTACTATGGTGGTTAAGTAGTGTTACATCGTTGTTTGGAAAATGCACCCCAATTAGTTGTTTTACATATCAATTTTATGGCTGCTCCTTGTCTAATTTGGAGTGGTGGTGGCGTAGTGGACTAAAGTACATAACTGATAATCAGAAGGCTATCAGTTCGATCCCCACAGCCACCACCATTGTGTCCTTGAGCAAGGCACTTAACTCCAGGTTGCTCCAGGGGGATTGTCCCTGTAATAAGTACACTGTAAGTTGCTTTGGATAAAAGCATCTGCCAAATGCAAAAAAAATAAATAAATAAAAAAAAAAATAATTTATTTGGCCATTCTTTTTACACTGATTGTCAGAAATCAGCATTGCGAGATTGATTAAATCAGTCTACCCAGCACTGATTTAAAAATATATGAAAACTAGTCATTTTCTCTATGATTCTATGAAGTTTTTGTTTGTATTGTAGTGCACATTTATAGCTTGAGTTAAGGCTTTTTTTATTTTAGTAACGGAAATATTTTTTCACTGCTGGCTTTCGAGTTTGTGATTGTTTTCATTAGCAATAATAACTCTGCTCAGTATATGAATTTGCATCTAATGGTTGAATGTGGTTTTGTCCATTGAAGTAAGAACTGAGCATTTGTCTTGCCTGCTATTAATAAAGCAGCAGACAGCATGATTACAGAGAAGAAGAGATGTGGGCAATGACATGCTTGCAGTGTATTGTTTGTACTGTGATGTGGAGAACATTTGAAAGCACACATACATTTGCATAGACAGTAAGGTCATTGTAGCTAATTAATGAGCTTAATAATAATTTTACAACGTTTGCCGATTCAATCTTCACTTATGTATTGACAGTTTTATGTTTGTTGGCTGTTACTAAAATGAGCATTGTCCATTAACACAGCAGCACAAAATTGACTTCCTTTGACAAGGAATATTAATTCAATGTCAGGAATGTCTGCGGTACTCTAGTTTGCATCAATCATTAACATGAAAGCATACTCGTAGCCACCTGCTAATCTACTTCTTGAGATGCCATATGTAGACGTCTATATACAAGAAGCCTTTTTTTTTTTTTTTTTTTGCCTTGATTAGGATTTACACAGCCTAATCATCTCATGGTTTTGTTCTGTCATATATTTATTCCAAATATATTTGGAATAAAAGGGATAGTTCACTCAATAATTAAAATTCTTTCATTATTTACTCACCCTCATGATATCTCAGGTGTGTATGACTTTCTTTCTTCACCAGAACACATTTGAAGAAACACAGAAAAATATCTTAGCTCAGTAGGTCCTTAAAATGCAAGTGAATGGAGATTTCTCTTTTGAAGCTCCAAAAATCACAGACAGTCAGCATAAAGGTCATCCATATGACTCTAGTGGTTAAATTAATGTCTTCTAAAGCGATATGATCACTTTTGGTGCAAAAAAAGATAAATATTTAAGTACTTTTTAACTCTAAATCAGGGCTCTTCAACTACTTTCTTGCGGAGGCCTGATTATCCAGATGAAAACCAAATTTTTTCCCTTATTTACCTTAGGGTGTTCCTTTAAAAAACACATTTTATACAGTCATTTATTCATATTAAAATAGTCACATGGTATACTGTATATTGAATTATAATTGTTTAAGGTCTGGCCATAAATTCTTTCATAAGATCTGGCTGAAAAAAACAAAAAAAAAAACAACAACAACAAAAAAAAAAACATGACATACTCTTAACTAACAAATACATTTTTATCAACTTCACTTTGAAAAAACAAAACATAATAATTTTAACATTTTAGGGCTATTATGAAAAAAATGATGAAAACTGTGGAGAAACATTTAGATCTGCTAAAGCCCTCTCACAATATCAACCCACATATGAAAACAATGGTCATATAAAATATCATGTTTACTTAAGAATGCATTTAAATGTAATTTTCTTTTTGGAAAATAAAAGAGATAAAATGTATATTCTTCCAATTTCTCTATAAAGTATCATCCTATTCAGTGAGGAAAACATTAGTCCTGCAAATATTGTGAATTTGCACACAATAGCCAGTGCAGGAGCCAGACATTTGTGCAGATAATCATTGGCAAAAGAATAACAAACTGAGTTGATGCTGTTCGTGATTGAGAAGGCTGACTCACAGCTGTACATAACCAAATATAATCTGGATATTTGCAGGTTCAGTTTAAAAAAAAATTAACTAAAAACAAACTTTTCAGCACATTTTCTTAGAACGTTCCGTTTTCACAATCAGTTTCTCTTTTGTTGCCTAAGATGTGCATATGTGCCGACAACATTTGATTTCTATAACAACTGCGGTGATAATTTACATTTACATCTGTAGATCTGACCGCACTCCACACAACCAAGCAATTTTATATTAATACATTTGATTGAAAAAGATGCTATAAAATGTTCATCCAAATGGTGTGATCCATGTTTAGCAAAGCAGTATAACTAAACTATCGTCAGAAAAGCTTAAACGCGCGCTCCGGTCCGCACAACTGATGACGGCTGAATGCTGTTGCACGTGCCAATGAGTGTTGTTAAACTCACCGCTGATTGCTGAGATTTGCACAGAGAGCGCTCTGGTATTTCAGATGGCGAGACAATTTGATCATCGCTTCCAGTAAGCTTCGGGAGAGGGTGGAGATCACATGGTCTCTCATATGATGTATTTGCATTGCCATGGATACAGATGTAATCTCACGTTCTCCACTCGGTTGAGAAATCCAGGATGAGCACACAAACGCACCATTGTGAGTAAACAAACAGATCAATACAGATCTAAACCAAAAGCAACCAAGCTACTGTACAGCGTTCCTCCTTCTCACTTGTAAACAGCACTGCTCTTCCAGCTATGACGCACATGCCTCAGTTCTCATGTGTTTCAAATGCCAATACGATTCCGTTACACGCGCATTCCGCTGCAGACCGGAAGCTTAATTTAGAGTTAAAAAAAAGTACTTAAATATTTATCTTTTTTTGCACCAAAAGTGATCATATCACTTTAGAAGACATTAATTTAACTGCTGGTGTCGCATGGATGACGTTTATGCTGACTGTCTGTGATTTTTGGAGCTTCAAATGAGAAATTATCATTCGCTTGCATTTTAAGGACCTACTGAGCTAAGTTATTTTTCTATTTTTCTTCAAATGTGTTCTGGTGAAGAAAGAAAGTCATACACACCTGGTATATCATGAGGGTGAGTAAATAATGAGAGAATTTTCATTTTTGGTTGAACTATGCCTTTAAGCTAAAGTAAAAAGTAGCAAGTGAAGGAGTATATCATACAAGGAGACACAGGAACCTAAAGAGCCTTTCACACGATTAGGGGCACATTACACTTGAATTTGCACATGATATTCTTCTGTTGAATATGAAACTGATCCTCCCCTCCCACATACTGTAGAGTAATTTCACTCTTAAGGCTGTAATCAGGAGAAAGGTGTGGTATGGTGCAGCAGAGACATCCCTCTCCTTCCTTTTCTGTCTCCACACAGATGTCTCTACACACCCCTGGAGACAGAGACGGTCCCCTGAGTCCATTGCAAAGATATGGATGCCCAGAGAAAAGGCGGTTTATCAAAATGCCTTCAGTGGGCCATGTCCCACCGAGACTGCTTCTGGCAGTGAAGACGCATCAGAGACACTCATTCACACACACAATTCGCACATACATACAGAGGCACACGGGTTTATAATTGGAGTTTATTACAGAGATCTCTTACACACTTACAGTAGAGTGTAGTATGCCACCCACTCCACCATGACAGCATTGTGCCTACAACAGGGGTGTTGAGTCTTTTGTCTGTTTTTGTCTCTGCAGCTACTACAAAGCAGGAAGCACTCATAAAAGCATGCATGTGGTTACATAGAGATGGCTTCTTGATAAATATATCCACTGAGTGTAAGGGATTGTAGATCAATCAAGCTGGGCTCAGAAGGGGTTTTAGTTTGCAAATATTTAGAGATATTAATAACGATTAATCATGGTGATTGTGAAATGCATTGCCCTCTTTTAGCTTCAACTGTTTTGTACAATTGTAGCACTCTGTCTGCCTATAGTGGTCTGAGTCCACATTGAAATCTGGTATAAAAATCTACTTTTAATCTTAAAAAAAAAAAAAAAAAAAAGTTTTATGATTTTGGAAAATGTGTGACAAAGCAACATGGCATACTTAAAAATGAGAAATGGGTCAGCGACCCAAAATGTATTTATTTTTTTGATCAGATTCAAAAATGCATTAAAAATGCAATTCACACAAAATAATTACTTAAATACCCCTTATTTTGATTAACATGTTTTCAAATTCTGAGTTCAGTCATTTTTATATTTTTTTCTTCTGGTGCTACAATGGTGTAATGACCCAGAGACAGAAAAAAAATTAAGTCTTATTTTAAGCAGAAATGAAAAAAATAGATGTTGGCATAAGTAGTTTGGAATAATATTTTATGATTATTTCTTTCTGGGAACTATTTTGTTTTAAAATATAATTAATATTTTAAAAACATTTGTCCACCAAATCAAAGTCAGGTGGTGTAACAAACATGGGATTGACCTGTTTCAGTGACATCACTTTTCTCCACAGCCGCCATATTTGTGACCATCAGTGGGAGGAAACAATGGCAGTGAATGGAAAAACACCCGAAAAACGATATAAAGAAAAACATCAAAAATTGCTTTTGATCCATGCCAAGTCCCAGGAAAAGTTCATACAGGTCTAAAGATAGCACAAATATTGCCAAATTGAACTTTCACAGATATTTTATCTATGATTCATCTCCGTACGTGGGCAAGTCTGATGTGTGACCGGTGAGTACACACGCCCACTGGTACATCACCGTAAACATCTCTCATTCAGAAGTTACAAATGTTTTTGTATTGTTTTCTGGTCTGATTTAGTCACAGTATTAAGAAACGTCTGTTATGATCCTGTCTGTATGAATGTAAGAGCTCCTTTTAACTCCTGAAGAAGGTTTTTGTTGCATCTCACAGCGCTGCACAATGAAGGTATATGGAATATTGGTCACAAACATGGCGGCGCAGTCATACAGTGACATCACATGAAACAGCTCAAAAGATATTAACATGCAGGTATAGCTATTTTATTGTCATGTGACAATAAAAACATAAAACAGAGGGGAACCGTTTAGACCAAGGGTGTCAAACTCAGTTTGCATTGCGGGCCTGATTGGACCAAGTGACATTGCTTGGAGGCTGAAGATTATATATATATATATATATATATATATATATATATATATATATATATATATATATAATTTAGCTTTGTTTAAATAGCTTTTAAAATTATATATTAAAATTATTATTTATCTTTAACAAAATGTTATCATATATCATCATTTTATAAAATTTGTACTTAAAACATTTCAACATGACTAAGAGCAACTTGCAGAAAATGTCCTGGTTACTTTCGTAACCTCCGTTCCCTGACGGAGGGAACGAGATGTTGTGTCGATGTAGTGACTCTACTAGGAGTGTAGCGGCCTCCTGGGCCATGACCATTGGTGCCTCTTTGGCAGACATCTGCTGAGCAGCGGGCTGGGCAACACCCAACACCTTTGCGAGGTTCTATAATCTCCGGGTTGAGCCGGTTTCGTCCCGTGTATTGTCAGGTCTGAACAGGTAAGTTCCGGGACAGCTGGCTGGGTGTACCGCTTGCGTATAGCGCCTTTCCCCTCCCATGAGGTGAAGACGTGTGCCTTTGACTCTCAGTCGTGTTCACAAGTTGTGATCCCTGGATGACTTTATTCCTTAGCCCTGTGGCAGACGATTTTGCAGAGAAACTCGCTGCCGGCCCAGTACTGGGGTAAGTGCTCCACATGCACTGGTTTCCCATAGGTGACCCCATGTGATATATCTTCTGCTAAATCATTTCCCTGTCGGTAAACTGCATCTTCCTTGGGCAGAGGCCCCTCTGCCCCCGGTCACCATGCTTGTAGAAATTCCTCCCCCCTCGGGTAGGACTTACCATGCGACTTCTCCACATGACATACTTCTGACAAGACACGGTAAGACCATGTGACGTATTTCCACTCGAAATACCCCCCCGCCTTCTCTGGGTGGGGTGTGGTCTCTGTGGTGTCTTACCCTTGGGAGTGACACCCCCCCCGTTGTAGATATTTATGGCCCCCAGTCGGTTAACAAATTCCACTCTTTTTGGGGAGAAAAAAGAGGAAAAGAGGCCACGGCTGGGCTAGCATGGCCCTATTTGTTGGGCAGTCGACTTGTTCCCGAAGGACCATTTGACACTCATAAGAGCGTTGGGGGAGGTGACGGCCTGGTGCGCTGGCTATGAGGCACACAGCGGTCTGCCCGTCTCGCACCGCCAGTCCACATAACACAGTTCAGCTAGATGTGTGCGTTTTGTATAGGGAACCCTAGTGCCACTACAACGACACAACGTCGAGTGAGTGACAGATAGGGAACATCCTGGTTACTTTCGTAACCTCTGTTCCCTGATGGAGGGAATGAGATGTTATGTCCCTCTTGCCACAACGCTGAACTACCCGCTGAAATGGCCGGGACCTTGTCTCGGCTCCTCAGCACAAAACCTGAATGAGTGGTTGCATACCAGCTCCTTTTATACCCGTATGTCCGGGGGAGTGGCATGCAAATTCCACTCGCCAATTCCCATTGGCCTTTTTTCAAAAAGCAGAGGTGTTCGGGGCTCCCAAGAGTGACTCCTAGTGTCACTACATCGACACAACGTCGAGTGAGTGACAAATAGGGAATCACATATTCATTCAACGCCTCCAAGTAATTCAATAAGTTCATTCACTGAAAGATTCGTCAAACTGATTCAAAACGAAAACTCGTGAGCTGGTGAATCACTGTTTTAAAAGTACCGGCTTATAAGAGTCATTTAGTCATGAATCGAACTAAACCAGTCACCGTGTTGGTTGTTGAGTACAGCCAGCGAACACAACACAATAAAAAGGCGCGCTGTTTTGGTGTTATTTCATGGTGCATGCTTTTTTATGTCACCACATTCAATTCAGACTGCAATTTGCAATCTTCTATAATTTCTTTAGTGACGCTGGTAGTTCAGCGGTGGAGCAAAGGAAAATTGGAGCATGAAAATAGAAAGATGCTGTTTTCATAGCTAACACTGGGGCAAAAAGATTTTTAAAAAATTGCCCACCAGCCACAGTGGCTGTGAATGCCCAATTTCACCAGCCACTTTGATTTTTTTTACCAGCTCCTTTGGTTATTCATCATAAAGGTATATAAAACACCACTTCTGAAGCTGTAGTGAATTATGATGACACACATGACAATTCATTAATGTCACTGTATGTCATGTGTTTTGTAAGGTTATGTATTCAGCCACAAATGTTTGTAATTAAGCAATGTTGCATTCACAATGCGTGTAAACGCAAACTCAAGCAAACTAAACTAAGAGCACCTCTTGAGATGGTCTGAGATGATTTGCAGCGTGCTCATTGATGACACTGTTCTTGCAATTGCAAACTATTTTCAGATGACTGAAACAGCAGAAACAGTGAGCACTTTGCATGCGTGTGTTCCATGAGAAGCGCTGCGCTTATGGCCGGCAGAGCGCCTCTGAATACACAGCGAATCAGACACACGCATCAGCGGCTTTATTCTTTCATCTGTTCTTCAAAATATTATCAGGTGTATTTCTTCAAACATGCATCTTTGTGTCTGACAGCATTTCTTGTCACATGTCACTTATTTATAAGTCGCACGCCACAGAAATATCCCACCACTGCGTATAAAATAATCCACATTTGGCGGGTTGGTGGGTGCTAGTTTTACACTGAACAAAAGGAAAAACACGGAATTTACAAATTAACCTGAAGTTACATCACAAATACACACACAATTAGTTGAAGGGAATCAAGCAATAATATTTACAAGAAAAAGAGAGAACTGCTCGGTCTTTGGTTGGAGCTTTAGCCTCAATAAACCATCTGAAACCGAACATAAATACCAAGGAACTGAAACCTGCTTAAAATTTATAATAGTTCAATGAGACGGAAACAGTGCAACAGTTATTACATCTAATATTTATCCTTGGACCTGTCCATGTTTTTATTATTTCTGTGAGAGAAACCATTGTGGGAACATGTGGCCATGGAAATTATGTCACCCACAGACATGTGTGGCGTTTGCTGATACGCATGATTTCCTTGCTTTCATTGAAGCACACAAGTTGCTCTTTGGAACATTCTGAAATTTTGTGTCCAGTGTGTGTTGTCATTAAAGCAAAATGGCGAAATAGTAAATACAAAGAAATTCTGAAGTTCTTGTACATTTTTAAATTCAAATTTTCACTCAGATTATGCTGATGACAATTTTTACAACAACAACAAAAAATCTGCATAAAAAATAGAAGCATTTTCACTAGTGGTTTCAGACCTTTTGAACCCCACTGTTGATGCACTCTTTTCTGTGTACTGTAGCATCCCTTATAAGGCCATTAAATTAGATGTTCTGCCATTAATTGTTGATATAGGGGAGACCATGTTTTTAAACAGCACAGAGGGTAAATTTGTGGAGATTTTCACAGATTACACCTAATTGCACTTTCACAGGAATCATTATGCTGCGAGGACTCTAAGAGAGTCACAACAATCACAATTGCATTTCAACATGCAGCACGTGTTTTATTCAAGCAATCCTGAGGACCTCATTTTGCAAGGAGCAGTGCATTTTTAATCAGCGACATCCTGATTATGATATGTTGAGCATAAGTAATGCTGCATATTTATGGGCATTTCATTAATAACTGCAGGTGTTTCCATCTGGGTGAAACATGAGCGGCTCCAAGCTGGGATGTATGTGAGAACAGAGTGAGAAATGAAGCCCTATTTTGCTTTCTCCACAGGCAATTAAAATATGTTGCATGCTGTGGGTTCTGTGGAGGAGCAATTACCAAGACAGTGATTTCAATTGGATTTAAATTCGAAGATATTTTGATATGTGAAAATCGTCCAAATCAAGCAGCATCCATTTGCTGTCCCAACACATTTGCTTCTAAATCAAATCAGTTGAGCTGAATTAGATTTATTAGACAAGTTAGTAGCAATTTCTTCCAGATGGCTTTGGTTCAGAGTCTTGGTGTGGATCTGTTTCTTCACTCTCCCTCAAAAAATGTGTGATTCTTAATAGCCTGATTGTCCACTTGCCTTCTTTTGCAGTCTGGCTTAGTAGTCCTTCTTTTTTTAAATATGATTGAAAATCATTAACAATTTATCAAACGACCTCAAGTGTAGGTAAAGCATAGGTAGACAAACTTTCCTGTAGTTATTTTTGGACACAAAAATTTTCTGAATATTTTTACTTCATTTTTGCCTTGTCCTACAGTAGATTGCTCATTCTGAAAAATCTCTCCAGTTTCCTGGCAACATTATTCAATTATTGTTCAACAATGTTCAATTATTGTATGTGAATTAAGCATAATTTCTATGTAGAAACAAGTTAAAATACTCATCTTTAGCAAGATAACATTATCAAGGATATTGTACTCAAGAAGAGTGGAATCTCAAATTCACAAAATAAGTATCACATCTAAACCTCCAGTCATATGTCAACATAGGAAGTTTTATCCCCCCAGCAGTCTATTTGCAGAGGCATATATGCAAAGGGATTCAGTTCTAGACCTTGAGAGGAGGTTTATGGGAGGGGAATCTTGTCTTGCCCCTGTCTCAGTGCGTTAGTTGGAACTGCCAGCTCAAGGTCAGTTGTTTTCATTGCCCTCTGGAACAGGTCCTGACAGCTGCTTTGGAGTTGATGGAGGCTTTGGAGAGGGTGGGCGAGACTTCCAAGTGTGTCTGTTTAGTGAAGCTGAGCTGTCAGAATGCCCCGAGAAGTAACGCATAACCCAGCCCATACTTGAATAGAGGAAGGGGTGTCTCTTTTTTAAAATAAGCTTGCTTTTAAAAGAATAGTTTACCCAAAGATAAAAATTCTGAAATTATTTACTCACCATCATATCATTCCAAACCCATATGCTGTTTTGTCAAAAACAAATGGAGAATTTTGAAAAATATTCACACTGCTGTTTTTGTGTGTTATTCACTCATTCATTAGTCATTATTCATTCCTCTTTGATGCAGCTCTCATATATGTTAAATCAAAAATAGCGCCTATGGCATAGGTTGGTTGCCATGATGTTTGGTCTTTAGATGCGCAAGAACCAGTGACGTTTGGTATTAATGATGTTGTGTAACGTGTGCTGGCTGCTGGCAATGACGATGAGAAGAACCCAAGAGCAGTTTATTTACAAACGTGATAACCAGTAACCCTAACTACAAACGTGAAACATAAAACATGACTATAAACATGACTATAAACATGACTATAAACATGACTATAAACATACACATTCAATACTAGACAAAGACACAATGGAAAACATGAGGCTTAAATACTTGGACATGGGGGAAACATAAACCAATGAACAAACAGAACTGATAACAAGACAATTAAACAATAAACCAATGAAAACATGACACATGAACATGGAGGGAAAACAGAAATCACATGACAAGGGAAACAGGAACTAAACATTTCAAAATAAAAGACATGAATCAACAAAATACACGACATGTTGCTGTTGCACCATTTTTTGGAGAAGCTACTTTAAAACTGTAGCTTGCCAAGCTACAAGCTATTCATAACTTAAAATAGTCAAACAAAAAGTAGCTAGCTACATTTAAGCTATTTTAATAAGAAAATATTTATAAATTCATAATAATCAGATAGAAATTATTATTATTGATTTAATTAAATAATGTCACCTGATAGTTATATATTTAATTAGTGTGACACAAAAAAAAACTTTTAACATATACTGTAAGTTTATATAAATATTAACTAATTAAACTAGAAAACAGTCGAAATATAGTAATAAACATTAGCAATTAACTAAATATTTAGCTTAAAAAAAGACATGACTTCTGCCAAATTCCTTTTTTAGGGTGCGCAGGGACTCAAGTGAATTAATGAATCATTTATGTGAACTAGCTTATTTAAATGAACCATCCGAATGAACCGATTAACTAAAAGGAATTTAAGTTTAATTTATGCTAAATATAAGTGAATTGTTTATTTTAAACAGATCATTTAAATGAACTGTCTGAAAGAACCGATTCACTTAAAAGATTAGAACTTGTGCTACATACGATAAATGTAGCGTTTTGTGAAGCTACACTGCTACTCGTTGGAAAAAGTAGTTAATGGAAATGAAACAATAATGTGAAAATAGCTACGCCTAGTTAAGTTAGTAGCGCCGCTACTTTTCAGTAGTTTCCCCAACACTTATCCATGCTGCTTTTGTAGTCCATTTCAGAGCTACGGTGGAAGCGAAGATTTTTTGCGAATGACAACATCAGCTTTGGCCTATTTGTCTCACAAAGAGTTCAGCATACTTTGAATATAGAGTTGTTTGGATTACTTTTATGGTGTTATTATGGATTCCTATTTGGAACTTGACAGACTATCACTGGAGAGTCAATATTAACTGTATACAAAACAGCTGCATGTCGATTCTCCAAAATTCTCCTGTGTTAAAAAAAAAACAAAAAAAAAAACAATCAACATATACAGGTTTGGAGCAACTCAAGGGTGAGTAAACAGTAATGATAGAATTTTGGATCATTGTCGCTGATACCAAAAGCTCTTCTCTGTATAGTCATGAGGGCAGCAGGATGTATTTCCTCCTGGATTATCCTGGAGCTGAATGGGACTGTGAGGGAAAGAAGTAGAGCTAAATCCCAATAGTCCTCAGGGAGATGAGGAAATGACTAAGCTGTATTCTTATAGTTTAAGAGATCTTTGCCTCATGCTTCCATCTGAGCAAGCAAAGACTGGGCTCTCCAGGGAGCAGCGGACAGCTCCAGAGGCTGTTTAATTAAGAGAAATCATAGTCCAGCAGAGCCGACTAAAGGACTTTACTTAATGCTTTAAAGTTATGGCTACATTCACACAGTCATGTGGTTGCTTGGGATTGACAACCATATTACAGGTTTGGAACAACATGAGGATAAGTAAAGTATGACAGAATTTGTATTATTTAGGTCTATCACTTTACGCACTCAAAACCAGTGTTTCCCAACCACTGTGCCGCGGCACACTAGTGTGCCGTGAAAGATCGTCAGGTGTGCCGTGGAAAATTACCAAATTCCACAAATAAATAATTGCATGAACATTTTTTTTATAATTTCAGGGATCCAAACTCCTCACCTTTTGGAGAAATTCGCCATTTTGAAACCATAATCGGTCACTTTTGTGATTGTGAAGAGCAATGATTAATGTGCAAAAGTGATATTTATACACGTTAAAGGTTTTCACATGACTCGCGTCAGCGCTGCAAAATACATTGAAGTCTATGAAGTGACGCCACTTTACACCAAAGTGTTTTTCACACACACATTTTTGCTTCACCAATAATGTCTTTGAGAGTACTAAGCAACAAGAAATATTTAAAAACTGTCCAAATTTGTGACATCATTTCTTTTAATTAAATATTACCTTATCGTTTACGAATATCAGAGACCCCAGTTATTGAACTCATTTAAATTCACCAAGAAAACACTTAGACCTAAACATAATCGAGTCATTTTATTACTTTCTGCTATCAAAGCAACAGCAAGCTTTTTTTCTCTCTTCCAAATACATGTTTTCAATGTTTATTGTGCACACCTCCCGCTTTTTTACGTGGCAGACTTGTAAAATTGCCCCTCTGTGATGCTTTCTGCAGCTCTTGTCATGTGGAGGGCAATGCGGCGCTTGATGCTGGCGTTGAACAGAGTGTTGATGCCTCGACTCAACTCGTGTGAAATGCGCTTTACAATGACGAAAGAACATTATTGAAACTCAAAATTATTATTATTTGTCTATTATTGTGGTCTTTTCTGATAAAGTTTAAATAGGCTACTGTAGGAAAATGATACCGTAGATCTGCTTTGTGTTTATAATTCTTATACTGAAGTCAGTAGATTTGTAGCCATGCAAGTTTTAATAAAGGTGAAGGTAAGGACATTATTGAACCTCACTATTATTAGACTATTATTGTTGTCTTTTTGGATGAAAAATAATGCTCAGTCTGAATGAAGACTATAGATCTGCTTTGTTCTTTTAATGCTTAAACACTATAAAGTCTCATGGTACATTTTGGTCATGAACGACTCAAAATTATTCACTGACTCACTCATAACACATAAGACGCTTATTTGTCGCCACCTAGTGACATTTCCAGAAGGGGTCACTGAACTAATCAGTTAATAAAATTGAACAAATTTGTGAAACAGAAGCAAGCCTCACCAAAATACTCTTTATTTTGCAGCTAATTCTGCACAGTTGTAAACTTGAATAAACTCGAATCACTAAAATAGCTGGAATTGGTGCTTTTAGCTTATTCTTTAAAAAAAATATCCCCAGAAAAAGTGTTCATGGACCAGTGATTGTCTTACCTTTTTTGCCCCTCATGAGTTTGCATCCCTGTAATTTGTTGTGGCATTGCAAGAACAAATCTACAAATTAGAAAAGATGCAAATCTGTTGTTTTTTCATTACCCATTTAGCGCTCTTGCCACCTGTGACCTCACACAGCATAGCTGTTTTTTTTTGCATAGCCGAATTTCAAACATTACAAGTAAACACGCTACTAAGATGGACAGAAAACATGGATAAGTTCTTGAAAAGGAAAAATATTGATGATGGTTATCCTATGTCGGATAGTGGTGTGCCGTAGAATTTTTTAGTCGTAAAAAGTGTGCCGTGGCAGAAAAAAGGTTGGGAAACACTGCTCTAAACAGGACTGACAACCATATTTTGCTGATGTGTGAACGTCACCTATGATAGGTCCACTGAATTCCATCGCAAGTATTTCAATCATTATGTAACCCTGGGACTCTGCCTTGGACAAAGTGAGATATTTTAAATCACAGCAACAAGAAAAGTGCAACAGACACAAGAATAATGGACACTTAATGTCACAAGATGAGGCTTTGCTCAAATTAATCCAATCTGGGTGATGAACAGTCACACATCCGCACCCATGCACACTTGAACACTCACGTCTGTAGTCTAATACATCTTTATGCTAAGTCACTTTCCCCATTCGCTGAATTTAATCAACAGCAAAGGCTGGCGATATGAGTAAGTCATCATAGCCCTGACCAGCAAAGCCGATTGATAAATCTGCCTCCATTAAGAGTATCTCTCAGCAGCCCCACTTCTAATCTGCCTCTCTGGTATCGCTCATGGTGAATCATGACAGAAACCACCTCTGGAAAACAGAATGATATTACAGTGGGGGGAAAGTGCAAATGGCAGCTGAACGGAAGCCCCCGACTTCAGCCGGCGCCATCAACGGACTAGAACCTAATGATTCATAATTTTTGGGCTTGGATATAGGCACGGAGAGCAGCTCATTGAAATGTCAGAAGCAGGCCAGTAGAGTCCAGGGTGGGCTGTAGTGCCTCTCCAGTTATCCCAGTGAAGTGTTGAGATCAGTGTGCAATGTGAGCCTCATCTATACCTGAAACGGTAGAATCTTTGCCCTAAGAAGAAAATAAATTTACCTTTGTAAAATAGCCTAAATGTACATTTAAATATTGGGTCAAATTAACCTGAAAAAAAGCTGTAAGTATTTTTTAATACCTATTTTCTTTCCCATTATAAATATTGTATATTTTTTGTAAATCTATTTCAGTTACTCACAAGAAACACACAATTAATAGTTAATAATATTTATTGACCAACATGTGTACACATGGGTTGACTAAACAAAAATCTTTCACAGAGAATTATCTATGAATGTTTAAATGCACAATACAGTAAAACTTTAATACATAAAATTCATCTGAGCTGGCATTCATTTCTTTAAAAACTGTCCTGATAACAGTGCACAAGCTTTGTTGCTGAATTTAGTCAATTAATTTAGCAAAAGACAGACAGAAAGATTTCCATATCACACGGGTGTATAACAGTTAATTCTGTGTTGAATTTAAATGGGCTGTGCAACTCATACAATGGTGTTTACCACTGTACATGAGGGTGTGAGTGCAATGCAGATTCATCAGTGTTGTGCTGCTCCTGTGAGAGACTGGTGGTTGTCCCGTTCTGCTCTCGCGCTGTGGCCGATGAATGCGCTGCACGGATTAATCCTGATGGCTAGTCCATCCTTGTATCCCAGTCCAACAGTGGAAGAATAGTGATTTCTTTATTGCTGATATGAAACACATACCTGAGCCTCAGTGAAATGCTGGCAGCTTTCCATGATTTTTTAACAGGAGGACCAACATGAGTAGAATGCATGGAAAACGTCTCGGTTACTGTCGTAACCTCCATTCCCTGATAGAAGGAAGGAGACGTTGTGTCAATGTAGTGAGCCCCAAAAACCTCAGATCTTTGAGAAAAGGCCAATGAGAATTGGCGAGTGGAATTTGCATGCCACTCCCCCGGACATATGGGTATAAAAGGAGCTGGCTCGCAACCACTCATCCAGGTTTTGTTCTGAGGAGCCGAGACAGGGTCCCGGCCATTTCAGGGGGTAGTACAGCGGTGTGGCAGGGGGGACACAACGTCTCGTTCCCTCCATCAGGGAACGGAGGTTACGACAGTAACTGAGACTTTCCCCTTCTGTCACTCACTCGACGTTGTGAACTAGCTGAACCGTGTTACGTGGACTGCCGGTGCAGGTGCAAGCAAGCTGCTGCGTGCGTAGTAGCAGGTGCACCGGTCTGCACGTAGCCTCCCCCAATGCCCCAAAAAACATTGTAAAGTTCCCCAAATCCCTGGGGTGGGGGGGATGTGTCTAGTATGGGCGCCAGCCGTGGCCTTTTCTCTCTATGTTTTCGCTCGACAGAGTATTCAGTTATTTGGCTGGGGCCATCAATATATGCACCGGGGAAGGTGTTCTTTTCCTTTCCAATTCTTTCAGGGGGAAAAGACCCCGCGGAGACCACATCCTGCCTGGATGGGAGGTAACATGTAGCAAGCATGTCATGTGGGCTCAGAGCCGCACATGGTCCTGCCTGAAAGGGGAGGAGCTCTACAAACACAGTGACTGGGACAGAGAGGGCTCTGTCGAAGGGAGACGCAGGTCTGCCGACAGGGAGACTGTACTGCGGAAAATACATCACAGGAGGTTAGCGGAGTAACCGGCACCTGTGGAGCACCTACCTCAGTAAGGCATATCAGCACACGTCGGGGCAAGATGTGTTGTATAGCCTCCGTCTGCTTCTTCAATGCCGAGAACTGCTGGGCGAAGTCCTCGACGGTGTCTCCGAATAGGCCGATCTGGGAGATGGGGGCGTTGAGAAAGTGAACCTTGTCCACATCCCTCATCTCGACCAGATTCAGCCACAGGTGGTGTTCCTGGACCACGAGGGTGGACATCGCATGCCCGAGTGCTCGTGCCGTGACCTTCGTCGCCCGAGGTCAGTCACTGAGCACAGCTCCTGCATCACATCGGGATCAGGACTACCCACGTGCAGTTCGTTTAGTGCCTTGGCCTGGTGTCCTTGCAGGAGGGCCATGGAATGCAGGCCAGAGGCGGCCTTACGAGCGGCGCTGTAGGCTTAGGCCATCAGTGACGACGTCGTCCTACAGGCCTTGGAAGGGAGTGCCGGGCGATCCCACCAGGTGGCTGCGCTTTGCTGGCACAGGTGCACCGCAACCGCCTTATCTACCTGAGGGACCTCCGTATACCCGTGGGCCGCCCCGCCATCGAGGGTAGTGAGAGCAGACGAGCTGGGAGGTCGGTTTTAGGCAGAAAAAGGTGCCCTCCACGACCTCATCAGCTCGTCGTACACTTCCGGGAAGAAAGGGACCGGGGGGGGGGCATGGCTGTGAGTGGCGAATGGACCGCTAGTGGAAGACAGCTTGCTGACACACAACCGCTCGGCTCCGAAGAAAAAATCTGAACGAGTGGTTGCGAGCCAGCTCCTTTTATACCCGTATGTCCGGGGGAGTGGCATGCAAATTCCACTCACCAATTCTCATTGGTCTTTTCTCAAAGATCTGAGGTGTTTGGGGTTCCCAAGGGTGACCCCTAGTGTCACTACATCGACACAACGTCGAGTGAGTGACAGAAGGGGAAACTGAAATATTTTCAGAATCAGAAATCCATAACACGATAAACATGCATTAAAATAGTCGTGTCTTTAGTATCTAAACAGAAATGCGCTTTTATAATTACCTGCGACACAAAAGCATCTAGTCTATCAATATTTCTGGCCTCGCTCGATTTGAATTCCAAAAGGCATCAAAACCTGCAGCATCAGAAATACTCTGATTCAAAATGTGCACTGCACGATAAAGTAAAGCTTGGTCACACTTTAATTTCGAAACAACAAATTTAATGTTACTTATCACATTATCTTAACCTATGATAAAGGATTTCATTCAGCCCTTTGTAAAATGTTCCTGAACTGGCAGCCGGACCTTAGATGAACTTGAAAAGCATTTTTCTGTCGATCCTTGCTGGATGTCCGTTATTTCTGTCTCTTGCCACATCTCTCATTGTGGATAATGCATGTGCTCATGCGTACGTGAATGACATTTTTTTTAGGCTTTTGTATGTGGTAGTTTTTAATTAAATTATTAGAGGACATGTTGTGTAATTTTATCAAAGGAAATTTACTGCTTCTAATTAAAGAAAAATTTTAGTGTTAGCTATTAAGTAAATCTATCTATATTTATTAGGTAAACTGAAGATCTTATGTCCTTGGGTACATTTTTACCAATGTGGAGGAAAAGTAATTAACACCCCCAAAAATCTTTTTTTTTTTCAGTGCATGCAAAACAAAAGAAGAAATTTTCAAATAATTTTTATGCAACTCTTACCATTCAATGGCTGATAACCTCCAAAAAGTACAAAAACGGTAAAAATTTATCATATAAGTCATCTGAAGCCATACATTAAGTTTGTGTGAGGAACTGACTGAAATTTGAGTCAACCTGGTCTCATGACAAGTCGTAATAATAGTACGAGATGGCGAAATTAAGTTGGCTCTTACAAAACTTGCAACTTTTACTCCCATGGAGAAAAATAAACAAACCAACGAACAATGATTTCACAATTTTTCATAAGTTTAGTCCCTTACCCAATCTCTAAACCTAACCATGATTTTAATAGGAAAATAACTTTAGTGTACCACGGAAGAAATAAATATAGGCATTTGGAAAGAGACAAGGGAAGCGTGTTACAGGTTATTGACAAACATCAGTCATTTGTATTGCTTAAATTAATATTATAATGAATAATGAGAAACCAAATTTGTTGTCTGACGTTTCCTTTCTTAAAATTAATTGTTGGATAGAAGGCTAGCTAAAATTTGATGCCTGTTTGTATCGATTTAAAATTTGTTTTGCTAATTGGTTTGTCTCCATGGGAATGAAAGTCTTACCTTTTCATACGAGCCTATATCATACGAGCCAAGTCGTATGATATCTAACGATTTCACCATCTCATACGAATTAGTACGAGTCGTCATGAGACTGTGTTGTCACCTCTGACGAAAACAGCGTCTAGGCTGCTTTCGTATCCAAAATTCAGAAATAGTGCTTTGCATTCCGCTACTGAACACAGGAGAACCAATGCTGACTGAGGCTGTCATTCTGCTTAACATCTCCTTTAATGTTCCACAAAAGAAAGAAAGTCACACAGATTTGGAGCAACATGAGGTTGAGTAAACCGAGTTTAAACTTGGTTTAACCGAGTATGGAGTGCAGCATTTGGGTTGCACAAAGACTACAAAAAACCAAATATCTGCTGAAACTCTGAATTCACATTTGAAATGATGCACTGCATTCCGTTACTAAACGTGAGAACCAATGCTGTTTCGGCATCAATGACGTACAGTAGACCATTTTTTAATCTTGATGTAAACAAAGTATATACGATTTTCATCAAAGTTTAATATTTTCAGTACATAACAACTAAAATGTTGGCCTGTTCCTCACACAAAGTTTTCGTATGGCTTCAGAAGACTTTCGAAAATACAGTAGTGCACAAGTCGTGTGACCTATTTTGATGATGCTTTTAGTTTGTTTTTTGTTCTTTTTGGAGCTTTGTCATTGTATGGTGAAATTTCTACCTTTATGTTCCAAAGAAAAAAATAACCAAGTTTTGTACAACATGAGGGTGAGTAAACTATGACAGAATTCATTTTTGGGTGAACTGTCCCTTTAAGAGTGCATTATTTTCAACATACTTCTTTTAAATGTTTAAGTGGGCCAAGAGGGGGATATGCACTGTACAACCAGGGATTCATGCCCTCTTATTTTTAGCCATGTTAAGCAAACAATTAGAGAAGGATGTGGAAGCCTGTAGCACTCACTATATATACATAATGAGATGAGACTCAACCTGAGCGGATATCCTGAAGTCATGCTTTAATGCTTTAATTAGCATAGCCAAGCAGAGACGTCCAACAAGTTATTGCTCAGTGAAGCAAAAACAGAGAAAATCGAATCATTTACACAGCTACTTATTGGCCATGTTAAGAATAAAGCAAACGTCATGATCTTTTGTGTGACTAAGCACAGATATGGACTTTTGTGTTTGAAACAGTACGACTCTGAAATAACAATTCTAAACAATGAGTCACAATGAAACCAAGAAAAATCACCCGACGCTGATGTGAATATTATAAATTGTGATTATAGTTCAATGACTGCAGACTGAATAATACCAATTGTTTTTTTTTTTCTTGCCCGGAAAAATTCTCCCTCTTCACCCTCATGGAATCAGTGATGATGAATTATGCCGTTGTTCTAAAATTTACACTCTGGTAATGACTCATAATGAGCATAATGTTGGAAAAAGGCATAAAGTATATTGCTGAAAGTTAGCTTTTGGCCTTGGCATCTGCTTAGGCACAGCTGTAGCAGGCCTTTGAAAGTGGTAAGAGTCTCACATCAGTCGAGTCATTATCATTTGGGTCTTGCTGCAGGGGTGTGATGGAGATTTGCAGTATCTACCCCGGGAGGATAACCGTAAAATCCCATTAAGCCACCTATATTTCCTGAGACAAAACACTTTCCTAACTCAATGCTTTACTCTGTTTAGGCTTAGATCCCTTCGCTGTATTCAAAGCAAAGGCTGAAAGACTGCACAAATGTGACACCCTATGTTGCTTATTATGAATTGAGCACAGCAGAACATTTTGCACTAGTTTGACCTTTTAAAGTGCAGAGAATTTGTTAAGAAGCAAATAATAGATTATTAATTAGTGTTGTGCTTTGTAGTGGCTCTCTTAAGTACAATTTTAATTAACTGTATTTGTTTCACTTTAGTGTGAAAGGACCTGCCTCGTCCTAAAAGGCGATTTAAACCTCATTATACAGAAAAGTGTATTTAATTGCATTTCTCTTGGCCTCAAACTTTCAGTTGTGTTGAGGAAAGGTGGGCCAATTACACGGGAGCAAACGCTATGTGTGGTGTAAATATGCTGCTAGTTTCCAGTCTGACTGCAAGATTTACCCCCCACCCCCCCACCCCCCCATTTAACACTTCCAGCCTATCATCAACTCTGCCATTTTATCTTGTGCTGATACTTTTGTGTGTTCATCAGTTTAGAAGGCAAATCCTATAGTGGCATAGATTAAGAGCTGGATCCCATAAAGGCTATAATTATAATTGTAAGGGAGTTGAAAGAACATGAATTTCTTCCCTCTTCAATGGCTCTCAGCGAGATTCAAACATGATCTCATACTCACCACAGTAGAAAACTGCTTTATCTGACACAGGCTTTTAAGAAAACATAGAGAATGAGTTCTGATTTGAAAATGGAATTGAATGTTACCTGTATGACTTCATCTTTAGATAGCAGTGCTGGCCTTGAGATTGGAGAATTTGAGAGATTGCCCAATGTTCAATCAGTGTACTCGAGAAACCTCTTTGATCTGCTGGTAAATTAGAGGTAATTAGATCACTTAGCTGCTTTAGACCCCATCACTTTTTTTCATTTTGAATTTTTTAATCTTGATCAGGAGTTCACTCACTTGAAAGCTCTTAATGGTTTTTCAGTATAGATAAGGACTGCGGGCAGATTTTCTCCTTGTGTATCTTTTATCATACATTTATAACAAAAGGAGGAAGAAAGAAGAAAGAAATGTCATGACGTTAACACTGTTTGATAAGTATTTTCTTAAAATATACAGTACCCCCATTTTCAGCTGTCATCTTATGCCTGTGACAAATTCCCAGAGATTTTTTCCTAAAATAAAATCTCATTGAGTGTGTTTGTGCTTGCTGGTATTACTATAAGCCAGAGGAGAGGAGCTTATCTTACATTTCTTCTCCCTCCGTGTCATTAAAAATGTAAGCAGGGATTAAATAAGGCATGATGGTGTACTTTCTGGGCTTGAGCTGCTGAAAATGCTTTGACTGGGTGAAATGGGAACTGCGGGGTAATATTCACTCCTGCTGTGGGTCAAGCCAGATATCTGAAGGTGCAAGTCGGCGAGGTGAAGCTAAGTCATATTTAAATAACACACAGCTTAGTGACAGACGTAACCTGTCTGAGATGCCCAAGATTTACAATTTGGAACTTTCAGCCTACTGCGAAATACAGTCATTTCAGTGGGAATATGCGCAATCATAAATTTTGCATGATGATCTTCCAGTGAAAAAGAATTTTCCTACGCAAATAATACTGTGACCGTCCCGACTTTTTGGGAGCATTTTGCAATAATTTGATTTTAAATTAGTGTATATTTAAAAAAAAACAAAAAAAAAAAACAGTTAAATTAAAAAAATAAAACATCAAATTATGATGTGATATTATGCTTTCAATTTTGCACATGTTTTGGAATTGGGGTTGTACAAGCTCAAATCCAGACATGAAAAATGGAATCAATCTGTTCCTCTTTTTATGATTAACAAGCTTTTGGTGTCAAGTGCACTAGTTGGGACCCTCATTTCTCACTGATAGAAGTTTCCTTGATGCTCATGGATGTTTAAGCAGCCCCTACAGATTCTGATAGACATCAGGAGGCATCTTGTGTATGCAGAGAGTGGACGGCACAAGGTCAGAGGTGCAGTGATGAGGGGAGATGTGGCGTCCCTGTGTGTCAAGTGCAAATGAAGAGGAGCTCAGAATAAAATGTTCTCTTTCAAAGACTGCTTAGTTTGTTTCAGGATATCAGGGCAGGGTAGTGACCAATGGGTCAAGAGTATTGATCTTGCTTGAAGTTTTAGGAAATGCTTTAGAATATAAATGTATAAATATTCTCCAAAAGAAGTCTATAATTTCTAATCAATATAATTTTCCCTCTCCAAATGTGTAAAATGACTAGGTCACTGTTTTAGAGATGATTGTAGAGGGCTTTTGTGTCAAATAGTCTCTTTCTGAAAAAGAAAGCTAACGTAAACCTTTACCAATTAATAAATCTTAACATAAGATCACAGAACAATTTTGACTAATTAATTTAATCAACCTTTGGATCTCTTTGATTTAAAAATTATTTGTTTGTGGCATCTATCTTGTGTTGCAAAAAGCCCTTAGTGCAGATATAACATCCTGGTTACTTGCGTAACCTCTGTTCCCTGATGGAGGGAACAAGACGTTGTGTCGATGTAGTGATATTAGGGGTCACTCTTGGGAGCCCGAGACACCTCTGGTCTTTGATAAAAGGCCAATGAAAATTAGCGATTGATATTTGCATGCCACTCCCCCAGACAAACGGGTATAAAAGGAGCTGGTGTGCAACCACTCATTCAGGTTTTATGCTGAGGAGCCGAGACAAGGTCCGGCCATTTCAGCGGGTAGTTCAGCGTTGTGGCAGGAGGGACACAACGTCTCGTTCCCCATCAGGGAACGGAGGTTACACAAGTAACCGGGACATTCCCTATCTGTCACTCACTCGATGTTGTGTCGATGTAGTGACACTAGGGGTCCCTATACAAAACGCCGCAACAGGCTGAACTCTGTTACGTGAATTGGCGGTGTGTGACGGGCAGACAACTGTGTGCCTCATAGCCAGCGCACCAGGCCAACATGTAACCTCCCCCAACACTGTTATGAGTTTCGAACGGCCCTTTGGGACAAGTCGACTACCCAAAAGATAGAGACAGGCTAACCCAGTCGTGGCCTCTTTTCCCCTTCGTTTTTTCCACTCCCTAAAAAAAATGGGGATTATCCGACTGGGCCAACCAGGTCTAGTCAGGGGGTGTCCCTCCCAAGGGGAGGACACCGCGGAGACCACACCTCGGTGTGGGGGGGTATTTAAGTGGAAATACATCACACGGTCTTGCCGAGCTATGTCGGAAGTATGTCATGTGGAGAAGTCTCATGGTAGGTCCTACCCCATGGGGGAGGAGTTACTACAAACATGGAGACTGGGGCAGAGGGTTCTCTACCCAAGGAAGATGCAGTTTGCCAACAGGGAAACAAATTAGCGGAAGATATACATCGCATGGGGTTACCTACGGGGAACTGCCACATGCGGAGCACCTACCCCAATACAGGGCTTTAGATAGCAAGTGTACTGGGCCGGCAGCGAGTCTCTCCAAAAACTCGACTGCCACAGGGCTCGGAGGAAGTCAACCAGGGAACACAGTTTGTGAACACTTATAGGAGTTAATGGCGCATGTCTTCAGCTCAGGGGAGGCGAAAGGCGCTATGTGCAAGCAATACACCCAGCCAGCTGTCCCGGACTTACCTGCTTGTATTGTGTGCCACTACACGGGACGAAACCGGTTCCACCCGTAGGTTGTAGAACCTCGCAAAGGTGTTGGGTGTTGCCCAGCCCGCTGCTCTGCAAGGTGGGCACGTCCTGGGCATGAAATGCCATAGTGATGTCGTCAATGAGCCAGTGGGTGATCCTCTGCTTGGAGACAGTGCTTCCTTTCTGCTGTGCGCCAAAGCAGACGAAGAGCTGCTCAGAGATTCTAAAGTTCTGCGTGCGATCCAAATAGATGCGTAAAGCACGCACCGTACACAGCAACGTCAGGGCTGGGTCTGCCTCCTCCTGGGGCAGCGCTCGCAGGTTCACCACCTGGTCCCTAAAAGGGGTTGTGGGAATCTTGGGCACATAGCCCGGTCGGGGTCTCAGGTTCACTTGAGAGTAGCCCGGATGAATTCCAGGCACGTTTCGCTGACAGAGAATGCTTGCAGGTCTCCTACCCTCTTGATGGAAGTGAGCGCAGTCAGGAGGGCAATCTTCAAGGAGAGTGCCTTAAGCTCAGCTAACTGCAAAGGCTCAAAGGGGGCTCTCTGTAGACCGTGAAGAACTACAGAGAGGGTCCCATGAGGGAATGAGGCGCGGTCTGGAGGGGTTCAGCCTCCTGGCACCTCTCAGGAACCTGATGATCAGGTCGTGCTTCCCTAAGGACTTACCGTCCACTGTGTCATGGATGTGCACCCATCTCGACCAGGTTGAGCCAAAGGTGCCGCTCCTGGACCACTAAGGTGGACATCGCCTGCCCGAGAGACCGCGTCGTGACCTTCGTCACCCGGAGAGCAGTTGGTTGCCGAGCTCAGTTCCTGCATCAAATCTGTGGCGGAACTACCCTCGTGCAGTTCTTTTAGTGCCTTGGCTTGCTGGACCTGCAGGAGAGCCATGGCGTGCAGGGCAGAGGCGGCTTGTCCAGCAGCACTCGTTGCCATGGTCATGTTCTCGCAGTGAGTACATGATCCATCCACAAATGCTGTCTCCGCATGGGTCACGCCTAGACACGAAAGACAGCGATTGTGACTGTCTGAAGTTGAGAGGTAACAACCGCAACCAGGAATAACACACAAACGGAAAAGCATCTTTAAAAAGATGCGTCTTTAAAAAGATGTTCTGTGTGTGCCGCTCTTTTAGAGAAATATACTCATTTAGAAAAATATACTCTTTTTTTTCTGCCGAAGCGCCCAGGGGCGTTCTCTGCAGTGCACCAGTGCAGAAGAGGGAGAAGCCGCTGAAATGCACCATCAGATCCAGCAGAGGTGAATGAACAGTCAGCTCAGTAAACATCAACTGTTCGGCTCCGAAGAGAAAATCTGAATGAGTTGCACGCCAGCTCCTATTATACCCGTATGTCCGGTGGCTTGCAAATACCACTCGCCAATTTTCATTGGCCTTTTATCAAAGACCAGAGGTGTCTCGGGCTCCCAAGAGTGACCCCTAGTGTCACTACATCGACACAACGTCGAGTGAGTGACAGATAGGGAATGGCTGTGATTCTCAAACAAAGGGGGAGGAAGAGAGCGTGAGGTTGAGAAGGAATGCAGAAGGCTCACTATCTCACAAGCAGATTAGCACACTGTCATCGATCACTGTGTGACTTCATACATTATCTCAGCCAGCATCACTGATCCCACTCACAAACTTCACCGGATATGATTTGCGTTACAATGGTGATACTATGACAGCACCATAGACACCCTAGCACTGCCTTCCTCTCATAGAGGATTATTATGTTTGGTGGAAGAGTGGTAAAAAGATTTCATTGGAGTAAAATAAATGTCATTTTAAATTCTAATATGTCATTATACTGTAGGAATGGATTGAATTTTGAACTATTGTGAACCAAAATAAATAATGAACCATACTGAAGGAAAAATTTGATATTTCAAAATTTGCAACATTGTTTTCTGTCCATGTGATCATAAACAAAATGACCTGTCAAACATCAAAATCTCCCTGTTGCTTTAAATCTACACTATTTACATGTTTTGCATAATGTCCTTGGCTTAATGTGATTAAAGTGCTTGAAAAGAGCTTTTAGAAATATAAGCCTGGAAAATCAGAACGGTACATTTCTTCAATCTAATGTGTGTCCATCAAAGATGATATCCACGCACTCCACTTTAACTGAATAATGTGTCTTTTAAAATCATTTGTATTCTTTACAGTCAGGTTTTAATAAAAAAAGAAACATTAATCACACATAGCACGGATGCGGTAAAGAAACCACGAAACTCCTCTCTCGTTAATGCATTAATGTGCGTTCATACAAAACACTTCTGGGATGCTCATTGAACTGCTGCCATTATTAAAGAGACAGTAGCATTTTAGCGCCTGTTATACAAATGGATGTATTGTAAACTCAGTGTAAATACTTCAAAATTTTACACATTATTTCAATCAGTGACAGCTTATATCATTATTATGTATGCAATTTTATCAAATAAAATAAACAGAATTTAAAAAAAATGTAAAAGCTACAATGTGATTATAATAATGATAACAAACATTATATACTGTATACTGTATATATATATATATATACATATATATATATATATATATATATGCTTGGAATAGAAAGTAGTACAGCTGTCCCTTTCATGTTATAGAGGAGTTTTGATTGCGACTTGCATATTTTTCAGGACATGTTCTGTTCAGTTCTATTGCTTGTACTGCACCTGATCAGCCCGAATGAAGCAAACTGTTTTTGAAGGTTCATTTTTTTTAGATCTTTTATTATAGAGAACGTATACAAGAAACTCTAATTATTTGAACTTGGAGCATTTCTATGGTGTATTAGAGAACTTTATTCTGATGAGAATACTGTATATAATGTGCATTTTGCTCAAACATTTTTTTTTTAAATAAATTTCTGCCATACTTTATCATTTAAATGTTTTATATTAAATCAAGATTATATTGAACTGTGAACCTCATATTGTACATTGAACCAGACCATGAGATAACCTTATCGTCCTACCCCATCAGCATTTTTATTGTGCATAATCTATGATGCTGTTATTACCATACCTATTTTTTTTTTTCTGAGATCAGCAAAGTCTGTCAGGAGTTCAGAAATGGACTTTTAAAACATAAAATTTTCTGAAACTTTCTTGACATTGTTGAACTCAAATCACAAAAAGGCAAGAGGGTGTCAGAAACAAAATAATTACTTTATTGGGGCCTGCTTGAAGACATGTCTTTATAGAATTCTGTACAGCAAGAATAAACAGCCTCAGGTCAGCCTCCTTCCCTTTTAATCGTAAATGAAAAAAAATATTTTTTCAGACATTTCTCACTGAATGACTCAGAAACAATATTTAGCTAACTGAGAAACAACCTATTGGAAGTAAGGTCCAATGATTAGTGCTCACAATTTCAGCATTTCCAACATATTAGACATTGTGCAGTTTTGTAGAACAAGTGAGCATATGAGCTCCTTACAGGGTTAATTTACCCAAAAATGAAAACTCTGACCCTCATTTTGTTCCAAACCTGTATGACTTCTTTCAGCTCAATTTAGCAATTCTAACCAAAATGTCTGAAAACCAGATCGAAGAGCAGAAGCCATTTGGAACAAATCAGAATGCATTTGGCCTGTAATGCGGCAAACATTTGTGGCTCTATACATTATTTACAGAAGGTTTACACTCTGGCAAAGCTAATTCTACACACTTACGAACTGCCACGTGCTGCTCAGGCTTCTTCAACTGCCTAGCCTCTCAGGCCTGGTCAAGTGTTGTAAAACCCACTACAGGCAGGGAAAAAGGATCATAGTATTTGCGTCAGTGAATCTGTCAATTTGTGGTTGGAAGCAGCCAGGTGCTCAGCCTCAAGGCTTTCTGTAGAACATGTCAGAGGATCTTAACAAAGATGAATTGACCTTGGTATGCTGGTTCAGCTCAGGTAAACAGGGGAATTTGCACTGTACAGATTTACCCCTCCGTTTTAAATAAGACATCCCACAGGATCATTTGAATCTGTCACTGTAAGTAATGACGTTCTAGGGCGAGCTGGGCCATAAATCACTGTAATGTCTCCATTCCCACCTTAGGGACAACACCCTGGTGGGGGAACAGTATCACCAAATGTATTCCTCGTATTTTGACGTTTATCTTTGATGGACTCTGGAGACAAGGACGTTGAGGGCCAAAGTGCCATTTTAGTGGAAATGAAGAAGTGGAAAGGACAGAAAGATCTGGATTAGGTCTTCAAAATTTTTCAGGCCAAGGACCCCTTGGTGAATAGATTGTTACATTTTGTATAAAATTAAGGGTTGCATTCTACGTCTGGCCCGTTATAACATGCATATTGTACAATATTAATGTATTTATGCTTAATGCTTACATTGCAAAGTAATTAAATAATCATTATTGATATACAGAGTCTTATACTTGTATATTACATATTGATTGTAAAGGGAGGGACAAAAGTAAAATTACATTTTAATGTTGGAGGGACAATGAAACATTTAGCTGAATTTGAACTTCTTATAGGAATAGTTCACCCAAAAAGAAAATTCTGTCATAATTTACTCAACAATGCACTGAAAAATGACTTAAATTACGAGTTGTTTCTCACCAAAACCCTATTGTATGCCTTCTGAAGACTTAGAATATGATGAATGAGCTGAATGGACTACTTTTGTTGATACTTTTAGGTGCTTTTTAACTTTGAAGTGAGGCACTATCCACTTTATGAGACTTTATAACATACAGAACTGTATGTCCACTAACATTGAAGGGATAGTTCACCCCAAAATGAAAATGTTTACGTACATCATTTACCCTCATGTCATTCCAAACCCATGTGACTTTCTTTTATGGAATACAAAAGAAAATGTTAAGCAGAATGTTAGCTCATTCACCAATCACTTTCATTGTATGGAAAAAAAAAAAGTTGCATTAAAAGTGAATGGTGACTCAGGGAAACATTTTGCCTAACTTCTCTTTTTGTGTTCCACAGAAGAAAGTAAGTCATATGGGTTTGGAAAAACATGAGGGTGAGTAAATGATAAAATGTTCATGTTTGGGGGAACCATCCCTTTAACAGGGAGATGGCTGAGGAAAGAAACACATTTTCCTTGCTCACTGAATTTAATGGTCTCCGCTAAGCTTGTAATGACTTGAGTTTTGCAGTGATGTGAAGTGGAGAAATGATAGTGCAACTACATATTAATTAATTTCGTTCTTTGCAACGGTTTCTTACCTCTAGACCCACACAGCTGTCTCTGAGACTTTACCGGGGTGTTGGTTAATATGAGAGATAACTGCTTCAAGCCAAGGAGGGTGAATCTATTTACAAATCTGAGAGAAGAAATTAAAATCCTTGGAGGGGCAAAATGGCCAGAGAAGGTTAAGCACCGGTCTTATCCTCACAAATTCTGTTCTGATCCCGAGGTAAACAAACAGAGAAGGAAGAGACATTGTTCTGTATAAAACAACAATTCAGCAAATACTAGGGCAGACTGCAAGGATATCAGAGTCACTAAATCACAAATAAATGGAAAAATAAAATGACAATAAAAGGTCAAAGTAGATTTTCATTTGTTTATAATCTTGCTTTTGTTACAAACCCTTTAGATTATGCTGGCGCTATTCATCATTATATGTCATTACACATAGTATGTCAGTTTTTATGCAAAATGTAATTATTACCATTTTCAATCATTATCAGCTCATAGTTTTTTTTGTAAATTAGTTTTGGAGGCTGTGAAGAGGTCTGTTGGGTGGGAAAGGAGGAAATGGGAAACTTGGGATTTCAACTCAATGGTAAGACTTTAATTTATCAAACTCAAAAATGGCTTTTCAGCATAACATCTAATTGATCACACAACAGGGTAGCTTTTCAGCATTCACAGCTCAACGGAGTCTTTTTATGTCTGGTAGCTCTCTTCCCTCGTCTCTGGCGTGGTCCCTTTTTATCATTCTCCCCAGTGCTTATTGCAATCAGAAACAGGTGTTACACATTATAGCACTCAGGTGTGTGCACCCTTACCGCATTCTCTCTCTCCGGACGAATGCTCGACCACACCCCTGCCGCCACAGAGGCCCTCACACAATACACTTTGAGTCAGTTCAAAATACCAGAGGCTCCAGGAAAAAAAATTGTAAGTGGAAGCGGGGTAAAGATTGTGCTCCATTTCTGCTTTTGCTTTACATACTCTTATTTCACTCAGGAAATTATCATTATATCGCGATTGTGTTGATGGTGGTATTGCACGAGTATGTCTTCCGTTGACGGGGGGTGTGTACGTGAGCTTCATCCCAGTGCGTTTTGTTAAGGTTAGGGTTAGAGCCATGATGATACAATTCAATCCTTTGCTTCATTTGAGTTTGGCGAAGCCCACCCAACACCCCATAGATCCGGCCCTGTGAGGGTTAATTATTTCCTGCCTCCTTGACAGGGACTGTTTTATATAAGTCCATACTCGAGCTGTTCTGGACAGTCAGAGATTATTATGAACCCCACTTTACAGTCTAAAGACATATCAGGCTCATAGGGGGGAATATGCTTTTTCAGTTGTACATCAGGTTGAATCCAGCAAAATGCTTAGTAGGAAATTGCAGTTGTAATGTTTGTTCTTTTAAAGGAGTAGTTTGAAGTGAAAATTCTGTCATAATTTACTCACCATCATGACATCCAAACCTGTATTATTTTTTTTTAGTGAAAATCTTTACGTCCATTGGGCTTTCATGAGAGCCATGTGAGAAGCTTGTTCACACTAGCTTGAATGATAACATGAAAACTTGTTTTTATCAATTTTCACTTAAAAATTATTTAAGTAAATTTGTGATTAAATTAAATTACTTACATTTTTGTTTTCTCACCAAAACCTATTGCATGCCTTCAAAAAGACTTTCAATATGATGTACGATCCGCACCGCATGGAATACTTTCATGACTCTTTAGGTTGTTTTTTTTTTTTTTTTTACTTTAAAGTGAGTCATTATCTACTGCCATTGTATTGCAAAGACAAACCAGGATATTTGTTTTATTTTCCTTTTGTGTTCCATGTAAGAAAGAAAGTACATACATTTGGAACCACAGGAGTATGAGTAAATTATGACAGAATTTTCATTTTTGGGTGAGCTATTCCTTTAAGATGCTGAATTTCGAAGGAAGTCCTCTTATGATATTTTCTCTCTAAAATGTTGAAAAGTTTAATTGGCTGAAATAATAATGTAAACATTTATTTCCATTCAAATCTCCCATAGTACACAAACTTGCTCATAGTCCTGCAAACAGTCTTTTCTCGTATCATTGTTACTTGTTTGCTTCCAGACTGACTCAGCATGTCAGGGTTGTTTTCATCAGGAACCTTGAAAATCCAATACGTTTGTTATCAAATCACATCACTCAAGGGCATCTTCCGGTCAGTATATCTTGCGATTCGATCAGCTTATCGGTTTCATTTACTTCAAGCCTAACACATCTGGAGTTCCTTGGGCTCCACATTTGATTTTTTAGACTGTCTCACCCCATACAAGACTTATGTTTTACTGGTTTCATCTCACACTTGAAATGTCACTGCCCATTGTAAACGGGTTGTTTCCTGCACATTAAAGGCATGTATTTTTTTTTTAAAGGTAAATATTTTCTACTATTCCACCTTAATATGCAGAAACATGTATTCTGTAAACCATTCGTAGGTTGAAAATGACGTAAAATGTTCATGTTTTGTTGAACTATCCCTTTAACGGAGATAGCTGAGGAATGAAACACATTTTCCTTGTTAACTGAATTTTAATGCTGTCCCCACTAAGTTTGCAGTGACTTGAGTTTTGTGAGCTTAGGTTGATAATGGTGAAAAATTCTAAACACTGCTGCGCCATCAAAACATTGCTCTGTTAGTTTGAGCAAACCTTGACACAACAATGTCCCAACCAGTGGCATGTATGTATGACCACTGGCACCCAGGTTATAAAACAATCATAATTTTTGTGGTTCCGTTTTATTACGCTAGCTACGCAGAAATTACACTTTCCAAGTATGGAGAAGATTTTCCAAAAAGTATCAGTATATTCATATACATATAGAATTACCTAAAAAAAAAAATAAAAAAAAAAATAAAAATTACATTCATGAAACATTGATTTAGTTATGTGCTTGGCTAGCAGTTTGTGGTGAACAACAGACTTGTACTCTGCAAACATTATTTAATAAATATTAAACTATTGATTAAAAATGGGAAAGTATAAGAAACGTGGATTATATGTTGTTTTCATTACTCATGTTGCAATATTTTAAATCCACTCTATTATACTCTAATCTACAGCTTTAGCTAAAGTGCCAAATCCAACTTGCAGCTAAGGTCCCTATGGCTTGCGCTTATGTGCAAATAAACATTTGTTTATATGAGAGAGGCATATGCAATTCAGATTGATTACACAGACATAAGAAAAACTTCCAGCCCCAAAATGATGTCGCATTTCTCCTCCGATCCTTTTTCAAAAGGCTTGCATCAAAGTTGGGTGGAAGAACAGGTGCTCGTACCCATGCATTTCTCATACATGTGTGTTAAAGTGAGGTGGGTAGAGTAGCCAAAAACTGTACTCAAGTAAAAGTACAATTACTTTAAAAAATAATTACTCAAGTAGAAGTACTAACATAAATAATTACTTGAGTAAGAGTAAGAAAGTATCCAATTAAAAGAGTACTTAAGTAGTGAGTAACTTGTTACTTTCACAAATGACATAATGGACATTAACTCCCATATATTCCATTACATAATACACATTTAACATGTATTACAGAATTATTATTATTATTATTATTATTATTAATAATGGAAATTATGTCATCATTCACCATCATGTTGTTCCAAACCCGTATGACTTTCTTTCTTCCATGCAACACAATAAGAAGATATTTGACAGAATGTTTGCCTGAGTCACTATTTATTTCAGTGAATGTGTTTTTTTTTCTCTATATTTTGAAAGTGAATGGTGACCAAGACTGTCAGTCCCTAACATTCTGTCTAACATCTTTTGTGTTCCACAGAATACAGAAGGTCACATGGGTTTGGAACAACATGAGGGTTGGGAAATTATGAATATTAAATTATGGCCGAGCTATCATTTTAAAGGGATAGATCACCCAAAAATTTAAATTACTCATCCTCATGCCATCCCAGATGTGTATGACTTTCTTTCTTCTGCAGAACACATATTAAGATACAGCTCTGTAGGTCCATACAATGCAAGTGAATGGGTGCCAAAATTGTAATGCTCCAAAAAGCATATAAAGGCAGCATAAAAGTAATCCATAAGACTCCAGTGTTTAAATAAATATCTTCAGAAGTGATATGATGTGGGTGAGAAACAGATCAATATTTGTTATTTTTTGCTAGACATTTATCCACACATTCTCATATCACATCACTTCTGAAGATATTGATTTAACCACTGGAGTCTTATGGATTACTTTTATGCTGACTTATTTGTTTATTTTTTTAGCTTTAAAATGTTGTCACCCATTCACTTGAATTTTATGGACCAAAAGAGCTGAGAAATTCTTCAAAAAATCTTAATTTGTGTTCAGTAGATGAAAGAAAGTCATACACATATGTGATGGCATGAGGGTGAGTAAATGATGAGAGAATTTTCATTTTTGGCTGAACTAATCGCTTTAAGGGCACTTGTCAGAACCGGATGAATTTGTCAATAAGAAGAGAGGTTTGGAAACCTTATTACAGTGAAAATGTGAAAATGTCCCACAGGGACATTATATATAATACTGAAATATAAACCAAAGCAAGATCACGTTTTATTAATGCCAACTTTCGCTATTTCTCAGCTTTTAAAGTCCTGCGTGGATTCTTATTTCAGTGTAGTTACAGTTTTTAGTGTCAAAAGAATTTAAATCATTAGTTCTGTACCGCAGTACCGCCGCTCTCTATATGCAGAGTACGCAGCCTGCATAGGGCACCAACCCCAGTCGCGGATCACTCGCTGTGTCTGAAACCGCCCCCATCCACTATATTGTGCACTATTTTGTGTGTCCGCCATTTTGTAGGAGTGTCTGAATTCTGAGTGAGCCACTCATTCCCTACTTTTGTTTACTCATTCTTACCCACAATGCACTCTAATTTTGGGTGTACATTCGATATACACTCGACGACGGTTAATTGCCCAAAATCCACTGCGGGGAAGGCTTACAAGCTGGGAGTTTACTGCTTCCTTCACTCCTGCAATGTTTTATTTCATGCTGAATGTATTTAATTACTTTTTGACAAATCATTACTTGATTAATATAACATATAGAGAGGAAAACATACAGATACATTTTAAAATATACTCTTTATTTATATTTATACAGAATTTTGCCATTAAGCAGAAGAATTCTTTATTTACTAAATAATTCACTGAGGTGATATTATTTTAACTCAGGAGAATGCACACAGTGGAAATGATAATTCTGTGGATGATTGGAATATTCGGTTATAACCTGTAGGTTATGATAATTTGGTCAGAAATGCTACCCAGCTTGTATTGGAGTTTAAAGATACTAAAGTATAACAAATAAATACAATAATGTACATCTGATAAAATGTGATTACACTTTATATTAACATGTATATTAAAAATGACAAACAAAATGAAGATTTATTGTATTCATATATTATTTAATAAGAATAACAAGGCCCAAGTATATTAAAAGTTCATATGTGACGTTGTTTCTGTGACAGCCCCAGAGCTCCGATGCTCGGTGTGTACGTCAGCGTCCAAATTCACTCACTCATTTTGTTCACTCACTGCTGTTGGGCCTTATGTGCTCAGATAGGAGACAAAGGCAGGCCTACACACAGTCATAAAGCCTGACTGAGGCCTGTAGGAACACTGAAAGCCTGATAACACAGAATCAGCCGGCAAAATCAAACAAAGGGAGTCCAAACAGACTACAGATCCCATCAAGCCTTGCTCACTTTACACCTAGGTGTGAAATTCTGAAGGATCGAACTCTCAACTCCTATTGGATGAAACGCAGGACAGAACGTGTCCCTCAACCATGATGTCATCGAGAGTATATAACCCCAGAGATTCCTCCAAAGCCTTGCTTCCAGCGACAGTATTCGCCGTGTCTAGTTGCAGCCCTGCTGCTCACAGGTATAGCCTCGCTGCTCAAGGAAGTAACGTACGTACCTGAACTTTGGCCATACAATCTTCATCTTGCTGGACGAGCTGAGATTCTCTGGGTTCCACCGAGCACGCTAACGGATCTGAAGGAGACCGCTGAACAATCCGCGTCTCACACTTTTGCCTGCAGAAGTGAAGAAAGAAGATTTCTCTTCCTTCTTCAACCGAGCCTACTTCGCTGATTTCTCCGCAAACCTGGTGAGAATCAGCCGCCGTACCGCCCGCCGACAGAGCGAGGAAACGGCCTCCCGTCATCACCTGAGCTTCGAGGAACCGAGTCTTGGTCAAACGACGGACGAACACACATTCTACCCACGTCCTCATGTGACTCAATTAAGAGATGGGCAGAGATAGATTATTATAGTGTGTTATTCTTGTGTATCAATGTTATTGCTTGTACAGTTTACGAACCACCGAGTCCGCTCATTGCTGCTAATAATACTCAAGGTATTATTGTAACTTACTGTTACTACGAATGAGATTTTCTGTGTTGTCGTCCAACCACGTTGGGCTGTTTGTGCATTTCCGCCATCGTGGGTGAGACCGGCACACTGAGTTTATCCATTAAAGAACCAACGACCGTGGCAGATGGATTATGAGCCCGCCATTTTGTGCCCTCCTTCTCTCCTTACACTCACTCACACACACACACACACACACACACACACACACACACACACACACACACACACACACACACACCAACCCTCCTCTCATGTATTATAGGTTTATCTGTTACCATATCTAATCATGTTACTCTTTAGCTTGTAGTTGGAAGTCAGAAGTTTATCGACTGCATTGTATTGAGTATTAATTGATATTACTGCATCAATAAACTTTGTTATACTTTAAAGGGAAGTGTTTTGGTATTGTTCTGCATGCACCTGTTCCAAGGGCTGGAAGGGGATGTCAGTGCTCGGATTCAAGACTTCATTGTTTTCCTTTTGAATGTCGATGTTCTCCGGACGTCGACATTCCTAAGAGAACAATCTTATATTGAGACTGCTATACTGTCTGGTTATTAGTCCTTGATTCCAGGGTGGTGCCCCGGCAATATTAATCCTTATTAATATTCTATTGATTTTGATAATTGATAGTTATCTTTGATGATTGTTGATTTGAAGGATTAATAAGCTAATGTTGATTCTAATCAATGTTCTATTGATTTTAATAATTAATAGTTGTCTTTGATAATAATCAATGTTATATTGATTTTAATAATTATTGCTAATAACCAAATCTGCTCCTGAACGAAGCTCCAACACTGACATTCACTATATAGGAAATAGTGAATGAGTGAACGATACAGCCACTCTCTTTACCATACGCCTCGCGCCCGTACATCTCACGAGCGCCTCGCACCCCTCATTTTACATGCGCTGAAATGCTGTCTGTCCGCGCTCCAGTTGTCACTCACGCGAACGGCAGAGCAAAAGGCATTTACACTTAACTTTGATGTTTACATGGATTTATACAGTTAATCAGCCTGATGTAGCTGCGATAGTTTCCAGTAAATGTGGAAATACTGCTCATGACATGCGGGACATAGTGCACTGATATATTGCTGCACTGATTTAAAAATGTACACTTAAAAACTGATGTCATAAGAATCACCCTGAAAATGACCATCACATTACACAGAAAAGCCTGCGTTAGCATTAGAGCCACAACTTACCTCGATGTGCTGCCTTAAATTGAAGGTGAGATTTTAATCTTGAAACATCAGCTTGTCTTGGTGTTAAATGAAGGCACTGCATGACGAAACGAATCTTTTTTCACTGTCCGGAGCAAAGAAAGTGTTTCACTTTGAAGAGCTTGATGCTACAGCAGTGGTAGACTCAGCATGAGTGACAGTCTGTGACATCATGCACAGCTGTGTGAACTTCCACTGTCTTAAAAGTCCCATTCAGTAATCTCTCAATAATTACACATTAACTAAAATTAAACCCAGTAATGTAACGACAGGAACGCCGCCCATTGTAAAGTAAAAAAATTTCATTCGAAATTTACTTGAGTGAGAGTAAAAAGTACCCACTTTTAAACCTACTCTAAAAGTAACATTTTTTCCAAAAAATTACTCAAGTAAATGTAACTGTAAATGTAGCATGTTACTACCCACCTCTGCTTGAAGATGGCACTGCTTTGAACAGCGTGCCAGACACAATGAAGAACATACCCTCTGCTGCAGATGAGACAAGACACCTCCTGGCTGGCTCAATTGTGCTCTTGGCCTTTACACTTCTTTGCATGTCTAGACTCCAAGCATCACAAATGATGGTAATTGTGCTTGAATCCACAATATAAGATGATTTATGGGGGAGTTAAATACACATCAGATCCTCTGCTTTTCCACGACTTAGGGAATGTTTATTATAATGTGAGCATAATGCTTACATTCTTCGGATGGACTGTGTCCTTGTGCTTTGTTTGAATACAAACCCTGATAATGTTTTATTTGACTCAAACCAGCATTCAGGAAACTTATGAAATCTCTCTCTCTTTTTCCTGTGCTTACTCTCTGTAACAACTGCCTGTGGACAAAACTCAGCAGGTGGGTGCATTTTTACCTTCATTACAAATTCTTTTAAATTGCAACTTTCACACATCCTCCTGGTAGAACTTTCAATGTACGCTTTTTTCATTATGTGAATGTCAGAATGTCAAACTGCCCTATAATATCAACATCTACATGCTACATTTTCCACATTTATCCTGCTGTTTGTACTTACTGTAGGCCATCCACATAGAAGCGAGACTCAAGTATGCTGTATATTATGTCACATCAAGGGCAAAACTAATCAAATGGTTGCCATAGGGCCCTGAATCTCAGCATTTCTGTGCCTATGCTTTTCTGAAGAATCTCTTTTCACCCCCCTCTATAAAATTACTTCCCTTAAACCACAAATCATTGGCTCACCTTGGGCTGGCAGCTCACGGCTAGCGCTGACAGCTGAAGACAGCACAAGAAGTGCTACAACAATTTAATCTCCTAACTCAAAACTAAATTCCAGCCCGGAACACATAATCAACATGCTAGCGGATGAGCTCTCTGTGAAAAGGAAGCTTTACACCGGCACGTCTGGATGGCTCACAGAAAATGTTTCTGTCCTTGACAATCTGTCTTTCTATTCGACTTTGTCCTTTTTCCATTAAAATTTCATGAATAAAACTGCTGGTCATACAAATGCCAAGTTTTCTGAGACACAGTGAGAATAAAAGTCTTAAATTCGGCTGCAAAATGCACACAAGATCGGTTTATTGTGCTATGCGTCTCATGAGCATACTTTGGGAGGGTGATTTTGAAGGGTTATATATAAAAATTGAGGAGAGAGAAGATTGAGGCTTGTGGCGCTGTGCCAAGGCTATGCACCTGTATGCAACCAAACTGCAAAGTGGCATCTGCCTGTCAGGCCTCAGAAATAACATGTTTATTGAATAAAAGCTAAAACTAGAGAGGGGGCAGAGGTGGTTAATTATGAATCTGAGCTAATTAAAGCGACTAAATGGATTTGTAACTATGTTTGCTTTCTTGAGCCAAACCTTGGTATCACAGCATGTTAATTTAGCTAATTAGCTGTTGTTTTGTTTATTAATATTGCATAGTCAAAACAAGGCCTGAATATGGCCAAAACTCCACCCATAAGAGCTTGTGTTTTTTACTCTTGTGGTCTAATGCACAGGAAAGTTTTAGAACAGAGCATAAGTGGTACGGTTTTGTATTTGAGCAATAGATTTTCATCATGAAATTTGTATCATTAACATCCAATAAACAACACACTGTGAAGATGATAGTTTATGATTTAGCATTATCTTCACAGTATGTTGTTTATTAGCTGTTAATGATTTGAAGTTATGAAAATAGAACTTCACCATTTAAAAAGATAATTACAGTAATGAGCGTTTTATTTCAGATTATCAGTGTCATCAACTCATTTGGTGTTCAGCTCAACATTTAGGACTGATAATCTACTGGAGGTCATTGTGTAAATCTTGCAGAGAACAATAGGCATAGTTTATTGTATTTTATTGTTACTGCATACAATCTGTGTAAAGTGTGTGTGTGTGTGTGTATATATATATTACACTGTATATAAGTGTAGCATAATGAGGATGTCTTCAAAAATAATGCCATACTGTAAATAGTTTTTATCAATTAATGTCATACAAAGTCCAGTAAACATAAAAAAAGCTAAATCTTTTACTTCAAAACAGCACCAATTGTCCTAGGTACACCTAGACCGTTTTTCTTGGTTGTTGGCTGACAGGATGTTCCAATTTTCATGGAGAACTTGCTACAGTTCTTCTATTTAGGTTGTCTCAATTGCTTCTGTCTGTTCATGTAATCCCATATTGACTCACTGATATTAAGGGCTCCGTGGGCTCCTTGTTCTTATTCTATTCAATTCTATTTGCAAAGGGAATCTGGAAATTTAAAATTTATATATTCTACTGATACACTAAAAGCAGAATATATAAAATAACCATCTTAAGACAAATGTTTGTGAAAAATATAAGGCAGATGCTATTTGCACCCCGGTGCAAATATTGGTATATGCTATTTACACCCAACTGGAAATAGTGGCAGATATTATTTGCACCCCAACCGTGGTGGAAATAATGGTAAATATTAATGCACCCTGTTGCAAATATTGTCAGATACTATTTGCACCCATATTTAAATACTAACACACAGTATATGGGCATCACTGCAGTGTGTTTGTGTTTATTTAGAGTCACACAGACACACTACATTAATCCCTATCCCTAAACCTAACCCTACCTTAGAAAATAACCTTGGATTTACTACAGTAACCTAGTTTCACCATGGCATTTTGTAATAAAATTATAGTAACCATAAAATTGACCATGGTTACTATATTACCACCACAATACTGTACTAACACCATGGTTAATTGCATTAAAATTATAGTTTCTGCCAAAAAAAAAAAAACATATTTACTGCAATATTACTGTGGTAATATCACCCTGCAGCTCTCGCCTGGTTGCCCACTAAAGCTAAGCAGGGTTGAGCCTGGCCAGTACCTGGATGGGAAACCTCCTGGGGAAAATGAAGTTTGCTGCCGGAAGTGGTATTAGGGAGGCCAGCAGGGGGTGCTCACCCTGTGGTCTGTGTGGGTCCTAATGCCCCAGTATAGTGACGGGGACACTAGACTGTAAAAAAGCACCTTTCGGATGAGATGTTAAACCGAGGTCCTGACTTTCTGTGGTCATTAAAACTCCCAGGGCACTTCTCGTAAAGAGTAGGGGTATAACCCCAGTGTCCTGGCCAAATCCCCCCCCCATTGGCCCTTATCTATCATGGCCTCCTAATAATTTCCATCCCTGAATTGGCTACATAACTCTCCTCTCCACCAATAGCTAGTGTGGTGGGCGTTCTGGCGCACTATGGCTGCTGTTGATCATCCAGGTGGATGATACACACTGGTGGTGGTTGAGTGCCTAGAAAAACACTATATAAATGTAAGGAATTATTAATACAGTGATGCAAATCTACACACAAGTGATGCCGAGCAATGGGAACGAGTGCGATCGACAGACCCCGCCTCTGGATCAAAGTCAAACCCCACTCTGAACTCCCCAACATTCACTGTGACCAAATCACTGATGAAATCAACATTTATATTTGTTTTTATCTATTAAGTAGTACTATAGGAAATATAAAGAGTGGAAACAGGAAATCAAATGAAAAAAAAAAAAAAAAAGAGTGGGACAAAAGGCAGAAATGAATGGGGGGGGGGGGGGGCGGTGTTGCTTGGACAACAGTACACATTTGTCTTTACACCCAATGCCACTGCAGTGACATCTATTGTCTAGTTTGTCATATTCCTCAGGTTTCACCAGACTATCGGGGTGCAAATAGCCGCACAGTGTGGCAGATGCTATTTACACCGGGGTGCAAATAGTCCGAAAATATAGTGCCCCTAAGACTTTTGCACAGTACATGTACTCTGCATAGTTTCAGTCCAAAAAAAAAAAAGAGACACGTTAATTGAAATTTAAGCATTTGCTTTAAGCAAACCGAGCCATTTGTTTTGGATTTAAACTTCCATTTTGTAATGACACAAACATGGGAGCTGAGGTAAATGCAGATGTGGGAGTTTATTGCACAAAACACAGGTGAGTAGTGTTAGGTGAGTATACAGGCAGGTATATAGTCTTTAGAACGCAATCTTTGGTAAAACAGAAGGCGATCAACTAATCGCCATTTCTGGGCCAATCATTGTCAAAACAGTAAACAGACTTAACAGGGTTTAAGGTATATAAACTTCCATAAACTGAGGAACAGGTCAGTATATCAAGGCATTAAGTACATACAGAGTTCTCAAAGTCACGTGTCTAGCACATTCAGAGCTGATCGTTGAATAACAGGCAAGTTTCACACAGTGGAGTAGATACACGGTTAACTCAGGTTCACATAAGTCACTTATCTTGCACATCCAGAGCAGATCATTGATAAACAGGAGTGATACACACAGGTAAGTAGGTATGCTGTAAACTCAGAGTTACTTATCTTGTAAATCCAGAGCACATCATTGACAAACAGGTAAGTAATAAACAGATAAGCAGTTCACTACTGCAGAGCGGAAGGTGAGTCTGAGGAACCTTCAACAAGGCCAGGCACTGAGTGAGTGTGAGAGTGAGGTTTAAGTGCAAGTCCAAACGAGGTGATAATGAGCTGCAAGTGTGTGATTAAAACTCAGACGAGTGAGAGCGGGTGACTGACGGTGAGGGAGAGCCCGGTGCGCTCGTGACACCATTAGATACTGGACATTTTTTTGCAACTTTATACTACTAGAAATCTATGCACGGCTCACAAAGGTGTTATTTAATCACACAAGAATCATTAGAAATTTATCGCGAACAGTCACATTTTTCTATGTGTTTGACACACTGAAAAGATATAACATTGATTCAATGCAAAAAAAAAAAGAAAAAAAAAAAAAGAGGTAATAATTCACATAAAGTATTTTAACTTGACTCACCATAAATCAGTACATTTGGTTGAAATTGTAATTTCTTTGCCAAGGAAACCATTTTCTAACAGTTGGAGCAAGCAATGTTTTTCAGATTGAGCAGACAAAATATTTTCAAGATGTCATCATTTGAAATTATTCTGTAGGTAACGTGTATTTTTTTTCTATTGTATCCCATCAAAAATTTTACTTTCATCAAAAATGACTCAGAATAGATTCCTATTTCATTTCCAAAACTTTGCCAAGTATGATTTCAAATAAGTTGACATGTCTGCCCTTAACATGCTTTTCCATTTCTATAGTACAAGTATTATACTTGGACACAATAACTTTCAACTACTATGGTCTTTCACCACTGTTGAAGACATTCCAATAAACAAAAAACGCCAGATAAAAAAATAAATCAATATACGTTGCCATATTTTTTTTTCAAACAACAGCACTTACAAATCTATTCTTGCTGTAAAAAAAAAATAATAATAAAATAAAATACAAGGCATTTGTTTTTAAAAGGTGAGGAGAAGAAAAAAAAAATCCTTATGTGGTCCTTCAGGTAATAAAACATTAGCATTAACAAACAAAGTTGTTGAACCACTACAAAATATTAATGCAAAAATAATGCTAAATAATATTAAGTGGATCACTTCAAGTGGTCCATACTTTGAGAACACAGCCTACGGTGTCTGTGTAGCTTGGTATTCAGTTTCTGCACCTTTGTGGACATCTTGTTGGTGTCCAGCTCCATGTGGACTTTCTGAGTGACTTCAAAGGTTAGACTGAATCCCTTCAGATATTTCAGGTTTAGTGCATAGATAAGCCCGAAGTGCATGGCAAACGCTGTTGCGACAGAGGCCAACTTGTTCAGGACTTCCACTCCCTCAGTGGTAATCCCGATATCTTTGGGCAGATGCGAAAGATTTTCATCTTCCCTGATGACAAAGATAGCCATGGTGGGCTGCTGCAGACCCTGTTTGGCCTAATTTTGCTGTGAAACCTGCAAAAACCAATGCATATTGGGATTCTGGGATTGAATGTATGACATTACTCATTTCCACAAATATGAAATTGTTATAAAGATTCCTTTACCAGGTATTCTTTGATGAGGCTCTCTACCTTTTCACCCAGGTAAGTGATAAGAGATTTGAGAATACATTCTTTTTCGGTGTTGATATCCCGCTCCTGCATAAAGACACTCACAATGTTTATTATTTAAATTGCACAATCATGTCTACTTAAATAACAATGAGACAGCGTTAGAGTAAGAGACTCTTAGGGACACCTAAATCCATAACATCCAACTCCCTTGCTATTTCCCAGCATGGCATCTGGTATTCAGCTCAACCGGCTCCCACCCAATCATCACCACCCTGGTATCTGGAACTCTGCATGAGGTACAGTTCTCCTTTCCTTTCTACTTCTCTCCTCATTCAATTCCATTCCCTTCTCTCTTCTCTTCCTTCTTGCATTCTTCCGGTCATGACTGGCCTTCATCAAAATTTTCTTGACAGATAAGTTTCAGCGGTTTATAATTAAATATTATACCTCATATTACCTCATATTTGTGTAAGGTCTTGTACTACAGGGTGTCACAAGCAGCACCAATTAGTCCACCTAACTTTGGGATTGGTACAGAATACCCAGAAATACCTGACCTAGAACCTGCAGAATATTGGTGTCTTCTCTCGAACAGCTCCTCCCCTACTCCTGATGATCTCATGCAATTAACTGGAGTAATTGTCCAACTGTGCCATGAATCTCGCTTGCAGGGGAACAGTTGTTAGCATTGATCTAGAAAAAACATTGCAAATACAAGTGAATAATAAGCTATGTTTCCAAGCAAAAGCATTAGAACATATAGCTTAAAGTTCAATCAAGTCAATGCAATCCTGTAAGGTTTTAGGTATAACAAAGACTACTATTTTTGTAGTCAAGCACTTGCTTCCAAAACAATCTTTCAAATTTGCACATTTGTAGAAAAATCACTTAGAGACAGTGCAGGTCTTCCACCTGAAAAATTGCTGGCCGTCTGTCTATGAAATCCTCAATGCTGGGTTGCTGATCCACAACTTCTTGCCTCCTGTATCCAAACGACATCTTGGACATCTTCTCTTTTATTATTTTCCCATTATTTTTCTTATTAATTTCTGTCAAAAGGGATGTTCTCACTTTTTCCAGGCTTTCTGGAGTCTCACTACTTGGAGCGATGGATAATAGTTAGCCTCAGCTTTTCTTGGTCTCATAATGTTCTTTGCTGGGAAGGCATCATCATGAGATTTATGTTTGAGAGACTTCACTATTAGCTCAGGTGATGAAATCTTGTATTTCAGCCTCTGTTTCCATCCATAGCTCTTACTGAAAGAGCCTGGTTCACTTAAGCAGGGGTGTGCCTGTGTCAGAGCCTCTGCAACTACACTAAAGTAGGATCTGTTGGATATGCTTTGTAGGTATAGATTTTTTTGGACACTTTTTCCAGTATGTCTGAAAGCATTTTTGAGCTGGGTGTCAGTTTAGCCTGGCTTCTTATATGTACTCTGCATTTCCTCTTTGTAGTTGACACTCTGTTTCATAGGAGAAAATAGGGATGGGGAACACTTTTGGCCACTGTTATGAATGCCTTGGAGGAAGAGCTGCTTAACAGTATTGTATCATCTGACCCTGTAGATGCTGAAAGGAGGAATTCATTGTCTTCAATGACAAAGGGATTATCACTCATTGAGAAGTCAACTGGCTCTAAGATTATCATTGAAAATGCAGAGTCTAAATTGATAAACTTAACAGTTGTAAGGTCCTTGATTTCAGAGGTTGAGGTCAAGTTGACAAATGTCCCAAAATCAGTGTCTTTGTACTGCAGCCTTAGATTTCCACTTAATCCACACGAATACTTGACCACCGTAATGTCCTCTTCAACGAAGTCAGGGATGCCGTTCGGTAGCTCATTTCTGACACAGTTGTCCTCACTCAAGATGACCAGCATTTGAACAGGTGTGGTACTCACCATTATAATCAATGTTCACTGAGAGAGAGAGAGAGAGAGAGAGAGAGAGAGATTTAAGTATTATAAAAATGTAAACTACTGTAAAGTTATGCATATTTGTGCCAAATATATACAATGATATTTATATACAGTCAACCACAAATACTGAGAGCTACAGCTTAACCCAAATACAAGATGCAGACCTTTTATTTGTATATATCTTTTGAGCGTAAATAGCCGCATTCCCCCAACTGTAAAGTCTGCCAATGGATATGGGTCCATCAGTTCAGATGGCTCAAAAACTTTAACCTCCTTTGTTGGGGACATTGTCAGCTCATAGGCCCTGAAGTGTTTCATGTACCAAGCTTCCGAACAACAAAAAGCAACTTCTCCCTCACAACAATCATCTGGATTATTTCTGTAAATTCAGGCAGCCCTGCCAGTGAACCATAAGCAAGGATATATTTATTTTAACCTGTTATAGGTGACATTTTTAGCCAGGCAAACATTCTATATGTCTGGGTGCTTCCGCTTAACATCTAGAGCAATATCCTTTTTCAAAACTTCAATGAAAACAGTTGAGATGTTTGTCACTTCCAGGAGAGGTTTAGGAAAGCCACATATATAAAGCTGTTGTGCCATATGAAACTGGTGCCTCTCTGCAAAGGACAATAACACATTTTTGAAACATCCAGTATGCCGCACAAACAGTATGCCGCACAACTCTTGTCTTAGTTGCCAGATTGTTGTGTTGTGTATGCTCTCCAGTTTTGTCAGTCAGTCCCTGTGAGTTCCTGTTTGTTCCCGTTCTTAGTTAGTTTGTTTATTATTCTTTTTTGCCTTGTCTTTTCTGGGTTTTCTCCCCTGTGAGAGTTTTTGTTTGCATTTTAATTTAGCTAGTTTTCTGTTATATTTCACATGCTTCTTGCCTTTCTGAATCTTGGGTCCTTCCTCTAATTCCATGACAGAACTATCTGGCCAACTGTGGAACCAGCGGAGGCATTATGGACTCTGTCTCTCAGAGTCTTGCCCAATTTTCCAACCTCTGCTGCCGACCGCCAGGAGGTGGAGGAGTCTGCTGCTGACAGCCAGGAGGCGGAGAAGTCTGCTTCCAATCGCTAACTGTAGACTTATACAGTACTATTCCAGACTTCTCCAGGTTATTAAATCGCTAACTGTAGACTTATATATAACTATTCCAGGTTTTAAATCGCTAACTGTAGACGAGCTGTGTTTTCTCCATTTGTGAGTGTGGAAATTTCCATATATGTTGGTTTAAAATGAACAACCAACAAACATACAAGTAACTGATTCATTATTTTTTAAATGTTTGCCAATGTGGTGAAAAAAGTCCCACTGAGTAGAAAGTTGACTGTAGTATGTCAACTTTCAAATGTAGCATTTAAAAGTAGAGATCTCTTTTTGTGAGGATTGCAGACAAGGGTGGCTTTTACTAAGATGGCTCAGAAGAGCATTCCATGTCTTGCATGAACATGAGCATTTTTCATAAATGCACAGATGAGAATGGCTACATCCATAATGCCCATGGTGTAGTCTATAGTGTTGAAGTAGTTCAGATCTTCTGGAATATGAATGGCTGCATTCTTTGCATTTCCACATCCATCAAATAACTGAGAAAATGTCTGGGTTACTGGTGTAACCCCTGTTCCCTGATGGAGGGAACGAGACGTTGCGTCGATGTAGTGACACTAGGGGTTCAATCTTGAGAGCCCCAGTCACCTTTGCTTAAAGTGGAATTTTCATGCCACTCTCCGCCCGGACATACGGGTATAAAAGGAGATGGCATGCATCACTCATTCAGATTTATGCTGAGGAGCCAATAGAGAGTCACGGCCATGTCATCGGCTGGTTCAGCGCTGCGGCAGGAGGGACACAACATCTCATTCCCTCCATCAGGGAACAGGGATTACACCAGTAACCCATACGTACCCTGTCTGTCACTCACTCGATGTTGTGTCGATGTAGTGACACTAGGGGTTCCTAAAGGAAACACCGCAGGCGCTGAACCATGTCATGAGGTACGGAAGAACGGACACAGGCAAGCTGCTGCGTGCCACGCAGCGAGCGCTCGACCACGTCGTGACTTTCCAGTGTGTTTAGTTAAGGCGTCTCTCTAGTCTCGTTAAGGGGGAGGAGGTACTTAACCAAGGAGGCTACAGCGGTGGCCTTTCCTGATATTTGCTGTTAAGCAATTTCCCGCCAAGCACCTTCTAGAATAACGCTGGGAAGTGCTCTCCCCTCTCCAGGAGGGAGGGCACTACGGAGACCACATCCTACCAGAGGGAGGTTAACATGTGGAGAATACCGCACATGGACTTACCAATGGGGAAGTTTGCATATGGAATGATACCACCTGAAGGACCCTATCTACGGAGAGGGTACACATCAACAGTGGCCGAAGCAGAGCCAAGGCTCTGACGAGGGGAAACACAGGTTCACCAGAGGGGAAACTGAACAGTGGAAATGCGTCACACGGGATTACCCAGAGGGAAATCACCATGTATGGAGCACTGAGCCCAAGTACATGGGCTCATACCATGAGTACTGGGCCTGGTGGCATCACTCCTCCGCCGAGTTCATCACCGAACAGTGCTTAAGCTTTAAAAAGGCATCCAGGGTTCACCAGTTACAGGGAACTGTTGTGGACAAAACAACGTACATTATCACCTTGAAAAAGGGGAAAGGTGTAATGCAAGCAGTACACCCCGACCAGCTGCCCGGCCTGCCTGCTGTTACCTCATAACACTCAGGATGAAACCGGTTCTATGCGTAGGTTGTAAAGGTATTCAGTGTAGCCCAACCCGCAGCTCTGCATATGTCTGCTAGAGAGGCCCTCCTTGACAGTGCCCAGGAGGACGCAACACCTCTAGTCCCAAGGGGCACGGCAGTACTTGTGACTGGTAAGCCAAGCAAAAAGCATCCACAATCCAATGGGCCAGCCTCTGTTTGGAGACAGCTTTCCCCCTCTGCTGCCCTCCAAAACAGACAAAGAGCTGCTCAAAACATCTGAAGCTCTGCGTGCGGTCCAGATAGATGCACAGGGCGTGAACTGGACACAGCAACGACAAGGCCAGGTCTTCCTCCTCTGAAGGGAGCGCTTGCAGGTTCATCACCTGGTCTCGAAAGGGAGTGGTGGGAACTTTGGGCACGTAACTAGGCCAGGGTCTCAAGGTCACGTGAGAGTGTGCCGGCCCGAACTCCAGGCATTCGCTGGTGACAGAGGGTACCTGTAGGTCCCCCACCCTCTTGATGGAAGTGAGCACCACCAGGAGGGCCGTCTTCAGTGACAAAGTGCTGAGCTCGGCCTGCTCCAGGGGCACAAAGGGGGCTCTCTGTAGGGAAGGTAGGACCACAGAGAGATCCCAAGAGGGAATCAGGCACAGTCTAAGAGGGTTCAACCTCCTCGTGCCTTTGAAGAACCTGGTGATCAAGTCGTGCTGCCGTGAGGGTCTCCCATCCAGTGTATTGTGATACGCTGCTATAGCAGCCATGTACACCTTCAGGGTAGAGGGAGACAGCTGTCTACCCAGCCCTTCCTGTAGGAAAGACAGCACAGACCCGACCATGCACCTCTGTGGGTCTTCCCCATGGGAAGAACACCAGTTCGCGAAGAGACACCACTTCAAGGCATACAGCCACCTCATAGAGGGGGCTCTAGCCTGAGTGATCGTATTTACCACTGCTGGTGGAAGATTCGCTTGGTCTTCCGCATCCCATCCAGGAGCCAGACGTGGAGATTCCAGAGGTCTGGCCGTGGATGCCAGAGTGTGCCCTGCCCCTGAGTCAGAAGGTCCTGCCTCAGGGGAATGCACCAAGGAGGGGCTACTGCCAGGAGCATCAGGTCTGAGAACCACATCTGGCTGGGCCAGTATGGCGCAATGAACAGGATTTGCTGCCAATCCTCCCTGACTTTGCACAGTGTCTGTGCAATGAGGCTCACTGGAGGAAATGCATACTTGCATAGTCCCTGAGGCCAGCTGTGCAACAGGGCATCCATGCCGAGGGGAGCCTCGGACAGGGAGTACCAAAGGGGGCAGTGAGAGGCTCTCGGGAGGCGAACAGGTCTACCTGCGCCTCCCCGAATCTTTCCCAAATCAGCTGGACTACGTGGGAGTGGAGTTTCCACTCCCCCTGGAGCATTACCTGCTGTGAGATCACGTCCGCTGCATGGTTGAGGATGCCCGGAAGGTGAGTGGCTTGCAGAAACTTCAACGTCGGCTGACTCCAAAGGAGGAGTTGCGACATGTGACGTGAGCGTACGCTGCCTTGGCGGTTTATGTATGCCATGGTCACTGTGTTGTCAGTCCAGACCAGCACATGCTTGCCCTGAATCAACGGCCGAATCCTCCGCAGGGCCAGCGATACTGCCAGCAACTCTAAGCAGTTGATGTGCCATTGGAGTCGGGGCCCTGTCCAGAGCCCTGATACTGCTTGCCTGTTGCACACGGCACCAGCCTGAGGATCTTCTTCTCAAAGACCGGAGTACGGGCTCCGATGGTACGGAAGCCGGGGCCGGAGCCGCAGGAGGACAGCCCTGGTGAGAGGCAGATGGGGCGTGGGACTTCGGAGGCCTGAGGGCGGCCAAGTCGCGCTGCGGAAAGATATGTTTGATCGCCTCTGTCTGCTTCCTCACTGTCGAGAACTGCTGTGTGAAGTCATCAACAGTGTCGCCAAAAAGCCCCCCTTGGAAGATGGGCGCATCGAGAAAGCGAATCTTCTCGGCATCACGCATCTCCGCGAGAGTGGACATCATCTGGCCCAGGGCATGCGTCGTGACCTTCATTGCCGGTAGGGCGAGGTCGGTCTCGGTATGCAGTTCCTGCATAAGCCCCGGGTCGGTTCTACCCTCGTGCAGATCTTTCAGTGCCTTGGCCTGGTGGACCTGTAGGATGGCCATGGAGTGCAGGGTGGAAGCGACCTTACCCGAAGCCTTGTAAGCCTTCATCATCAACAAGGAAGAGAACTTACAGGCCTTGGAAGGGAGCCTTGGTCGGTCCCTCCAGGTGGCTGCGCCCTGCAGGCATAAATGCACAGCTATGGTGCGCTCTACCTGGGGAAGCTCGACATATCCCTTAGCCGCTCCACCGTTGAGGGTAGTTAGGAGTCCGCAAAGTGAGTATGGGCAGAGAAAGGTGCCTTCCATGACTTCGTTAGCTCCTCGTGCACTTCCGGGAAGAAAGGCACCGGGGCGGGGCGTGGCCGTGAGTCACGCTCCGAGCCCAGAAACCAATAATCCAGCCACAAACGCTCATGGCAGGGTGGAGGATTCCACTTTAGCCCGATGTTCACAGCTGCCCTGGCAAGCACGGCTGCTATCTCAGCGTCCACATCATCCTGAGCTCTACCGCCCGTGGGTAGGAGCTCAGAAGATTCATCCACTTCCGACAGCAGAAGCCCACTTTCCGATGCTGCGACCTATAACTCATCCTCGTCACGAGCCCCGAACGAGACATTAAATCCACCTTGAGTCGGACCGCCTACATCGCACGTGAACTCTACCGGGCAGAACGAGCGTGCTGGGGGATGGGAGTTCTGCGGGGGTTGAGCCGGCAGAAATGCTCCCATGTCCACATCCAGATTACCCACAGTGCTCGCCGACCCGACTGCCAGAGTATCAGCCCAGGACGGACCGGGCTGGGAAGCAGCCACGGTGGCTCCCTGCTTCATGAAGAAGGAGGTGAGCCACGACCGCAACATTCTCATGGGAATGTTCTCGCAATGAGAACATGACCCCTCCACAAAAGCTGCCTCGGTGTGCGGGTGCCCCAAGCACTTGAGACAGATCTCATGGGAATCTGGAGGGGAGAGATAACGGCTATATCCAGTAGCACAAATTCAAAAGATCATCTTTAAAAAGACGCCAAACGTTTGTGCGAGCTCTTTTAGAAGAAAATATACTCTTTAGAATATACTCTTTTAGCACCTGCAGACTCAGCCGCCAAAGCGCCCAGGGGAAACACAACACTTGACCGTGTGAGCGTGACCACTGATATGTGGCGTAAATCAGCAGTGTAAGCATTGGTGACAGGGACGAACACACATGCGTTCAGCTCCGAAGAAAAATCTGAATGAGTGATGCATGACATCTCCTTTTATACCCGTATATCCGGGGCGGAGAGTGGCATGCAGATTCCACTCGCCAGTTCTCAATGGCCTTTTCTATTTTAATCAAAGGTGATTGGGGCTCTCAAGATTGAACCCCTAGTGTCACTACATCGACACAATGTCGAGTGAGTGACAGACAGGGAACAAAGAATAGTCCAAATTCACATGTAGTTACCTTACATTTTATCATAGTTCAGTTGACAACTTAAAACCCAATTTAGATATTGGTGATTAAAAATGTTTGTTCAGTTATGATCTAACTTGTGTGTTGATGTAGTCTCTTAAAAATCAATCATGATCTTTAATATTCTTCCCACTAAAACATTCAGGGAAATGCATAATCACTTACTTAGCCAGTTAAAATGAAACAGGTAACGTTAACTTACCAAAGCCAAGAGTTACATTTAAAGCAGCTTCAAAGACTTTTTACTGCAAGATATAAAACATTTAGCTGGTTAACAACAATGCTTTATCATGTGCACCAAAAATAGTTAATGTTACAAGGGAACTTTTTTCCCTTTCCCTTCCCATGAAGAAGACGTCAAGTTAAGCAATCAACTAGCCTAGCAATCATGACAAGCAAAGCTAGCTAGACTGACAGGGGAACATAACTATCACAAAAATATTTGCTACATTCATGAATAATGCTTTACAGAGACAGACTTTAGGCCCAAAGAGACCACCGCATAACAATATTGAACATTATTAGCAGTACAATTTTAACATCTTCTAACATTCAATTTGTTATCTAGCCTGAGTAGGACACTAAACAAAGCTAGCAAGAGAAACAAACATTTCCAAAAATTGTGTTTCCAGAAACAATTTTGACTAAGTAGTTTAATTTACCAGTATTTGTTCATCTCAATCTGGTTTATGCCACTCCAATTTCCACACCCTCCACTTCAGTTTGAGTTATGTCACTGCGTGTGCGCAAATCACAACTTAACCCTTTGACGTGTACAATCACTTTGGTGCATAATGTAATCATACTGCTAAATCTATGGAAGCGGCAATAAGTGAGAAAATAACATTTCAAACGTAATTTAACAATGTGTTTTATTCATGTCAAACACACATTGTGTAGATCACTATAAAGTTTACTCAATTCTTCTCCCAGTTCACCAGCCACTCACTTTTACGTCTTTCTGGAGAAGTGGATGAATTGAGACAGGCTCTGACTCCTTTGCAGCGTAAACAAACATGGCTGCGCCCATGGCCCGTTATAACCTACAGTTCCTTATCTGTCACTCACTCGACGATGTGTCGATGTAGTGACACTAGGGGTCACTCATGGGAGCCCGAGACACCTCTGGTCTTTGATAAGCAGCAGACGGAGGCTATCCGGCATATCCTGCCCCAGCGTGGCTCAAAATCCCGCACCCCGTCTGCTCGTCGCCAAGGGCGTCCCCCTGCGGTGACTGCACTGGCTCCGCCGCAGCCCGCCCCTCCTCTGGAATCAGCAGCATTTCAAGTCGCTGCAAGCCACTCACATCCCGGGCGACCTCAACACTACAGCGGACGTACTGTCACAGCAGGTTACCCTCAGGTGAGAGTGGAGACTCCACCCTCAGGTGGTCCAGCTGATCTGGAGTCGATTCGGACAGGCACAGGTAGACCTGTTCGCATCCCAAGAATCCTCCCACTGCCCTCTCTGGTACGCCCTGACTGAGGCACCCCTCGGCATAGACGCGCTCAGCTGGCCTCCTGGCCTACGCAAATATGTGTTTCCCCCAGTAAGCCTACTTGCACAGACTCTGTGCAAGGTCAGGGAGGACGAGGAGCAGGTTGTCCTGGTAGCACCCTACTGGCCCACCCAGACGTGGTTCTCGGACCTCACGCTCCTCGCGACAGCCCCCACTGGCGAATTTCCCTGAGGAAGAACCTTCTTTCTCAGGGACAGGGCAACATCTGGCACCCGTGACCAGACCTCTGAGATCTCCATGTCTGGCCCCTGGACGGGACGCGGGAGACCTAAGTGGTCTACCCGCGCCTTTATGCCTTTAAGTGGCATCTGTTTGCTAAGTGGTGTTTTTCCCGACGGGAAGACCCCCAGAGATGCGCATTGGAAAAGGAAAGATTGGTGCTTTCCTTCCTGCAGGAGAGGTTGGAAGGGCGGCTGTCCCCTTCCACCTTGAAGGTGTACGTTGCTGCTATAGCAGCACACCACGACACAGTGGACGGTAAGTCCTTAGCACGACCTGATCATCAGGTTCCAGAGAGGTGCCAGGAGGCTGAATCCCTCCAGACCGTGCCTCGTTCCCTCATGGGACCTCTCTGTAGTTCTTCAGGGTCTACAGAAAGCCCCCTTTGAGCCTTTGCAGTCAGCTGAGCTTAAGGCACTCTCTTTGAAGACTGCCCTCCTGACTGCACTCACTTCCAATCAAAGGGTAGGAAACCTGCAAGCATTCTCTGTCAGCGAAATGTGCCTGGAGTTCGGTCCGGGCTACTCTCACGTGATCCTGAGACCCCGACCGGGCTATGTGCCCAAGGTTCCCACGACCCCTTTTAGGGACCAGGTGGTGAACCTGCGAGTGCTGCCCCAGGAGGAGGCAGACCCAGCCCTGTCGTTGCTGTGTCCGGAGCACGCTTTACGCATCTATTTGGATCGCATGCAGAGCTTAGGATCTCTGAGCAGCTCTTTGTCTACTTTGGTGCACAGCGGAAAGGAAGTGCTGTCTCCAAGCAGAGGATCGCCCACTGGCTCATTGATGCCATAGCTATGGCATATCACGCCCAGGACGTGCTGCCCCCGGTAGGGCTACGAATCCATTCTACCAGGGGTATAGCAGCCTCCTGGGCCCTGGCCAGAGGTGCCTCTCTAACAGACATTTGCAGAGCAGCGGGCTGGGCAACACCCAACACCTTTGCAAGGTTCTACAACCTCCGGGTGGAACCGGTTTCGTCCCAGGTAGTGGCACACAATACAAGCGGATAAGCCCAGGATAGCCGGCTGGGTGTATCACTTGCACATAGCGCCTTTCACCTCTTCTGAGTTGAAGATGTGCACCATTAATTCCCAGTAGTGTTCACAAACTATGTTCCCTGGTTGACTTCCTCCGAGGCCTGTGGCAGTCGAGTTTTCAGAGAGACTCGCTGCCGGCTCAGTACACATGCTAAGAGCCCTGTTCTGGGGTAGGTGCTCCGCATGTGGCGGTTCCCTGTAAGGTAACCCCATGCTATGTATATCTTCTGCTAATTTGTTTCCCTGTTGGCAAACTGCATCTTACCTTGGGCAGAGCCCCCTCTGCCACAGTCTCCATGTTTGTAGCAACTTCTCCCCCGTTGGATAGGATCTACCATGAGACTCTCCACATGGACGGCGAGACCATGTGATGTATTTTCCACTTAAATATCCCCCCCTCTGTTTGGGCGAGGTGTGGTCTCCGTGGTGTCCTCCCCTTGGGAGGGAAACCCCCTGACTAGACCTGGTGGCCCAGTCGGATAATCCCCCTTTTTACGAATGGGTTAGCCTGTCTCTATCTTTTGGGCAGTCGACTTGTCCCCAAAGGGCCGTTCGACACCCATAGCTATGTTGGGGGAGGTTACGTGTCGGCCTGGTGCGCTGGCTATGAGGCACACAGTGGTCTGCCCGTCACACACCGCCAGTTCACGTAACACAGTTCAGCCAGATGTGGCATTTTGTATAGTGACCCCTAGTGTCACTACATTGACACAACGTCGAGTGAGTGACAGATAGGGAACGTCCTGGTTACTTGCGTAACCTCTGTGTGTCCCTCCTGCCACAACGCTGAACTACCTGCTGAAATGGCCGGACTTTGTCTCGGCTCCTCAGCATAAAACCTGAATGAGTGGTTGCATACCAGCTCCTTTTATACCCGTATGTCCATGGGAGTGGCATGCGAATACCACTCGCCAATTTTCATTGGCCTTTTATCAAAGACCAGAGGTGTCTCGGGCTCCCAGGAGTGACCCTAGTGTCACTACATCGACACAACGTCTCGTTCCCTCCATCAGGGAATGGAGGTTACGCAAGTAACCAGGACGATCATCTAACATGATCATTATAAATGTAGTTAAATCATAAAATACATTTACTTACACATATTTAAGAATCAGAATATCATTTATTTCACAAGTTAATGAATATTTGAATAAGAGTCAAACATTTTTTGAATAAAACAGAAAAATCAATCATACAGCGCCACATGACCGCGAAGTGTCACGTGACAAGCTTGATGCGTCACCATAGAAATAGGAATGTGATAAATACCACTCGCCTTTAAAAAACTCACATGTAAAAAAAGAGATGAGTTGAATCACTGAGAAAATTTCAGGGTTGCGCTCCACAAGAAACTTAATTTAATCCAATTTAAAAATACTGGATTTCACTAAAGCATCAACTTAAAACTTTTAGTCTGTACAAACAAAGAAATTATTTTCAGCTGTTCTTATAACAAAAAATGCATAAAACATGCCGCTGCACTGTAACAGGCACAGGTAAGAAAGCTTGACTTGTCAGCAACAGTAACTAAAGGGAGCAGTACTTAGCAGAGCATTAGTTCCTCACCGAGGACACAGCTTTTTATAACCAAGCTCTTCCTAATTTTCTCTTGGAATGTAAAGCGGAAAGGTTTTGTCATTTACCGAATTTTAAAACACTGACACGATATAGAAGGTATAGCTAAATTTCTGCCGGTTGACAATTTTACCATCTCCACGATATTTTTATTTTAAATGTATTTTTTATTTAAGATGCTATCAAAAGAATATATTCAGTGTTGTAATCAATCAACAGTCATACTAATAATAACCTCCACTGCTTGGACATCTTGACATTTCTATTGGCGAGAGGGAGAGGGCAGCTGCAGAAGTGGCACTGGGGGCTGCAGATCATGTTTATTATTCCCTGGGAAGTGATTTCTTCTCCCTGCCGCTTCTGGAGAGTAAACCACACATCACTTACTGTCAGCGCTGCAGCCCCTTCCACCGTGCCTCCATCTTCCGTGATGTTTGGAATAATCCTGCCGATAGTTTCCCCTCCGTTGCTTTTAATTGAGGCTGAGGATAAAGGCACGTGCACAAACAGGAGGTGACGTGCAATCTTCCTGGTGAAACGGGCCTGTGCCCGTGTGTGAGAAGTGTTTGTGCTTATGTAATCTCTAGTTTACTGCCTCATATATATATATATATATATATATATATATATATATATATATCTATTTATCTATCTAGGTCCGTAACCACCACAGACCCCCTTTCATGTCTGTCTGTCTGTCTGTCTATCCATCAAGTTCAGTTATTAAATCATGAGATTAAATCATGAATATAGATAATTGCCATACCTTAAGACATAATGTGTTTTTCAGTAAGGAAATGTCCACAGCTGAAATGGCACTTCAGTTTTATGCCTTCCATTAGCATAATTACTTGTAGATAGAGAACCCCAGCACTTTCATTAAAAAACAAGATTACTTCAGTTAATACTCTTGACATTTGTAGCAAACATTAATGGTTCAGTGGGTTTATCGAAAGGTTGGTAAAATTCAGTGGTTGTTTTCGCAGAGAGACTGGCTGAAAATGTTTAAATGCATCCTTATCTAGAATAACTGCAATCATAGCAAAAGGATGAATATGTTTTATGTTGGAAGTTTTACAGTTTGCTTCTAGCAGAAAAAGGATGGAGAAGCAAGGTTCCCACAGTCATGGAAACAGACTTATTTCACAAAAAATTGGTGAATTTCTATAGTGAAGATTATTTTTATCGTAATTATTTACAGCTGTTAATTATTTCATATGCTAAACATTGCTCTTGTGTAGACTAAAACTTGCTCACAAGTCATAATGTAACAATGAATGAACAAGTGAATCCTTCTCTTGAGTTGGTTCTAGTTCTGAATGATTCATATACAAATCTGTCTGAATCAAAATTATTTAAAAAAATATCCTTATCCAGTAATCACAAATGACTGGAAAGGTCATGGAAATTCATTGGTCAAAAATTGTGGCAACCATGGAGAAGACAATCTACTCTGGAGCATCACCTTTAAATGCGAGGGACTAACTCCCTGAGTCTGATCCCCAGTGATTGTACATGCTGCGGTAAGGGCAGACTAAACCATCGATCCTGCTCTGATGACATTTGGATTACATCCATGCGAGGCCTTTTAGTGAATGTCACCAGAGGCTTTGCTTTTGCAACTCACTTATTTGAGAAATTGTCCCAGGAGTTTCATTTGTGTCAAATTAACAGTGAGTCCAAAGAAAATCCATAGAGATGAATTGGCATTTTGTCAAGGAGCCAGGAGACAAATTAAGCATAGTATATTTGACACATTTAACTGAGGTGCACTGTCACTTTACGTTCCAGCTGTGAAATATCATGACACTTAATGTTTTTTTGGCTACAGCATGTACGAAAAAGTTTCTTTCAGCTGAGAGATCCCTCATCAGCAGGTGTCTTACCACCCAGGGATGTGCAGATGTCTGGAGGATAGAGGTTTGCGGTGGTGGCTGTGAGGGAATCTGTGACTGAATCAGTTCCAGGCTTGTTTTGGTTATCTAGATGTGTCAAGGAAATGGGGCCTCTCTCCTTGCAGGTGTCACTTGTCCTGCATATCTGTCTGCCAGATAAAGCATGGCTGCCTGTCACACAATTACACCTCATTGGTTGAACACCACATAGATGGGACCCTGTCACTGCAATGGCTTCTCCTCATCTCAGGATGGTAGAAGGCATTAAAGAGTAAAGCTATTAAGTGCTCCAACCAGAATACTTTTAATAAGTGATAAGGTGCAAAGCTCAACAATTTTCCCCTCCGTAGTCAGTTTAAAGCCATGCTTAGGGGCTGTTCACAATGAACGCATTCTTGCAGTTAAAAATCTAGATGCAGCACCACAAATACAATACAAACATGAAACTTTTTAACTTGAAATGTGTCTAAAAATCATGCCACTCCTGCGCTGAAAAAACAGCGAGATACGGCGCAACAGTAAAAAAGTCTGTCTGGCATATGTTTACTTAGGAAAATAATAGTAAAACAGCACGGAGAGACAGAAAAAATGTGTTTGATGTGAACAGCCCTTTAATCCTGTTATGTGTAGAGCAATGTTGTGTTCTGCACTGGTATGGCACTGAATCCATGCAGAAAACAGGCATGGTCTTGCCACATATATACGGCAGTAGTAATACTTGCCTAAAGCCATGCACTTACAGTCCTGTTTATCATTTAGCTGTTAGTCTCTTGCATGGCAAACTTTGAGCAGAAAGTTTAATCACATCTATGGAATATTTTCCTTGTTTCATACTGCATTTATTTCTCTCACTTCTAATCATCAGCCTTCCATAAAAGTGCCCTCAGACATTGTGATATGATTGGTAGGGGCTGTTGTGTGTTTATTGGATTATTCCCATGGTCAATTTTCCTTTCTTCACACTGTACTGATTAAACATCCATTTGGGAAATCAAGAGAAAGCAAAACTGTGACAAGAGGAAAACAAAACACTGGATTAAAAAAGTTCACCCTTTCTTTCTTTCTTTCTTTTTCCATTTATGATGCTTATATTCTGGATTAGGGATGTGCACGGTTACCATTTTTAACATTCGGTTAACCACAAGGTTTCACGAACGGTTAATCGGTTTTGTCGTCGGGACGCGGGACGCAGGAATAAAGAATGTTTATTGCAATGGAATTTCCTCAAAAACTACTCAAAACAGTAGCAAATAAAGTGCACAGAAAGCTATGAACCTAATTAGCACAATACATAGATCTTCAAATGATAAAATCTCACATTCAACTCAAACAAAAATAGTCAAACTGTCACTGATTGTATATGCGCTCTGTCCAGGCTGGCTGACATTTCCGTGAGGGAGCAAATGCAAGTATTATTGTCATGTGCGTGGAGTCACACTGCTGTGGTTAAATATCCTCTTCAGGGTGCTTTGATTTTTAAATGGTTTAAAATCAAATGGCATTGAATTTGTCTAACTACTGTATGTAAATATGCACATTAGAGCAAATGGGAAAAACACTGTCTTACCATTTGTAAAGTGCTGAAATTTTCCTTGGTGAAAAACAGAATCATGTTTAATGGTGTAACAGTCACATGAAGTCCTCTTCTTTGCAACCTATACTTTACTTGGTGTCTAAAAATGTGGCGATCTTGCATGAGACGGTGAAAGAAAAATTAGTGAGATTTTCAACCTTTTCAAGCTCAATAGTTCAACTCTGTTTTACAGAAATAAAAAACATTATTTTTGGCACAATGACAAGAACACTGACTGTCATAAAGAACACTGTTATTTCTTCAGACTGAACTGTATATTGATCTTGTGGTTATATGGCGGGTCATTGTTGTTTTTGTTGTTTGTTTTTTGTTGCTTTCTTCCTTTTACATTCATGATCGTTTATACAGTTTGAGATATTTATGTCTATTTCTTGGAACTATAAAGAAACTTGATTCAACTCTTTACAGAACCTCAAGTCTCACGCTCATTTTCTTCCATCCAGCCTGTTGTTGGAACCAGGAAAAATTGCACTGTTCTACTTTATAACAACAGCACTTAAATCCAGGTGGTCTCCTAGCATATGAGTGCAAATTACACAGCAGAAAGAAAAACAAAACCGCAGGAGACATTTCTGTTGTTTAGTCAAAAGAGTTGTTTATCCTATATAAGAAGGTTTTTTTTTACAAGTAGACAATTGACACATTTATGTGTAAGATTAGGACCCTTAACACACTGAGAAAGATTGAAAATCAGAATATATTCCATACTTTTTCACAATTACATGATTTTACCATTGTCCTTAAAAGAATGTTTTAGAATTCAGCTATATATCCTACAGCCATTTCTGTAAATGTACAAATTTTTTCTCTTTAGTTGTCATTTAGTTGTCTCTTTGGTTGTCATGTCACTGGACCCATTGTTGAAATGCCAACAAATCAGCTCTGGCAATTTGCAGACTTAGGCCAAATCCACACTAATCTGTTTTAATTTCGAAACCCCAATTTTCATCTTTTTTGAAAGTATGTGGTAACTGTGGGTGTTTTCGGAAGTCTCAGTTTTCTGTGGAGGAAAACAGTGTTCTAGTCTGGAAGAGAGGCGTAAATGTAGTGAAATAAATGTGCTTTCATAAGAAACCGATTTGTGGATGTGGCCTTGAGAAGTTCAAACACTTCCAGGAACGTTCAATATTGATGTGTGAACAAAGCCATACAGTTGTAAACCGCTGATCCGGGAGTTGAAAATCGTTATTATCGATAAATTTCATTGAATTTTACAGATGCTAAAATGAAAGAGCTTTTCTTTTACCGGAAAAGGTAATCTGGCAGTTTTACTGCAATATAATGTGTTGAAAGTGGGAAAATGGCTACTGGCAGAATGAAATCAGAGGCTGAAGCTCTAGTGTTCATTCACACTTCCACAGCCCGACCTCCCAAGCCCCATCTTGGCCTAACTACAATGACTCAACT